>NC_058051.1:13633329-13986454 GCF_020085105.1 Siniperca chuatsi | reverse complement strand
GACAACCATTTTTGTGTCATTAGAAGGCTTTGTTTAACTCAAATAAAGGTGATCCACCCTCTGTTCAAATGATACCAACAGCAGGTCCGGGATATCACCTCTTGAGTGGAGATACCCTTATCCTGTTCCAGGCAGCAATAAATGGAAAAACAAGTCCTCACTTAAAGCTTGGCCTGATAATTACTGTTCTGATATTTTAATAGCATGGGATCCTGATCAGGATCACTGCTTTCCTGCAATATAAACTGTCATAAAAGTTGGGCAATATTTGATAAATATGTGGGATCAAGTTCCACAGTGTTAATCTTAGTTCTTTCTCTTGCCTAGAATTAGTTTGTTGCTTAATACACAATAAAGGTGTACAAACTCTGTTTACATGGAGTCATCACGCTCTTCTATCTACTTTTAAGCAATGGTTTCATTCCAATTGTTACTTGATCTTTTAAAGCGTTTTTCCACCTTAATTCAGTTGTTAACATGGTTTTGCACACAGAAGATAAGTACAGGTTTATTGAGACTCTGATAGTTAGTTCCTTTCTTTTACTCAGGGGAATCTGCCCTCATTCAAAGGCAAAGATCTGACATTCTTCAGCAGGACAGCTAATATTCTCCAGTACTGATATTGCAATGTGAAAAGTGCCCCACAAGTAGGAGAGAAACTAGAAATTCCCCACTGTAAACTAGCTAAGAGCCTTCAAATCTAACATGCCAGTGTCAATGAAGACTGTTTTCTTTTTTTAAATGAAAAAAAAACTAAAGCAAAGCGGATAGAATAGAGAACCTGAAATACGAGAGCCGATAGGCATCCGCAGTGTTTTTGTATGACTGTGTGTGTTTCTGTGTGCATGCGCACTGACACACACACACACACATAGGGCGCAAAGCACATGTTATCACTGTCAACAGCAGCAATAGCAAACAGCGACAGTTGTTCTGTGTGTGTCTGTGGGTCTGTGTTGTGTATGAGTGAAAGTGTGTATGCTTGTGCATCCCCACAATCTCTCTCACTCTCTTTGGCTGCTGGCTCTGAGGTACCCACTGTAAGTCAATCTGTGTGTTCATATGCCCGTGAGTGTGTCTGTTTGTGTGTGTGTGTGTGTGAACCACTACTGTACTACACTTCAGGGGCCAGGAGCCAGGACCGAGCCTATCCGAACAGGGCTGAACAGGGCTGGAAAGGGCCGAGGGCCAGCTCCCTGTGCACACCACCCACTTCACACCTGTCTCTCTCACACACACACACACGCACACAACTCATACAGCCATGCTGCTCGGCACAGGGCTCTCATTGTAGCAGTGACAGGAGGGCGCCCGTTAAGTGGCTCTCTCTTCCTGGGGCCTGTGTGTGTGTGGGTGTGTGTGTGTGTGTTTTGTTCCCCCATGTGGCTGTGGGGTGGAGAAGGGCGATGAAGGACCCCTACTGGTAAAGTGGGTAAACTCGCACAGCCTCGACATCTGTGCTCGGAGAAGGAAGGAAGAGGGGAGGGAGTGGAGAGAGAAGGAGAGGGGGGGAGGGTAAGGAGGGAGGAGAGATAGACAGCGGAGTACAGAGTGGGAAAGAGGAAAAGAGTGAGAAGGAGAGAGGGAGGGAGAGAGGGACAGAGGTAGAGGGGGAGAGAGAGAGAGAGAGCAGAGCCTTGGCAGAGAGCAGTTGAGGAGAAAATGCCTTGCTTTGTGGAGAGAATTCTTCCAGGGCAGGAGGGAGAGGTGAGACAGAGCGCAGAGGGCGGTCTGCTGCCAGGTAAGACTCACACACACCTTCCTCTCCCTCTCCTTCTCTCTTTCTCTCTCTCTCTATCTCTCTCTCCCCTCACACACACACAGGAGTTGAGTGCTACCTCGAGGTGAACGGGTCTGCTACTAGTTGCAGTTGGCATGAGTCAGGCACGCATGTGTAGTGATGTGGTGGGTGGTGTCAAAAGTGTGTGTGTGTGTGTGTGAGAGAGAGAGAGAGAGAGAGAGAGAGCTTGTGTGAAAGTGAGGAAACAGAGCAGGTGTAATGTTTGCTTTCTGGAAATTATTTTTAGTTTTAATTATAGATGCACATTTGTACCTATAGTGCACTGGATGTCAGTGATGTGTTTAATTAGTTTTAATGGTGTGTTGCTTCCTCAAAAGTTCTGTTGACTTTTTGTGCTATGCCTTATAGCACTCCACAGTTCCACTTTTTATATTTTACAGTTACGTTTATGACATTCAGTGGTGGAAAGTAACTAAGTACATTTATTCAAATACTGTACTGTACAATTTCTTACATTTTATGCTGCTTTATACTTTTACTTAACTACATTTTAGGGAAATAATTGTAGTTTTTATTATAGTTAATATTGTAGTTTTTACCCCACTACATTTGTTTGACATTTACAGTAACTAGTTACTTAACAGATTAATATTTTACAAATAAAAGATATGATCATCTTATAAAATATGATGCATGGTTGTAGATTAAACTACCCATCAGTGTATACAGCTTCACCTCCACCAGCTACAACACTAAAATGTTGCTTGTATGTTAATCAGGAATAATAATCCAATAATATATATAAAATAATTTAACACTCTGAAATGGACCATTCGTTATGAGTACTTTTGATACTTTATATGATAATACGTCTGTACTTTTAAAGTACAAATTTTTTTTAATGCAGTACTTTTACTTGTAATTGAGTATTTTTTAATTGTGGTTTTGCTACTTAAGTAAGGGATCTGAATACTTTATCCACCACTAACTACACATTACTTAACTTTATAGCAAATACTTTAAAATTATTATGAAGCCATTTTCAGGCTGTTAAAGTGATCAAAGGCTACACAAATACACTTTATTTGACTTTAAACGAAAAGAAAATATGATCTAAATACACCATTCCGCAGACTAAAAATAGAAATGATTAAAAAGCACCTAAAATCCCTCTGCTCTACTGTCAAGTGCAGATGATGTTGGACGAGATGACATAAGGTAATTTGCGGTGTTGGTCGAGATTGATTTGGCTGTTTAGATACAGATGTTGTGATGGAGAGGTTTGTCATCGTAGGGATTTTCCACTCTGCTGATGTAAACAGTGTCTGTTGAAGAAAGGCTAAAGAGTCCTTTCTATCTTGTGGAGACACGGTTCTGAGAGGAATAATCCTCCTCGTGTACAATTAGATTTTCTCCTTTTTGTTAAATAAATACTGTGTCTGTGAACATAAACACAGATTTACATTCGGCCCTGTGGGTGTCTGTCTCTCAAACAGCCTATTGCTACAGCCTGGGCCTGATATTTCTTGTCGAGGCCCACAGGAAAAAAAGAAAGATGAAGCAGAAGTTGGCCAGCTCTAACTTCACGCTTGCTGTTTATTTGTTTTTATAACAAATGAAACCAGCTTCCCGAGTGAAAGGTGAAGTCAGAATTGAATTTGGCTTGCGTTACCGTGGCGATCTGGCAACTGTTCCCGGGTCCCATAGGACTGCTCTGGTTGCTGTGTGCCGGGCGCGTGTGTTTGTTATTTAACTAGTGTGTGTGCGCTACTGCTCTACGTGCGTAGTGCGTAGTGTGTGTGTGTGTGTGTGTGTGTGTGTGTGTGTGTGTGTTTGAGTAGTGGGTGGTGGTAGCAGCATTCACGAGAGAGACATTTTACTAAGCAGACATTTCCCCCTCTGTTTTCACTCTGACCTGGTAGGAGATTGATGACTGAATTGTGGAGTACATGTTAACAGTAGCTGGTGATTTATGAAGATACTTAGGGTAAGTGAGGCCGCACAGGCTGGAGGGGAAGAAAAAGATATAGCCTTTTAAGTTAATGCAAAAATATAGCCTTTTTAAGTAATAATTGTTATTACCACTGCGGGGTTTGGAGAGAGGTCTGAGTTAAAGTTGGATGTGCACAAAGTGCAATGTGAAGCTTTTCCTTTACCGCTGGTCATGTGCCTTCCTTTGTTTCTGCCTTGCAAGTTTTTTGTAAGGAAAAAAGAATTATAAGAATTAAAAATATATGTGCATTTAGATATATAGATGGACAGATAGATATTTAGATTCATTTAGATAGCTAAATTCTAATATTTGAATTGAAAAAAACTACTTTTCCTGGGTAAACCACAGTGGAAAACTTTTCTTGGATGAACCCTTGCACTGCAACAAGTGCACTGTGTGTTTTGGCAGCCCCCCTTAGCCAAAGATCCCTCAGAAAATCCGCATGCAATTTCAGAAGAATCAGATTCTTTTCCTTTCCTTGGCTCATGAACTCCCTTGATATTATGCACACGGAGAATCCTCCTCTCTATTCAAATATGAGATTCAATCCACTTGGATGTGATCTATAGCATTTTTAAGGAATAAAGCAATTTTAGGGAATACGGAATAGTGCTTCCCCTGGAAGAGGGATGGCTTTCATTTTTTTTCAAGGCACCTCTTAGACTGAGTGAAATGTTTCCCCTGTTCGCTCAGGGACGACTTTATTTCTTACCAGGGATTTAACACTCACTCAGTCCCCTCATAAATACAGCGTCCCTCAGCTCTTCGCTAGCCATAACTCATACACTAACTCTCTAGCTAACTAAACTCATATAGCAGAGCCAACACTTGTTTGTCTTTTACCTCAGCCTTTCTCTCCCACTCTTCCTCTCTGTCTCTTTTCCTCCACTCAGCTGATTTATACATGACAGAATCTTCTCTGACTACCGTCTCACCATGCTCCTGCGCTGATCTCCTTGGCCCACTCGTGGAGTGGGTTTTAGAATAAATGTGCATTTGAATATGAGCCAGCCTAATCTCCTTGAGGCTATTTAGAGTGAGCCTAATGTTCCAAGAATGAGCGAGAACAACACCGGAGAAAATGCAGACGTCCCTCTCGGCGTGTCACAACACAACTCAGGTCTCCAAAGAACGAAGCAAGTCTTTGATTTGCTGATGAAAATATCTCTGTAAGGCAAATGACATAAAATTCCTGCTTTCAAGGCACCTGTTGAAGCCCTCAGTCTTCTTAGAAAAGTCTTTGTGTGTGGTTTGTTTTTTGGCTTTATGGCACCTACCTGTGGATTTTTCACTTTTTAGCGGGTTATCCCAATGGTTCAATAAATAGCAGACATACAGCAGCTGATAAACTTTCAGGCCATTTCACTTTCATCAGATGAAAGTGCTCAGGTGGGGTATTACAGTATGGTGGAAGCTTTTTCTGATCTGTTGGCGATTGGCATTTTGGGAGGAGACAGTCTTTCTGGCGTGGTTCCCGTATTGGTTGTTAACAGCCTGCTGGTACCTTCTGTTCTCTCAACTCCTCAAGCATCTGAAGACCCTCTGAAGTCAAAATCGCCCATTTTGATGTCTCATGGCAGCACCCGGCGTTTTGTTGTATTTGCGTCTGAAAACACAGGCCCTGCTCGGAGGAATTACCCTCAGCACTCATTGGTGTCGGATGGGGGAGGAGGGTATCATTCCTCTTTTTCCCCCCCAACTCCCTGCTCTCCTTGCTGTCCTTCCTTTCTTTTTGATCTCACCATCAAATCTTCCCCCAGTTTTTATGAGTGACGTTTTCCCGACAGTGGCTAGGGAAATGGCTGGCTGAAGAAGACATTTGAGAAAATGCGCCTTAGCAAGCTATCACCTTTGATAAAGCCATAGTTCCAGTGGGAGAGGAAGAAGAAAGCCAAAGAGTAAGGGCATTGTTGGTAATGAAAAATGCCATGCAAGAGGGAGCATCTCTCTGATCCCAGCCTGTTAAACCAACAATGTATAGTACCACAGATAATACAGTGGTACATCAAGCATTTCTCTGTGTGTCTGACCAAGGGGACTGATCTAAATGTGGGGTACCACACTGTGCCTTTATTACATATCAGCTGGGCACCAAATAATCTCATAAAACAACACTAGCACATACACAGTGAGTCACACTGGTGCTGCCATCAACATTGGCATACCTTCAACTGTGTCACCAGTCGGCAAAAGGCTGGCAAAGAACTTGAAAGCACTGCAAAAAGAGAAAGAAATAATGGGGAAGTGGAGAGTAGTTGGAGGCACAGAGAGCAAGAAATGTTAGCTTTAGTAATTACTACCTCCATAGAGAAGCAGTGGAGAGGACAGTGAGGCAAGCAAGTGCACGAAGGAGGCCCCGTGTGCAGATAATGAAGGGGTATCATTGTAGCTCTGACAGCGTTAATCTTAGAGTGCTCCGCAATGTGTGTGTGGTGTGTGTGTGTGTGTGTGTGTCTCTATCTGGTTGTGTGTATGCTCTGTGCAGCATATGTATATGCTGCTGAGGTGTATGGAGGTCGTGGTACAGTGCCATTGATTCTCGCCCCACCAGTGAGACCATCCAGCCCACCTGACAGCACAGTTTATCCAACCATGTTGACAGTTGCCGCCTCTCACAGCTTCTTGAAGACAATCCTGAAACTCCACAGCCTCTCGCTCATCCTCACAAAAGCACTGGGATCAACTATCAGCACCGAAACTTGTCTTCTTTGCAGAAGATGGAGGAAAGCTGAAAAAGGGGAAGACCAGTCCAACTTTCTTTGTGCTCGGCTTTTTCTTTTCTTTTTTCCTCTTCCCATTTGAAGTTGTGAGACACTCATTTAAGCCTCATTGCACACCAACACTCAACAATCGAGAAAGTGTTATGAATATGTATCAACACAGCATATGGCAGCAGTAGCGCTGGGACTAGGTGTGTCCAGAAGGGTAGAGTGCTGCCGATGCATTATTCTCCATTCAAATTACCACAGTAAGGATGCAGCGGGGAGCTGAGAGGTGTTCACCACCTCTTTAAATGGGGCAGGAGAAGAACCTGGATCATGCAAAACAGCAGGAACGGAAGAGCTGTGATGAGCACAGTAGTAGGCCAGCTGAGTTTCCTTGATTTGGTAGATTTTTTCGGCAGGTTCAAACCCAGCACTCTCTGACACGATCGTGATTAAAAGTGATATTTCTGACACATTAGGATGCGCACGGGAAGTAACCTCCTCTAAAGCGTTCATTATTAGATGCATGACAGACCTGAATATTTATAAAATAGGTTTTAATAATTAATAGCAGCAATCTGCTCCTGTAATTCATCAGATTTGCACTTCAACAGAGTATCCGTTTTCACTTTAAAATAATAATAAGAGGAATATTAATGTTGGAGAAATGTAAAATGGACAGCTGGATACAGCGCAAATAGGCAAGCACTCCATGTTCACATCTGAGGCTTTCCTTTAACCTGTCACTTTTCAAGTAAAATTACATTTTAAGCCGTTAACGCTGTTTGAAAACCTTCAGTTGTTTGTGCTTGAAAATTTTGTGAGTGGCTTCTCACAAATGTGGCAAGTCATGAAGATAAAGATGCAGGAAACAAAGTGGGTTTGGTGTAGAATGCAAAAGTAGTTGCTGTGGTTTTATCAAAAGCAAATTTATTTGTTTGAGTCAACTTAGCAGCACTTCCTTTTGTGTACTGAGCCCCAAAATAGACAGCATTCTTTTTTCCTGTAAAGCAGCTTTGCTTGTTTCATCGTTTCACATTTTTCTTTTTTTTCCCTCCCTTATTGTGAGTGTTGTTTTATCACACCTTCAAATTCAGTCACAGCACATTCCTCCCTCTACTGAACTCCCAGAAACAAGAATGTTCCTGTTTTAGGTGAAAACTGCCACGTTTAGTTCCACCTCCAGTCCACATTGAACTTTTTCGGTAAAGCACACTGTTTTAGTGCTGTCACTGACACATTGGTGTGTTTATCCTCACTGTGGATCAGTTTTTCCTGAGTGTGTAGAAATGTCAGTGTACATATTTGGAAGTGTGTGTCTCAGAGCAAATGACGTGACCTGCAGCCACTAGACAGAGGAGCAGAGGGAGAGCACAGAGCACAATGCCCTGCTGTCTACAAGCCTGCCAGCAGGCGCACAACACACACACATACAACAACACCCACACACTTAATATTGGTTACAGCCACTTAACATACAGTATGTGTTTACAGTGTATTGTGCACATACCCACACTTTCCCAACCACAGATTGACACAAATACACTTTAAAATGGCATATATCATTTCAACCCTATTGTCACTTCCATCCTGCTTATCAGAAAAGTAAAACTAAAGTTCTGGCAACAGAACAAGTCACAGCCACAGGGTCTAAAAAATGCAAATCCCAGAAGCAGGAAGACTCATTCTCATCACTTCCTCTCTTACCCCTACAAAGAATGTGTTTTGATCAAAATTTAATTGTGCTTCATAAGTAGAATACATTGAGCATTGAAAGTGTAGAATGTGATCAAAATTAAGTGTTTGAAAATAGTTCATTTTTGGACGGGTAGAGAACCTGCCCAGGATGACATTTTAACAGGCACCTGTGATTCATTCTACCGCATGTCAAGTCCAAAAGAGGAAAAGTCTGTCAGGCAGAGCAAATTTTTTAATGGTAGCCAGGGATCGATGTTGTCAGCGCAGGCATCCTGTCTGGAAATACATGCTTTTTTGGGTAAATGTCACCTCCTTCTTTCTTTTCAAGGAGAGAGAGAGGAGAAAAAGAGCAAAGGGAGGAGAGGGGGGAGGTGGAAGGGGGAAGAAGGAGGTCACCGAGATCTGATGCAAACATTCCAAACCAGGCCGAATTTAGGGAAATTGCTTGAAAAACATTGACTCGCACTCTCATTCACAAGGCCCCCGTATCTGAAAAACAAATTTGAAACGTAACCTTGGAAATCAATTAAGAAGTCCCCGAGAGCTTAAGAAAAAAGAAGGGAAAGGTCCACCCTTCTTTTTCCTTTTCCCCCCTCCCTACTTGTCTTTTCCTCTTCTCCGCTTAACAGGGACTTGGATCTGCCCATCAGAACACTGCCTTGTGTGAGGAGGCTTTGTCAGCGGGGGCTTTATTTAATTTTTTTTTAACGTCAGAGTGCCATATATGCTGTCAAAATGTCTTAAGAGTCTTATTAAAGAAATGCCACAGCTCATTTCCTTGTAATGCAATTCATATGCTGGTGAAAGGGGGCATGTCTAAAGATCTAAACAGCTTTGCTTTTTAGGCTTCACATTAGGGGTTATCTGTGAGGGCTTGTCATTGATTGACATTATCTGGCCTGACAGGGCCTCATATCAAGGTTAACCTCATGGACAAAAGTGCCACCCGCACGGACACACAAACGCACTCTCTCACCCACACTCGTAGTCAAATAAGGCACACTCTCCTCAACTTCCTGTTGAGAGGTGTGCTACGCATGTGTGCCAGCTTCATCTCTGTGTGTAAGCCAGGTGGAGATTTCCAGACTTAATTGATAACTAATGGAGCGGCGTGTGCTGAGTTTACCCTGGAGGATTGACACTGTGTGTGTGTGTGTGTGTGTGTGTGTGTGTGTGTGTGTGTGTGTGTGTGTGTGTGTGTACGTGTGCGTGCGTGCGTGTGTGTGCGTGTCCTGTGGAGAGATTGGGTAGGTGATGGTAAGAGGATGGGGATGACTTACTCAGCAGTGTTGCTCCGGATTCTGGTAAATTAAATATGGCCCTGAAGATAATGACATGGAGTGACACACACCAGTCTGGTGGCTCCTGACCTCTTATGCGAACAGGCCGTTCACTTCGCTACAGAGGAAAGTGTGTAACTAACACTCGTATGAGCACAATACACACATCTCCCCTTCTCCCTCCCAACAAGCCACAAAGGCGAAGAGAGATCCCCGTGACCAAAATACAACTGAAGCAGTTAATCTGTACAGATATTAGCTCAAGGGCCCTTGAGAGGTGCACCGCTGAGCCCCTACTCCACTGTACTACCCACACTGCCTTGCTGCCGCACCAAGCACAGCAACCATGAGGGAGGGACACAGGGGTCGTCTGCTCATTTACCATGGCGGTTGGCTTATCAAATTGCACTCCTCATGTCTTGAAACTGAACATGGGAGTTGAGCTTCAAAACAAAGCTGCAGGAATAAATTTCCCTTGTTTCAGTCTGTGGAAGCATGGGACTGTGTGCGATTGTGTATTTTTTAAAGTAAAGTTTTTGTCTCCCGCAACACACACACTTACAAATTAAGTCGTCATCTGGTGCCAGCTGTGGGTCCAGATTTGATGTACAATTTTAACAAGTTAGCCATGTGTCCCATGAATTACCCTAAGCAGCAAACTCAATAAAAGTTGGCTGTTTTGGTATGTGGCTGTCAGAATGGTTCTTGTCACTCATGTCAGATTGTTTTTTTTTTCTCCCTTAGACCATTTTAGGCTGCTTGTCCTCTGTTCTAAAAAACACCATAATTACCCTGTTTGTGATGAAGCCGGAGGGCGTATTTGTCCTTAGATTTCAACTTTCCTGCCTGATTGCCCTCAAGTTAACGTCTTTCCTCTTCCGTCTGCACTTGAAATATACATTGTTTTCTTCAGCCATTGTCCTGTGCAGTCAGTGTGTGTGTTACTGGGGCCATTTGTGTCTGCCTTTGTCCTGCAGCGTCTTCTTTGTGTTTTGCGGCGGTGTGACAGGAGCATAGCACTTGGCTGAGGGCTTGTATTTGTTAACAGCCCTGAGCTGAAGTGAAATAGTCCAAACGGGTCCTTCAAGGTCGGCACCCCCAGAAAGACAGCACACAATGTGCAAGGTCACATTCTAGACTAAAAGCAATAAGTGCTTTATTGATAGAAAAAAAACAACAAGCAGGCAGATGTGCAACCAACTGATTAATAATAAAATACATTTGCGAGAGAGAGGGACAGGGGGAGAGTAGGGGGCAGGAGAGAGAAGACAGCCATCTCCTGACTGTATGTTCATGTGTCTGTGTACTGTATGTGTGTGCCTGCACGCATGCATGTACAGTATGCTTTGCAGCAAAACATTGATCCTGTAGTGGAACCTAAAAAATCCATCAGAAATCCAGTGGTTAAAAAAAGAACAAAATGTGACAGATTGGTGCTGGTGGCAGTTGCCCGGGTACACAGTCTCTCTCTTCATGCCTGAATCATTTCCTATCATTACTGCAGTTTGTGTGATCTGTAAAGTACAGTGTGAAAGTACTGTTTGAAAGAAGATCACAAGCAACTCACTTCTCCTGTTTTGACAGTAATCTACGTATCATATATATCTCATCAGTATCATGTTTTATGACAAGAGACAACAGTCACTGTAGGTTCCTTTTTTCCATTCAGTCACTTTATGAACAATGTGCCTTTTGTACTGCGCCTACTGTGTTATTATCTTTTTATGAAAATAAGCAGAGGGTATTGGACTGTCGTCATCTTTTATGTGCCTTTATCATTCTTTCTCTCGTGCTCTCTCTATCTCTTGTTCTCGCTCTTCCCCAACCTGGCAAACCTGCCAAGTGAGTAGAACTCCAAAGTGGATCAGTTAGTGGTAGATTTAGATTTGAGGTGGGGAAAGCTAAGTCCCAGTAAACCTGTTTTTTTCAGGAAGACTCTGAGGGTAAGGAGGGCTGGGAGACTTCCATATGCTCTGCCCCCTTCCCCTCAGTGATCACCTACAGTAGTCTCCCCCCACCCTTCTTGCTCCTTGGTAGTGTATACCCACCTTTACAGCCCCCTTTCTAAAACCCTTCTCTACATAAACTTCTCTACAGATGTACCCACCCCTAAACCCCCATCTATCATCTAGTTGGCAGTGGCATTGTTTTTAATCATCAGAACCTCAAAATTATTATTATCGCTTCTGATGCGGCAATTAAAACTTCAGGTCAGAGGCACAACGAGCGGTGATCAGCAGCCGAGCTGAGAAGTTTTAATTAGACGATCAGAACCATTAATGCACAAAAAAAAGGTGTGCGCTGGGAAATTAACGGGAACGTCTTAATCAGGGTTAGCGACTCCGAAGAGGAGTCAAGTGAACAGAGAGCAAAAAACAAATCATTTCCGCACCACTGGGACAAAACTCAATTAAATATGCATGCGGAAAAATGGAAATTTCTCAGCATCGGCTGCACCGACTGTTGGAAAACTGTGGCAAAATCTCACGGCGGGGTCGGCGACCTGCTTATTGTTATTCTTGTGTAATAAAAATGAGAGAGGGGCCAGATGCTAGGGTCTGGGTGTCGTGGCGTAGTTGTCCATCAGTGGCTTTCCGCTTGACTTCCTTGCGGCTGCCGCAGCCTCTCTACCATGCAGGGGGAGCGAGAGAAAGAGAGAGAAGAGGAAAACATTCTCTTCCTGCAAGCCGTAAATTTACAAAAATAAAAACATGGTAATTTTCAAGTGTGTCTGTGTATGTTTGCCTTTGTGGCTCAGTGATTTGGCTGAAACACACATGCACACACGCTCTCTCACACATACATCTCCCTTGAGAGCCACAAAAGGTTCACTGAGCTACACACGGAGCTGCAGCCTTGTCGATTAATCTGCCAAAGGTTCATAAAGTTATAACTGGTCTTTTTTAAAGAGCTACAGCAACTCTCGGTTGCATATTGTAAAATAATCCTGAGCTAAACAGACATCTCCCAGACCCTGTTTGTATTAATTAACTCCTGATATTGCGGGGGGTTTGTCCCTGTGTCAGTCATGTTGGAACTCAGCAGGAATCTACAACAAGCCCTGTACCTGTGTTTGATTAGGTGAAGACATAAGCTTCAGTTTAAACAGGTAATATCTACCTCTCTTATATACAGACCCTCCTGTGTGCTCGCTCCATACAAACTGACAACACTGCAGGGAGTCGGTGTGTTTATGGTGCAGCACTGCACTTCGAATGAACAATAAAGTCGAGTTATTTAATTTTCTATATGTTGTTTATGTGACTTTACATCTTCCATAAGATGATTACACAAGCGTTTTGGACATAAACTGCCTCGTCTTGTATGCCAGAAAGAGGTAAAGCCATGACCCTGCCAGTCACAACCATTGTTAACTCCCACATCCTTTACACGTAGCTGCCTTGATTACAGTCTCTGCACGTTCACACAAATAATGCACTTCCAACAGCGTTATTAGGATTTGAAACACCACTTGATTGGGCATGATATCATTCTGGCACACAAACAGAGACTCTGCATCAAAAACCAACAAGACCTGTGGGGCTTAGAGCTGTGGAAGAGTAAGTTTGTCAGTGCGGAGGGCTAGACTTGAACACAAGCTGTGTCATCCAGGGCTGAGAAGAAACAGGGCCCTAAAGAACTTTGATGCACTTTTGATTGCATTTTTGACTGAAGATGAAAAAAACCTGACCTAGTCCACATGTATTCAAAATAGTTTCTTGACTTTTTCCTCAGGTTTTGGCCTTATACAGACAGTATATGGCGCTCCTTTGTGGCCCTGCACTGTTTCCAGTAAAAATAGTGTCACCGTTAACATAAGCAGTTGGAAAAATTAGTTTCAGCTGTTGTGTTCAAATTCAAACCTGCCTATTTTTTTCCAACTCCCAGTGCTTACTGAGGTGTCTCCTCCTTGACAATTAGCACACCAGGCTAAAACAGACTGTAAATAATGTCCAATGCATGTGACAGTGTTGTTTTTCTTTCTGATATTCATTAATAAGGCAGAATGCTTACTGGACTCTCGAGTAGGTGGGGGAGTTGGTCCCAGAGGGAAAAGTTGTTCTTTCATGTAGGTCCCCACAGATTTTATCTCATTGTACGCTATCATGCACACAAACGACTTGAGGTAAACAGCTTAGTGTTACCATAGCAATCCCTATTGTAAGCAATGGCAAAAAGCTGCTGTGGACAGAAACCCTCAGCATAAATAATAGTTTAGACAGCTTCCATAAACCATCGAACCATTGCATGTTTCTCCTCACGGGAAGCTAACAATATAATTTTTTTTTTTAAAGCACGCCCTACCTTTAAAAAGAAAACACTGAATATGTGCTTAAGACGTCTAATAATTCAGTTAGAGGCCTGCTTAGATACTCAACCAGTAGCAGTCCTCTACTCACGCTCCTTATTGTTAACAGAAAATCATACATAAATACTCACTAATGGAAAGAAACAACTGTGTAGGGGTCATTTCCTACAAGGAGCTTGAGATTGCAATGCACAGGAAATCGGTAGTTAAAGTATGAAATACTGAACGCAGTAAACAGACAAAAAAATGACCTCCACTGCAACACCCAAATGACCTCAATCTTCCTTTGTAGAGTATTTCTGAAAAAAAACTTGACAATTTATGTCTTCCACTTCCTAATAGTTTTTCCAGCTGATTCCTTTTTTTCCCAAAATTGCTGTCTTCTAAAAGGTGACCCTTTCACCCCTGCCTGTAATTGTCTAACACTAAATTGTACAGTAATGTGCCGCTGATATATGGCCTGCTCAAAACTACATAATTCCTGAAGTCATTGTTTCAGAGAGGAAGCCCGCAATGTAAATACAGTAACTGAGAAAGCATGTGTGGGGAGCACGGGGTGCATTGTCTGGCGACGGGGTAATCTGTAAACTCCTTCAAATTGTATATCCTCTAATGATTCCACAGCTTTGCAAAAGAAAATGAAAACAGGATTTTATGTTGCACCGATGTGATTTACATAATGCTAGCAATGGCTCACACATGATTGTGCTTGGCTTTATGGCTGAGGGAAAATGAAGAGGCTCTTACTCATTGTTATAGAGAGTGAATTGAGTCTTTAAGATAGAACTTTGTTACCTCTGATATCACACATTTTTTGTCGGGTGAAATGGCATGTCCGTAGCTCAGTATAGTGTATTATCTTAACCACAGTGTGGCTGAGTTAAGATTCAATACGACTTCACACAAGAAGAAATATCTCTGCTGTGGCGTGCTGTTCAACTGTTTTCACAGAGCCTCAACTAATAAAGCTTTACATACTACCGAATAAAAACAGAATACAAGTTAACATGAACCCTGGTGAGTCTGCTGCTTTTTTTGCTATCATAAATACTGTGTTAGTCACGGTCACCTCCTCCTTGCTTTTTAAAAGTTATTTACAACTTGATAAAGATCTGGCCTTGATTTTGAGTCTGGAAAATGCTGTTGGAAGGTGAACTTTGGTGGCTCTGGAAATAAAGTGAAAGGTACTAGAGTGCAGTTTCTGCCCTAAAAAGGCAGCTCTGGATATGGAATGCCACAGGCAGCTGTTCCTGCCTCATCAGAGGACATGTTATAAAGATAGCCCCACTTGGGTTGAAATAATGCCACCCATTCCTGCCCCAAAGCACACTCTATCGTGTTCTATTGTTCAGAGAGGCCGCACTGGGGAAAAAAATGTTGACGCTGTGCAGTATGTCTTGTTAAGTAAAAATATGTAAAACACGGTAACTACAACATTTTTTCATGTATCTATGTTACTGTCTTGGCTAGATCAACAGTAAAAAAACAAAAAAAACAGCAGAGGGTAGAAAGAGCTTATATACATGGAGTATTATTTTCCTTTTTAATAAAGTCAAAACCAGCAGACTCTAATCCCACTGAATAGCCAATTAGAGAACACGGCTCCAAAAAGCCCAAAAGTGCTCAGGATTTTCACTCCACATCCTGACAGCTTTAATGCTGTGCAGCCCCCCACTCAGTGGCAGGACCACAGCCTCTTGAGGTGAGAGTGAAGATAACATTTCAGTGTCTCTATAGTGCTGTCATGTGAAGGATTATGTAGCAGTGTATTTGCTGCTTGGAGTACCGTAGGGGGTCTGATACCTATCTGCCTGTGATTTCAGCTGCCTGTGCTTTTTTTTCCCCCTCTTTTTTTTCCACCACTGCGTTAAACTCTGAGCTGACCGAAGAGGTGTGACTTGAAAGATATGTACAGTATCTCTGTGTGTCCTTCCAGTCTTGTGCTGTTATTGTTAAGTGCTTTTGGATGTTATTAATAGCAGCAGTCACTATGTTGTTTTTCCATTGTGATGTATAAAATCAGTACAAGTTACTGACATGGAAAAGCTGGTTCAAACTGTTACTGAACGCATGCCTGGCCCTCATTTAAAAAACCTGCTTATTGAGTGAAAAGTCGAGTTATATTTCTTAAACTGTAACACAAATAATTGTGATAGTGAACAACTTTAATTAATCTTATATCTTTTTTTTTTTTTTGTTCTTGTTTCCATCAGCTGAAAGGACTTTATGCACTGAAACGACCTCAGGAAAATCCAAGATGGCCGCCAAAAGGAAAGGTGGCCTAAAACTCAATGCTATCTGTGCCAAGTTAAGCCGCCAGGTAGTGTTCGACAGCAGCTCCCAGAATGCAGAGGGAGACCAGAGTGTAGCAGAAAACAGTGAGCGTGGCAGCTCCCACTACGATGACAATGAGACCAACTTTCCAGAGAGCCTGAGCTTAAGTCAGAGCCTAGAGGAGGACCAGAAGAGACGCGAGGCCATCGAGAAGTGGGTCAATGGCGAGTACGGCGATGAGCCACCAGCTCCTGAGGATGAACAGGAGCATGAACTCAAAGTCAGCAATGACGAAGATGGCCCTCCTGAGGGCGTGTACATGGTACAGCCCCAAGGCTGCAGCGATGAGGAAGACAATGCAGAAGAGCCCGACCCCGAGCCCGTGCCGCCGTCTCAGGATGGCAGTTACCATGACGACAAAGAAGCTGAAGACAGGCCTTCAAAAGACGACACCTACATGCCGCCAAGCGAGGCCCAGAGTCGCCAAGCACCTTTCTCCTCTACAGGTACATTTTGACTCTCTGCCCTCTTATCAGTTTCCTTCTGATGTCCCTGCCATACTCTGATTTATACTTGACTCTTTTTATATGTCTTAAACCAACACTACCTTTGCCCTTCAAAACATTCCCCTCTATAGTATTACGGGGCAAAGGCTTAGATAGAGGGTGGGTGACATTGCCACATCCACAAAAGCTTAAGTGTGCCCGTTATTGGAAAGAGACGCTCTAGAGTTACAATATGAATAGCCAGTGACATTATTACCCTAAAGACAGATTCAACTGGCAGGCCAGGGGGGAAAATAGGAACTTGTCAGTGTGTGGTTAACTGTACGAAGAAATTCATAAATGGAGTAGACTTACAACGTAAGGCCGTTTATGTACTCTCCCAGCAGCTGTGGGCCAACAGCGCATGGCAGGACCAGGCTAAGCTTCATATTACACTCAGGATTACATATTGAGTCTTTGATTTTCCCTAAGCTCACTAAACTTAGCCACTGCTTCAAGCTCCTCCATTACATGGAGTTGTAGTCTGCTGCGGAGGAGTTTGAGTTTTTTTCACAGTTGTCAAATCGAAGAGATCAGTTGTTCAGTTGTCAAATAAAGTCAGAAATAGGGAAGTTATACTGCAGTGCTATATAGGCATGTTATTATCTTCTCACAAACAACGGTAGCTGAATGTATTCATTGTTAGCAGACATGAACATATTTTAATAAATTCCTTAATACTATGTGCTCTTGTAAATGACTCATAATAACCCCTGTTTAATTGTGACATGATGTTCCTATGGTATAATTCACTGATTATGAAATAGATAAAGCTGGCAGAGACTTCCAACAGTCATTCTGAAGTAGCACAAACAATCTTTTAAGAAAGTACCGTTTACAGTTATAAACCGTGTGACCCTTGAAATAAGACGCATATGCACTATAGGAGATTGGCCTTTGTATAGCAGAAGTTAAGACACAGAGCTGTAAAAAGAGAGAAAAAAAAACATAGCTTGGTTATATGAATAGATAAAGCCTGCTTCACAGACACCCAGAGGAAAAAAAACAGCAATTTGCAGGTGAGGCCGGTTGTTGCGGTACAAAAACAAGTTTTGTTTTGTGTTTGCTCACCTCAGTTTAACAGTTTTTTGGTCTTTCATCTAGGTTTAGGTATCTACCTCAGAGTCATGTACACATGCTCTTTTTGTCTTCATTTCTTTTTGTTTTCACCAACTGCACAGCAGCAGCTATGGCCACACAGAATTGGGGGCAGGGGCTTCTCAGAAAATGAAGCAGGTTTCATTTCAGAGGCAAATGAAAAAGGCTTTGTGGTTTTAATTAGTCATTTTCTTTTTATTTCATGGCCAAAAAAAAGCCTGTCTGTAAATATGTGTTATTGTTGTTTAGCAGGCCTACACCTTTCCCTCCACTGGCTCCCTTACTACTTTACATCTCACAACAAAGCCGGAGTGTTTGAAGAGTGCGGGGAGAGCATACTGCATCAGTTGCAAATCTTGTCTTTAGAGTGTTCTCTTTTTTTTTTCAGAGTTGCTCTTTGTTGATTGTAACTAGGGCATCTATATTGCCATGTTTCTGCTCAGCTCACAATTAAAACATTTTTTCCCCTCTCTCTCTCGCCGCTGTCTTTCAAAGGCTGATGCGGAGTGCACGTAATTATGCATATAAACATAGTGGCTTAATTATCTCTCACAACATCAGTGACAATGTAATTAACAAACATTGCAAGATCAATGAGAGAAACTGCGACCTTCAAAACATTTAACTCCTCACATTGAGGCATCGTGCGGATTTCCTATCAGTGCAAAACCCCAGAATACTTTTCCTAGATAATTTAGATGTCGCATTAGAGCCCTCATAAGCCAGTCAATGGAAAAACCAATGAATAAAAACTATGAAAGCAATGACAGAGATGCTCATAGCGATGGATCAAACAGGCTTGACCATGACTTCCATTTGCAATTCTGGGTTCACTGTAAAAGGTTATTGTTCATTTCAAGCTTTTTCAAAGCCCTCTCTATTTACTGCCTGTTAATTAACTAACCAAACAGCGAGGAAGTTTGAAGCTCCGTACAGTTTTGTGTGTGTCAAATTAGTCCAAACAAATGCACATAATGTCCTTTATTCAACACAACTCTATTAGGATACCACTGTCCATTTAAACAAAACACACTTAAACTAATTCACTAACATGAACACAAATTGCTTTTTAAAACTCTATTTAAATTAATCTACCGTATAAAAGAATCCCACTATTCAAAACTTTCTCTGACTGAAAACACTGCATGTTATTAAAACATTTTTTAACCAAATGGTTTACATTGTGCATGTGTGGTTTAAAACTGCCTTTAGAGGGTATTCAAACCCCATAGTCCATATATAGCCACTAGCATGCACCTTTATCATCAGCGACACCTCTGCCTCTCAGTCCTGTGAGAAGAGAAGCTATGCCACACTGCTGGCCATGTTTGGTCAGCCAAAAGGAGATATAATGCCCATCTGTTATCATATCTGGGAGGGAAAATGTGGCCTAATTGCCTCAAATATAGACAAGGCAGGTCTCTGTCGTGTGTTGGATTTTGCTTGCCTGAAGTGTCAAGATTAGGAACCACTTCTTTGTAGATTTTCCAGTGACACCAGAGAGAGTGCAGAGGGAAATACCAGATGCGTTAGTGAACAGGAGAGAACATTATGATAGAAAAAGAGAGGTTTATTTATTTTTTATTTTATTTTTTTTGATGGGGGTGGGTGGGTAGCATTAGTGGTGGGGCCAATCTTGCCTTAACCCATACACCCATACATAGTTTCCCATCTGGTGTCATATGACATCATTAAGAGGCAGCCAGATAGGACTTGAGTAGAAAACTCATTTACATGGTGTTTTAGAAAGGTTATCTCCTGTCACTCCCAGTCATAATACTTTCAAGTCAAATCATTTGCCTTTCATTGATAGCATGTCACATGGCTCCGCTGATGAATAAAGAGACTCAACTAATTTTTTGGAGAAGGTGATGATAATAGCCCTAAGCTAATAGAATATGAAAAAAGTGATGGTGGTGCTTCCATGACAGAAACCACTATTCTCTCTGCAATAATTACCAATTGACCTACATAAATTATAAAAATTTAGATTTATTTTATTTTGAAATATGATTCCCATCCAATGATGTGTATTCTACCATGCTCTTTTTTAAATATCATTCCTCACTCAGTAAAGTGTAGTTCCATTTTGTGATTCATACTGGTGTGGGCGGGTCTGCCCTAACTTTAGAGCTATATGATATACTGTGACCTGAGATGCCCTTATAAATACAGTAGCAGTAAAATCCAACCAAGCAGTAAGGTTATCAACACCTAAATCAAATGAGAAGAATGTTTAGTCACATTACATTTCAAATGGACATGTTTAGATGTCTTTCCAGTAATCTTTTATGCCATACACTGCCATCAGTTGAACAGCTTAAGGAAAAACAAAAATTTAAGTATAAATTGTACTGTACCCCGCAGTAGATAGTTGTATAAACAATATGTCACTCTGTGGTTTCAGTACATGTGAAAACATGGTAGATTTGATAAAATGATCTGTGGCAAACATGCAGGTATTTCCTCTCAAATACCTGATCCATTTCTCTTAAATTTTTCATGCCCTTTCGATCCACCAGATACTCTTTCATACTGATCCGCTGTGTAGAGGAGCAACCCCAACACAGTGAATGGAAATTTGGGGATTATTTTACATGCTGCGCAGGAGATGTGAAAAGCAGGGCACAGCGACTGATTTAGCAATAACTGAGAAATCTGAGACAAGAGCAGACATATTTGTGTATTAATTACCCGGGTGGTAGCTGGTATTACCTCTCGCCAGCTCATCTGTGCTCTGGTGATGAAAAAAGCAATAAAAGTAATTTTTAACAAATGTTTTGGACCCTGGGCCTGTGCCAAGGAGGAGTTAAGAAGGCCAAAGCTTTTACATTACCCAGGTGAAATTATCATCTGGTGAATTACTAGCATGTCTGTGTTCTGGTATCCTGCCTAACATGCAAGCTCACACAACAGGAGATTTTTGGAATTGAGTTGGATCAGCTAACACAACTGTTCTGGGAAAAGTAGCCTCACGAGTCCTCCCTCACTATTTTTCTCTCTCACACACCCTTTTACTGTACCTTTTCCTCTCTGCCCATGCTCTTCTTCTTTATGCAGAACTTTGTCCCTCCACTGATTTCAGGCCAAATCATCTTTTCCCTTTTCCCCACTCTCTGACCCGTTGCACTAACCTGGATGAAAGTTAATGGGCCAGAATTAATCTCCACATAATGTAATTAAACTATACATTGACTATATTTCGCCTATGTCCTTGGGGAAGTTGTCCAATTTAATGGACTCTTAAGATGAAAGTGATATTTCAGTTCACAAATGTGTAAAAAGAGGAAAGGATTAGTTCTTTTCACTCTTGAAGGTGACACAATAATCATGCTATTTTCAAATATCTTGCACCAAGCTTCATAGGGGAATTTATGAGTTGCACTTAACATGCCATAATTTCTCAGCAGATAGTCATTCAGCGTCAGTCGTCATGTAAAGATCTGTGGGGAAATGCACTCATAATGTCATTCATTTCTTTCTAAAGCTTCCGATATATTTCAAATATCTCAAATATGGTCTCTTAATGGGGTTACTAAGATTTCATACTCTTCCATGTAGAATATTTATCTAAAATATTAACTTATTAAACTTTTAGCTATTAACATAATTCTCAAATTAATTTTGATAGTGTAACATAATGAGCATAAGAAATCAGAGTTTGTTTATTCAGTGTGTCCTTTGGTACAGTTACCCGCAAATTCTGCAGGACCGACTTATAGTGCAACCAAAACAGGAAGAGCATTGCCTCAGACTGCTTGTTTGTAGACACATAAATACACAGACATGTACAGGTGTTGTTGTTGCTTGCAGTGCAGAATCACTTTTCCTGTTGTTAAATTTACTACAGTTGTGAAATAACAAGGATAACGGCATCACATCAATTATAAACATTTATTGTTCAGAAAAATAGATACACTATAATGTAGTAGATGTAGTTAGCAGTCTTCCATTATCACAGCATAGCAGTGTGTTTGCCTAAAATGTTGAGGTGCAAGAGAGTTTCATTAATGGGGCTGATAAAGTACATTCTCCACAAAGCTACTTTGCCAGATCCATTAATCAATTTGTAACTAATGTATTTGATGCCAAAAGAAAAAAAAGTGAAATATAGACTATCCAATTCGGCTACAAAGCATTGCGACAGTGTAACACTCAGTGGGTTAAGTTGGGTTCAGTTTCACTACTCAAATGAAAAAACAATCATACTAATATATGCTGTTTTAGCAAGTAAAACTTAGTAATGTAAGTAATGCCAGACAGCACCATTGAGGGGACTCATTGGTTTACTAAACTCAATATGTTTTCAACTTAACTGGTAGTAGCTTTAAAAGGAAATACCCAAAAGCAGTTGTAAGAATTGAACATCTTGCATAGGAGCTCACTATTCTTTTTCTCTGTGCAGGAGAAGCATCTGCCCTGCGAGACTATGCAGCCAACACCATGAATGAATTTTTGGGAATGTTCGGTTATGATGACCAGCAGGTAAGAGATGAGCTGACCAAGAAGATCAGTTTTGAGAAGCTCAAAGCCGCTACCTCAGACCCCTCATCCCTCAGCAGTGAGGAGGCCTCACGGCGTGCCCGCTTCTCCAAGTACGAAGAGTACATTCGCAAGCTAAAAGCAGGCGAGACCCTACCTTGGCCCATGCATGCTTCCCCACCCAAACCAGACGACCTCAACTCAAAACTGGCCCAAGACAAGAGCGCTACCATGCTCCAGACCTCTGGGTGCCACCCAGGGGCCGAGGCACAGATCTACCCCTCCAGCCTGGACCACAAACAGCCTGGAGGACCTCAGCTGGGCACTTCTCAGCCATCAAATGCCTCTCACATCCAGAACATGGTGTCCCGAGCCTCTAAGTATGACTTCTTTATTCAGAAACTGAAGATGGGTGAGAGTCTACAGCAGCAGAACGGTAATGCTTACAAGCGACCCTCCAAGTACGACTTGGAGAACGTCAAGTTTCTGCACCTCTTCAAGCCTGGTGAGGGCAACCCTGACATGGGCGGTGCCATTGCCTTTAAGACTGGCAAAGTGGGCCGTCCTTCGAAGTATGACATCAGAACAATTCAGAAGCTTATGCCAGGAAATCCCGAGGCCTCAATGATGCCCAATGTCCTAGCTACAGCACCAGGGAACCCGGGAGCTCCTGGTGTCCCCACCGTAGGCGCAGCTGGGGCCAGCATTGCCCCAGGGCTCACAATGGACCAGACCGGACACATAAGCTTCAACGCCTCTGACTACCTAAAGTCCAGCTTTTCCAAGACTGACTCCATCACCACGGGCACTGTGTCCTCCGTTAAGTAAGTCTGCTCAAACATCATTATATGAAACTAGAAAGCACTCAGAGAGCACATACATGCTGGTGCTATCCGCACCAAAAACTGAGTTACTCCATGACCGAACTTCCCAGTAAATGTAATTGAAATCTGTTTAGTAGATTATCAGATATTCAACTAATAAACAGAATAACAAACAAACAAACAAATGGTGCAGAAAACATGGGGCAAGAGATGACAGCATGTGTCCCATTGCTTCTCATCCTCTCTCTTATTGGTAATTGTGGGATGTGTGCTTAATGACAAAAATATTGTGTGACATACTGCATTAGTTATGTCCACCAAAACAATGTATACCACAGCTAATAAATCACACAACCTGTCATTAAAATTCCAGTCTAAAGTTTAGATTGAAAAGATCCAAGTTCCAGTGGAACACCTTGGAGCTAATGTGAAGCTCACGTACACTTAACTGCTACTGTGAGTCAGTTAGCCTTACGCAAAGGTAATTGCTACCTCCACAGCAGCCAACAGGAATGTAGTGTGAAATAGCGCATAGCGCCCAATAGATCCACGACATGATGAGTTGCGAAGGCACATGAAGTGTTTACTCGCTGTAGCACTCCGTGGAGACTGATTTAGCACAGTCATCGCAAAGTGACTGACTTCCTTCGTTTGGCTAGGGTGTAACAACTCTCCCTTTAATTACTTTGGAGCCATGACTAACCTCCCGGCGAGTCACAGGGGCCGACTCTACACTGCCTGACGAGTGCACTTTAAAGGAAGCAAACGAGGGGTTTGGGGAGCTAGCCCACAGTCGTGTGCACTACCAGTAGGAAACAGCTCCCAGAGTCTGTTTGATTGGTTTTGACCTTGTCTCTAGTTAGTCAAGACCTATCAAAGACACTGTTCAAGAGCCCTCAGGCACCTCTCCCTCAGGCTTTGGCCTTTGTCAGGTTGGGGCTCAGTGGAGCTGCAAGTTTGGCTAACTGACCCAGTCTGGTGCTTGTGTACAGGGATGAGAGGGGGTGCTAGGGAGAATGTCTGGCAGTGCATCCTCCCCTCTGGGCCAGATTAACCTCAGGTCATACCCCGTGTGGAGCTGCTCACATGGAGCTAAATGCCATTTCTGAAAGGGAGCAAGCAGAACCAGTACTGTATTATGACGTTGTCATTCTACAGACAGTACTGCTACCAGCTTCATGAAGGGAATCACATCACAGGTGACAAAAAGCACAGCGTTCCTCAGCACGCCCCTGTAATGTGATGGAACTGGAACTGGTACTAAGTCGATTAGCTTGATCCATATGCATTTGAAGCTGCAGTGTTGTCTTACATCTTTGTTTGAACTGAGTCCAGACTGATTGGAGACAACTTGACATCAGTATTAGAACCAAGGTCCTTAGAGATTATCAGAAAATACCTTTTCAGAGCTTTTCTTCCACATCCCCATTATCCAGTTTTGCATATGAGCACTCACCAAAATACCCCCATAAAAGATTAATGTCCCTTTGCTCCTGCATTTTGCCTTTCATTGGTTGGGAGACCATGCATCAAAGTCTGCGCCTTCCTTCCCTGATTCATACGGCACATGAAAATGCTGTTATGCTACAAGAAAATGTATATTGATAGTCCAAAGTTTGGGAGCGGCTTGTAAGTAAATATTGTGTCAGTTTGTTTTTATTAACAACAGGCAGCCCATCCTCACCATTAATCCTGTCTCTTTTGTGTTTGCTGTTGCATTAGGAATGGCCTGCCACCAGATAAACCCGCCAGCGACGACATCAACCTCTACCAGAAATATATTGCCAGGTATGCAAATCCCTCAATGTGCTACACCAATGAAAAAATATACCCAAAACAGAGATGAACCTTTTTTTTATCCACTGATGGTGTGTTTTTATTCAGTGATGTAAGTAGATGGTAGACTGGTATGAGAAGGTTCTGTGCGTAGTAAATTGATTAAGAAAAGACTCCAATTTATGTGCTGAGTGCTGAGGAAGTAGAAGGATGAGGGGTAATGAAAGGGAAATGGTTTGATGGTAGCATACTGTAACTGGTTGAATAAATGCTCATGGTGTGTATAGCACTAAAACATTGAGGAGAACATAATTCTGTGCAACTCTTTACCGTTTGCTGTGACTGACACAAAGAATATATGAGCTTAGGCCGGGTTCTTCTTGAGTTCTGCCATTTATTGTTGAACACATGAGGAACTGACTGATCTAAAAAGTCAGTCATTCACACCAACAGAGACAAAAACATCAGGGGAGGGGAGGTATCTTGCGTTTCAATGGACACAGAACAATGTCCCCCATTCTGGATTCATTTTGAGCCGACACTAGAAAGGTGATTATCACTTGTTTGTTTATTCCATTTAAAAAGACAGAAAAACAGCATTTGAAAAGCCAAAGTGGCTTTGGCGTTAATGATTACTTCTCCAAGCCATAACATGAAGGGCACAAATCAAAGCCTTGGCACTGACAGACACACACACATACACACACGTCCTGTTCTGCACACACATACACACACACACACAAAACCCCTTCCTTGGACTGATTACATTTTGCAAGAAGATTTAATTAAGGAATTTTTAATGAGGCTTCTGCTGGCACTGCCAAGAACTGTTTTGATATTTGCGCTGCATAATGCATAAAATTTGTCTAAACATCTCGGCAGTTGATGCACAGGGAGGCTGCAGATAAGCCCAGATACAGTTTCAATTTCCGTGTTGGGGTTGGGAAAAAAAGAGAAAGGAAAGAAGAGGAGGGAGGAAAAAAATGGAAAAGGAGGGCTCATAAAAAGGGCAAATGTAGCACCAAGAGGGGAGGTAGAAGCGGGGGGAGGGTCCTCTTTGGTGCTAGGGCTAATGAGTGCACACTAATACTAAAAGCCAGCTTTGTAAACATGTTTGTACTCAATCCTCGTGAAAAGAGAGAAAAAAAGTTCTTCATCTTCTCACCACACTACAGTTTGATGTTTTAAAGAGCTTCCCTCGTAGTGTTTAGTTGCAGTTTTCACTCTTTAAATGCTTTCATGCACCCACTATTGCCTCGGCACTTTGATCTGTGTATCTCTATTGTAACTAGAGATGCGCTGCAATCTCTGTATCGTGGCGATATTAATATTTAATCTGCTGCTGAATAGCAGGGGCCCATTAGGCCCCCTGACGCGCCAAGTGGGAATTGTCCAGAGGCAAAGTGATACAGCTGGGCAATGAGCAGAGGGGTGGGCCATAGTCTCAGGGGGATAGGGGGGCTTTGTGTGTTCATAAGTGTAAATGTGTGTGTGTGTGTGCGTGTATGTATGTGAAAGAAGGGTATAGAAAACACTAATGGTTGGGACATATGTTGGCTTTATTGTGTGCACACACGTAGTTCGACTTCTGGTTTTGTCTTTTGTGAAAGACCCATCAAACCTTCCCAAAGCCCCCTCTACCTCCATCACCATTTTTCAGACACACACAACACACACAAACACACATATGTAGTCGCGCAGCCAACGTAAAAAGAGTAGTGGATATGCCGTTCAATTAGCTTAATGAACTCAGCAAAGTGATCTGTAAATGCAGCTCTGGGATAATCCTAACAAGGAAAAAACAGAAAGAGAGATGGAAAAAATATTACTTAGCCCCCTTTTCCCCCTCTCCTCTGCACAGCAGATGGAGTTCTTGGCAGCAGCAGTGCAAATGTTTATTTGTGTGTTTTCACTGGTAATTGGAGGATTTTAACAGTCATCATCGTCAGGCTTATAATCACCACCGTAAAAGTGGCTGTACAGTAGCGAGCAGCAGCCTTTTTTTAACTAGCGCCTGACTAAAATGTGTTTTTTGGACTCCAGATGAGAACGTGAAAGGGTTTGGGGTGAAAAGTAGACAGAGCTGTTCCTACATCTCAGGCTACACTGACACTTTTCCTCACAGAGTAAAACTGTGGTTAACCTGAAAGAATTGTGCATTGATTTGACAAGGGTTTTCACAGCATTGAGAAATAAAGTGATCATGGGGTTCCCAGTCCTTGAGTTGGGTGTGTGTATGCGTGTCGGGGGGGGAGGGTTTCAGTGTAATAAGTGTCTCTTACGGCTGCTTTGGAAATAAATGGAGCTAATTTGGCTGAAATTGGTGTGACAGATGGGTAAATTGTTGCAGCAGTGTGGAAAGCAGAAGTCAGTTTGAAGGTGTGAGCTGTGTTACTTTGAAGGTGAGACGAGCATAATGCCTTTGAAAACTCCTTCACCTGTTTTATTTTGTGCTGTTCCTGGTATTTCAAATCATTTCTTCACTAATCATTCTTGATTTGCTGTTGATTATTTTTGAATCACACTGACATCTTTTGGAGCTGCTTTTTCATCCCTGTGACTGTGCGATAAGCTCTGAGGTGTTCCCAGGTTTTGAACCAGTCTTGATGTTGTTTTATTCACAGCTCTGTGTGGCTGTTAAAATGTGTCCTGCTACTTGGTTTTCAGGTTCTCTGGAAGTCAACACTGTGGACACGTGCACTGCGCCTACCAGTACAGAGAGCATTACCACTGCATGGACCCTGAGTGTAACTACCAGGTGAGCGTGAGTACTTTATAACTTTTTTGAGCATCATCCAAATACACATTTAACATTTTCTCCTGTATGCTGCAAACCTTAATATAACCTCAGTGCCTCACAGTTCAGATTCTGACACAATGAGAAAAATAAGACTAAGATAATTTTGTTTCAAGTGCCACCCTCACTGGTTAAAACTGGTGAGCACTTAAGTGACCTAAAGCTAAGCATCTTCTCTGTCTTCAGGACATGACAAAGAAGATGTGGTGATCCTAGGATAGACAAGATATACAGGATAATGTGTCATCTTTTCATTAGTGGTCACACCCAGTCAACTTCTACGCAGATGAAAAGTTTGTTGGCCTTTGGTCTGCAGAACAGGCTATGGGTGTTTACATCTGTTCAGTTTGCAGGCATCTTCCAGGCACAGTTGGTCTTTGAAGGCTGGCCTTTTATCACAAGGGTTAATTGTAAATATGCTTGAAATATGGCTCTTTTTTTATCTATGTGTTCTTTTTTTTAAAGACATCTGCCACTGACTGGGGGCCTGCCTTTAATCCCCTTTCACATTATTAATCTTGTCCTGGTCCCAGGAGTTGTCATGTATGGCACAGGAAGGAGAAAAAACACAAAGCAGATCATAATACAGGCCTTGTGTTTGCTGTAGCATATGGCCTGACAGAGTTAGACAAACACGGGAAGATTTGTCAAAGATGTCAAAAATCCATGCACAGCTAGAGCTGTGTGTTTTCCTTCCTTTCTTAACAATTTTCTGAATTAAGCCATCTTCAATTGTAATCTCCTTTGTCTGCTCCCGATCAAGAGAGATTACCGCTTGATAAATATTGTTTATGTGGTGAAAAGCATTACAGATCTAAGCTTTTATTTTCTGCATGAATCCCACTTCACAGTCTGATGGGACACATTCTTGGAGGAATACAAAGGAAAATCATTTCATGTCATTATTTAGAGTGTTAGTTCAGGTTATCATGGCAATTTCCACGGTCAGGTCCACATTTCTCTGTTGCTTTTGCGTTGCGTGGAAACACAGATATGCTTTGGAAGCCAGCTCTCTGGGATGTCAATACCCTGAAAAAAACAAGCAGGCAGTGATGAGCAGCCCCTTTCGAAGCGATAACTCATGAAATGTTACATGACACACTCTCCTGGAATATTATCCCACTGCCAGCCTCTGGGCGATTGGCTGAGTCTTAACATTCTCCTTTCATGGGCTTGAACATGAGGGAGAGTGTGCATCTTGCCACACTAGTGGGAATCCTAAAATAAATGTAGCAAGTGGCTCCCAACCTTCATCACCACTCAACTGAAAATGAGATCTTTTTCCCAGTCAGCTCTCTGCATGGCCTATTTTGGACGGCTTGATGGATCGAATGTACCTTAACCGTAGTTCAACTTATCTTCTGGTCATCATTAACCATTAGATACCAGGAAGCCCAAAGCCCAGAACTGAGCTCAGTCAAAAAGTGACGAATCCAAAGCATTCATCAATTAGATTAAAAATCCTAATGAGGTGTTTGCTCCTACAGGAGTCAAACATCTCAGAAATATGCAGTGGGAAACAGGCCAAGAGAAAGGGAGTGCGAGATCTTAGCTTTTTACATGGGCGCGAGTGGAACACATGACACAAAGCAATTACCCTACTTTGTACAGCAATTAGTTGCTTTTTAGAATAGTTCTTTCTGATGTTTTTCCCTCAACTGGAGATAAATATGGATTGAAGGCAGAACTGTCTCATTGATTTGCACTTCTCCCGTTACAGTATCTGTAACATCAGCTTAAGCCCAATTACAGCAGATTTGGTTGCTGCAGGTCTCTGTGGAGTGACTTTTCTGTTTTCCCTTCCTGACTTCTGGGTGTGGGAGGGATTCTTATTTATTTATTTATTTTGTAATTTTAGAAGGCAGGTCTCTTAGCATATTCACTCATCATTACAGACGAAGCCTTCACCAAAAGCGAGTGTTAATGCTTTAATTAAAAATGGAATCATATCTCAGCAAATTGAAAGGGAAAACGTTTTTTGGTTGGCTTGTTTGTTTGTTTGTTTCTGTTGTCTTCTGTTTTCCCCTGTGCACGTCTGAGAAACCATCTGCATGGAACATAATTTTTCCAGAGCCAGAAACATCAGAACTGTGATCTTGCATGTCAATTGATTCATCTTAATTAAAAAAATACATTTTGGTTGAAGGGAAAAAATAATGTAGAGACAGTGGGTGTATGGGGAACATACTTCATGTTCCATGTGGAAGCTTCCCCCGTGCTCAGAAAGTCCCAGAGCCTTTGGTGCTGCATTTGGATAGGACACAACTTTGAGATATGCAAAGTAAATCTATAACCACAGAACGCATCATCTTTAAAGACATTCTGGCCTCTCCATTGCAGTGTGTACAGCCCTCCCCAACTGCCAATTGGCTCCTGCATGTTGCAGCTGCTAATTCCACAGAGATAAAGTGACTTGTTACTGATTCTGTGACTGGTTTAAATAAACACCAACCTGTTGCCGTACATTTTTACCCCTTCCCTTTTGCAGAGGTTTACCAGTAAGCAGGATGTAATCAGGCACTACAACATGCACAAGAAGAGGGACAACTCCCTGCAGCATGGCTTCATGCGCTTCAGCCCTCTGGACGACTGCAGTGTCTACTACCATGGCTGCCACCTCAATGGAAAAAGCACCCATTACCACTGCATGCAGGTACACTACAGACTCACACCTCCTCCACCACCTACACACATACCCACAATTAACCCACAAACACGTACAGTAAGCATGCATGCACACAAATACACACACTCACGGAAACAACAGAAATGTCTGCAAATATGACCACACATGCTTAAGTTTTACGTACAGTACAAATTACCCACAACACACTAATGCTGATTTAAAAAAAAGTGAAATATAAAGTTGCAGATTAAATGCATAATTCATCATTCAATATACATTCCAGAGCCACACAATAAATGTGGTTGTTAGTAAACCAGATCACACACAGTCCATAAAGCCTGGTTCTGTGTCCATTAAGAGCCTTTTTTGCAGCAATGTAATCATTTCAGGGTAGTTTAAAACAGGATAAGGCAGGTAAAAAATTAGTTGCAGAGCATCATGATATAGATGATCCCCTGATCTGGGAAGTCAGGCCACTCATAAGACATGCACGATTTCAGGATGTTTGAGATTCACACAGTTTACCTACATCTACATACATCTTTTTTCATTTACGCTAAAGTGTCTTTAAAGAGCAGTTTGGCAAAACGTGTCCTAAAGTAAATAAAAGAAAATTGAAAAAGGGTGAATACACGTGAGGCTGCTCCTGCTTACTCCACCTCTTCGCTCTCTCGCTCCTTAATTGGCATGGATAAAATTCAGTTAGGTGTTTATATAAACTACACATTTTTCATCTTTTAGTACCAAGCAGCCAGTTGAATATTATTCCCCCTTCTGGATTTGTTTAATTTTTTTACATCTGCTTATTTTCAATGTGTCATTTTGCCGAGAGCTTTCTCACCAGCAGGGCAGCAGCGCAGCGGAGGATGGCTTGAGATATATTCTTTTTTAAACCCCTCTAACGGCGTAATTGTTATTAGGACATTTCAGCCCTTGTTTTAACAGTCCCTGAGAACCTGCAGATGTTGGCATCGGCTCTCTTGATTTAGGGGGGAAAAAAACAGAGTGGCATTTTTTTCATTGTTTGACTCAATATGGAGAAGTTGCCCGGTTTGTACGGGTGAAAAGTGCCAGGGATGATATACAATTGCTGCTTTTAATTCAAACATTACCTGTTTTTTCCCTGCTCTGTTGGCTCTGAGGGCTCCTGAGTACCAGAACATTTTAAACTAAAGACTAAGACAGTCATCTTACTCTCATCAGCTTTCCCCTACCCCCTCTACCTCTAAAATTTGTTCTCAGAGTTACAGTTAGTTTGTGGTGACTGCATCATCACACTCCAAATATGAATTTCATTTTCTAAAAGGCAGCTTTGCCAGGAAGGTACTATAGTTTCAGCTGCCTGCTGTGACCACTGCCTCTTTCAGTAACTTGTTTTCATTTTTCCAATTGTCACAATGATAAGATTGTTTCCAATTCACAGGTTTGACTTGAAACATGGACTGCTCTGGTGCGCTTTACCACAAATTAAATTGTGAACGTGAGAAACAACCTTCCACCCATTTCTAGGCCACTAGCATTTCTTAACCACACTGAGCTTCTTTCTCTATAGCTTGTACAGTATATCACATCTCTTTAAAGTAGTTTTTTTTTTTTTTTTTTAAAACATTCATTCAAACTGAAACTCTCATGTCTGCTGTGGGCCCAGATCTTGTTTTCGATTGCCATGCTTTGTCTCTGCTTTGCAGGTGGGCTGCAGCAAGGTGTACACCAGCACCTCAGATGTCATGACCCATGAAAACTTCCATAAAAAGAATGCCCAGCTGATCAACGATGGCTTCCAGAGATTTCGTGCCACTGAGGACTGTGGCACAGTCGGGTGTCAATTCTACGGGCAGAAGACTACACACTTTCACTGCAGGTGAATAGGCCTAATGTGGTGGATGTTTCACCATGGGATTTCTTTTTTTTTACATTTATAAAACCTACATTAAGCATAAATGCATTTAAAACATTTTTATATATTTATATATTTTCATTTCTTTTTTAAATCATTTTATAATAAATTTTATTATCAAAATGTGTAGTGGCTTACATATGAAGAACACTTACTGTAGCTGCAGAGGCCCTTAGTTTATGTAACCTGCTACATAAAAACAAAAGCCAACAAATGAGCAGCAGAAAAAAAGGAACATAGGCACATTCCTTATTAAAAAATAAATAAATGATAGGCACTACTAATGGCGTCCTTGATTCTTGGCCTGCATCATTAGTATTTTTGTACATCACAGAATCACAGTTAGAAGGAAAAAGGACAAAGAAAAAAATATGTATCTAAAAAAAGTAAATAGTTTTTTAAAAATACTACAAAATAAGAGCATGCACCACAGAACTATTATCAATGGCTATAGAGAATCACTTGGTTGATTAATCAAATTCCCTGGAATATATCCCTCTGGCAAAGGTTGCAGGTGGTGACGTGTCAATGACCTGCTGCTGTGTTACTGAACCGCCTCAGTTATCATTCCTCAATTGTGAAGTATTTGAATCATGTGGGCCCTCTCCATGACTCCCGACTGTGCCGAGCTAATCGGCTAATCATGTTTTCCCTTTATTTTCTGTTCTTTTTTCAGGCGCCCAGGCTGCACATTCACTTTTAAGAACAAGTGTGACATTGAGAAGCACAAGAGCTACCACATCAAGGATGATGCCTATGCCAAAGATGGCTTCAAGAAGTTTTATAAGTATGAGGAGTGCAAATATGAGGGCTGTGTGTACAGCAAGGCCACCAACCACTTCCACTGCATCCGCTCTGGCTGCGGCTTCACCTTTACCTCTACCAGCCAGATGACCTCCCACAAGCGCAAACACGAGCGCCGGCACATCCGCTCCTCCGGTGTCATGGGCCTCTCTTCCACCTTCCTGGCACCAAAGGATGAGCCAGAGGAATCGAGCAACGATGACCTGATGGACTTCTCGACCATCAGCAGCAAGAACTCCAGCCTGAGTGCCTCACCTACGACCCAGCAGTCCACCACTGTACCACACCTGTTGACCACGCCCACCACTGCTGTCTCCTCCTCTACATCAGGCCACACCCTCAAACCTGCACCCTCGCTGCCCAGTGCGGGCCAGCGTATGTCCAACCTGCTGTCCCAGGCCCTGCCCAGCAACATGCCAGTGGCCCTTGCTCTTTCCAACAGTGCTCTGACCGCCTCCAATCCGTTCTTCCCCCTCATGCCCAGGCTGCCTCTCCAACCACCTCCGCCAGCCGCTAGCCTGATATCAGCCGTATCTTCTGGGGCCCACTCCATGCCCACCGACTCACTGACCCAAGGTTGCTCCACAGTAGGGGCAGACGGAGCCATGGCGTCTACCCCAACCTCCTTTGCCACCTCCTCCATCATGGAGAAGATCTCGGCAAGCAAAGGTCTGATATCACCCATGATGGCCAGACTGGCGGCTGCTGCCCTGAAGCCCTCCAACAACCCAGACACAGGTAAGTCACTTCACAAATAGTCATCACTGCACATACTTTGTGTGGATACTAACACAATGGAAAGTAGTAATTTGTGCTCAAACAAAAAAAATCAACAACAATTTTGATAATCAAATAATTGTTTAGGTCATGTATTAAGCAAAAATATTTGCTGGCTCCAGCTTCTCAAATGTGCAGATTTTCTGCTTTTTTGCTTTATATTATTGTAAATTGAATATTTTTGTGTTTTGGACTGGTGGCCAGACAAAACAAGCAATTTGAAGACCACTGTTAATCAATTCTTCTAAAAATAACCAACAGAATTTATAACACAGTCCTGTTAATTCCTTTCCTTCTTGGATAATGCTGTAACTGAACCAGTTGAACACCCTTGCAAATGGTATACACATGAATAAATTGGTAGTCAGTTGTAAAGGATAGCTTTGCTTGTTACTCTATTTAGAAACAAAAGTATTCAAATATATGACAAACAATAACCTTTTGAGCTATGTCAGCGGCCAAGGAGAATATATTGCATGTATACTAAAAGCCACATCCCTTTTCTATGTGTGGACTTCAGTCAACTACAGCCAGAGAAGAGAGAGTGCACTCAGAGGTCATTTCTATCACTATCCCACAGTGGAGAGAAAGGCAGAAAAACTGCCGCTTTCAGGCTAAAAGGGACATACCGGAGGCATGGTCCTCTGCTCTGGGCTTGTTATTGTGTTGATCGTTTGTCAGATACCCACAATCCATTTGGAGATAAATGCGCTGACAGGGGAGAGTAGAGCCTGTAAAAGTCTCTTATGATGTTCAGAGTGGGGGCTCCTGGGGCTTGTGTTGAACATGTTTCCTCATCATTGGTCTCTTATCTATGTCTGCGCCCGTTCCAAGCAAATGGAGGTGGAATGAAATTAAGTTCAGAAATTGCGAGAACAAAAAAATGTTGTTTTGTTTTTTTTCTTTTTTCCGTATCCTCTATGCAAACTGATAAAAAAAACAGAATTCACTCAGGCAGAAATGACTCAATGCACCAGAGCTGAGAAAGAGGCTTTTTTTTTTTTTTTTTACTGATACAAGAACTCAGGCTCGCTTGCATGCATCAGCAAAGACACACTTTTTGAATTTCTAGAAACCCTTTGTTCCCACAAAAACATGTCAATATCTATTTAGCATAAACACAATTCACATAAATTTTGGAGGTAATTGCCTTGTCTATGTTTATCATATTGCTCTAAACAAAGCTTCTGAAAATGAAAATGAAGTTAAAGCATTAAATTGATAATGCACTGCAGAGCACAGTCTTGCATTCAGTAGCAGTGGGGCCTCCTGTGCTGAGCTTGAGCAGGTGGGGTACGGATTGTAAATGTGGCTGCAAGGGGGAGCATCTCCGGATGTTGGGACTGGGAAGGATTACAATTCCTGGTGGTGTTCCTGGAGCAGGACAGGCCCTGGGAGAGAGCTGGGGCAGCTGCTCCGGGGAGCCGAGCTGAGCCCAGGCTGTCAGACTGAGCTCCACCTCTGGGCTTCCAGCAGGTAGTCTATACACTGGGAAGGACCCCACTGAGGGTGGGGCCTCCACAGATGGTGCCTTCACCACCCCTCTCCTTGTCTCACTGAGAGGCTGCATCTTAGATCTCTCTGCTGGATAACAAAGCTGGTTTGAAATAAGCTCCTCTATCTTAATCACATACTTTATCGTAAAAGTTCATTGCAGATACAGGATGGAAGGGTGGCTGCAGTTTTTTTTTTTCATATTTGTTTTATAAAATGTGTGAACAGGACATTTGGGGCTAAAATGAGGAGGAAGTGGTTAGTGCTTCTCTGTCAAAAGGTGTGAGAAAAGTCACAGTCTTTGTGGCTATTTTTCACAGTGTTATTTTTTTCATGGGGTTGTGAAACTTCGCCTCTGTTGTGGTGAATTGTGCATTTTTCCTGTTTCTGCTTTCAGTATTTTCTCAGAATTTTTTTTTTTATTAATGTTCCGCTCTAATTTACCCCTAAGTGTTTTTCCCAGAGATTTGAGCATCTGAAGGGTTTACTAATTAGACACACAGTACAAATGATCTTTCACAAGCTCTGTATCTTATCCGGAGTAATTACATGGTGATACATTATTCCTGGATAATTTCCAGAAAGAAGCTGCTTTGAGTCAAACTCATTTGTTCTCTCTCTTTGGGAAGTGGATAGAAAAAAATAACTTCATGATGTGCAACAGAATAAGAGACTTTAGCATTATAATCCACCTTAAACCATCAATTTATCTTCTGATATAGTGAAGGAATGCTTTAATCTGCCTGATGATCATATGTAGATCATTTAGTGAGTGGCTGCTTGATATAATGTGCTCTCATTTGGTCTGAAAGTTGATTTAATTGTCAATGACAAGGCAGGATCTGTCTGGCTAGTTAATTTTGGGTGTACTCTTATCAAGTTGGGGGGAGGGAAGGAGCACTGGGCGGAGACTCGGTAAGCATTCATTGACCTCAAACCAGACGCAAAATTGTTTGACTGCTGTTTTCCTTTAGCTCCCACCCTGACCCCACCTCCAGCCCCTCCAACCTCAGCCATTGTCAAACTGAACTGACACTGACAATGACACTTCCCCATCTCCTAGCTTTCAGCTGACAAGGCCCAAGACTGGCTTTTCCACTCCTATTCTGCCTGATATGTCTCTGGGTCATCTTGTAGCAGGGGGGAACTTGGTTTCCGGTCGGTTTCCCCCTTACGTAGGCTGGTCTTGTTTTCTCCCCAGCAAGAAAAAGGAGAGGGCCTCACCAGGCTGAGGGCCAAGGGCACACACTTGGTTGCCCATGACCTTGCCTGTCACTATCCCTCAGCACCAGCCCAGATTCCTAAACAACAGATTCCTCACCAAACCAATCACGGCCGCTGGTGCTATCCACTCTTACAGTGTCTGAGAGGCTACACCAGGGTCACCCCTCCCACTCACATATCTTTAAAAAAACCAAAAAAACCCACCACTTATTGTCTACTGAAAGCCGGGCTTTCTCTGTCTAGCCCCAGGACAAATTAATATTTCAATCCCTTGGGGGGTGGGGCAGAATTCACCTTCCTGTCAGCATTTTTACCCCACATCATCCCTTGGTCTTTATTTATTTCATTTCAGCACTCCTGTCCTCGCTCACAGCATCCACCAAATACCTATTTGGAGGAGAATGTGATCAAGAGGTCACGCTATTTGAACCAATCTGATTGGCTGTCAGCTCCAATCTGACCAACATAGCACCCCTGTTCCTTGTGGGTATGCTCAGTGGCATTGGCTGCCGTCCGTTGTCAGGCCAACGAGGAGCCTGGGAAGGTGGGAAGGGAGGGGGGTGGCCAATCTGAGACTGCCACTTTCCCTCAGCATTAGCATCTCACTTAATGACCAGTTAAGAGGCAGCCTGGCAAATGAGTTGTGACAAGTGCTGCAGAAAAAGGAGTCTTTTTCCCTCATATCTCCCGCCTCTCAATCACCATTTAAAAGGCTTGACGGCCTGACATAATTTTGCCATAATTATCACTCGGAGTATTCTTTTCGGGCCAGGACAGAAGTCAGATTGGATCTCGTCATAGGATAATAATGCTGACCAACAATAACTTTGTTGTCTCTTCTCTCCTCTGCATCTCTGGTTTGATCCTCAGGGAATGGGCAGCTGACTTCAGCCAGGCAGTTCAATCTGGTTCATGTGAAGCAGGAGCCAGTGGACGCCAACTCTGGGGCCTCCCAAGACTCCACACAGGAACAAAGCCTGGACCTGAGCAGAAAAGACCACAGGTACACAGCTGCATGGTACATAGAGGGTTAATGATATATAATATATAAATTCACAATATATTCACAAGATAAATCAACAAGCAAATAAGGTTTCTCTGATTGATATGATTTCTCCATCTTGGCAGCCAGGGTTATATTCGCAATTATTTATCAAAAATATCTCACTTATATACATGCGCATACAATTATAAAATCCAAAACATTTTTCTCCATTTTTGTGAGAGTGTGTTTATATAAACCTTCAACTCCAGTCTTCCCTCCAACTCACAGTAGATCTTATTTCGTAAGAAGACAGCATTTTTCTTCTTCATTATACAGGCACACCTTGTGTGATAAATAGTAATATTTACTGTTCTCATGCAAATCTTGACTAAACATTGTTCATTTTCCTTGTTCCAGTAATGAATCAAATGGACACCCTGTACCAGGGAATACATCTCTTTTATCCTCGCTTATGAATAAGGTAAGATCCATCCATCAAATGCCTTTCATCCCAAGACGAATTAGCGGGACATGGAGGGGCCTGTTTGTTTTTTAATGTTTCACCGCTAATAAGATGAGTTTGTATCATTTAAATTTTCCAACCATTTTTCATACAGTGTAATTTTCACTGCACCTCTCACAAATTAATATAATGAAGCAGTAGCTGGGTGCCATGCCAGATATATAGAGATGTTTGTTTTTTGATGAGCTGTTTTGAACTCGCCGTCCATTTTTTCTCCTCCTTTATACTTTTTCTTCCCCCGCCTCGCTCTACATTTATTTATAGAGTTTGTAAATTATTTGATTAAAAAGTCAGAGGAGAAAAAAACAGGAAGGCGCTGCCCTCATTTTTTACCAAGTGTAAATGTTAGTGTATGGAAATTTAAATTTGTATTTTTTTTTTTTGGGGGATTAAAATGGACATTGTCTTAATCATACATTCTATCTGATTGATACAAATGTACCCGGTGGTTTCCATCACATTGATGATGTAATGACAGATCAGCCTCCATTTTTTTACCCTCACCAACCCTCAAGACCACCTCCCTCCCCCCATACACTTCCCCACCACACATAGACACATGTCGTCTTTTTTAACCTCAAAAACTTCAGAGTTGCTCTCCTCAAAGCAGTCATTAACACTAGAACCGCCAACGGGTAAAATTTACCCGCGGCTGTTTTTGATTATAACTTATAAGAGAGTTATGAATGCAAAACAGGCATGGGGAGGTTTCAGGACTGAGCGATGTGTCCTGGGTTGATTGACGGGTTATCATCTGACAACGATCCAGTGCCTTCGTGAAAAGTGAGGCAATACTATTATACTAATATTATCAAATGTAGCCTATAAACATTTATGAAATAGACTTAGTCTAAAGTAGTCTTTCCCTCTGACACAGGTGTGTTTTGCAGTCCCTTCAGGTGGTGTGCGGCTCCCTCATTATGTGTTTTTTGACCTGCGGAGAGTAGGTGTTTTCAACCGCAGTGTAGGCCTATTGTTTAGCAAAAGTGATCATTATACATGTTTTCATTGGGTAAAAATCTACTTTGAATTTTGGAATTGATTAGAATTGTTTCTTTTCAATAAATATTTTTTTATGCATAACTGTTTGGTTGCATGCCAGTCCAAAACAAACAACCTTAGAACACCTTAGATTCTTATTCTACATTATTATTATTATCATGTAGGCCTATAAAAACATTGCAATAGTCAATAGTTTTTTCTAAATTGTGTGCTGCATTTAAATTCAGACTGTGTTTAGAATATAACTACAACTGCGCAGAGTGGATGTCATCAAAAGACCCACTGTGCGTGGACGTGCCCTTCACAGGTGCAGAAGAGTGCAGGAGAAAATTACCTGTATGGTGAAGGCGGAATGCAAACACAATAAAACATTCTGTAAATGCCTGAAGTGCTTGGATGCTGCTTAGGAAGTGCACAACGAATATCCTGCGTAAAGTGTGTTTGAGCAACGTGTAGCAGAAATAATCGCAAAATCAGTGCATTCTAATAGCTGGTAAATTTTACCCGTTGGCTATTTTAGGTATATAGCGACTCCTGGCGGTTCTAGTGTTAAACCCAGACAGTGAAGGAGCTTGAAGACCTGTTGTCCAACAGCTCCTCATGTTATGCCAGCTTTTGGGGGTTTGATTCAAGCCAACACATCAGATAAAAGGGTTAACAGTTGCTCCCAGGGGACACTTGGCATACATGCTTGGCCTGCACTCAAGCAAAAGCCTGGATGTTTGTAAATCTGGCTGTGCTTTTTTGCTTCGCCAAAACATTTGCGTGTGTGTGTGTGTGTTAACTCTCACACTATCACTAACATATGCATGTGCCCAGCTTACGTATGCTCAGCTACCCCAGCAGCTGGTTGTTTATGTGCTGTGTGTTTTGTAGATGTCACAGGTGAACCCTGCCCTGTTCAACGCCATGAACCTGAAGACAGAGCTGGAGGCAGGCCAGGGCAGCAACACCTCGGAGGCAGCACAGTATCTGAACAGAGTGCTGAAGAGGCCCCTGCCAGAAAAATCCACTGAGATCTGGAGGACATACCTCCGCAGGTATAAAACATGCAGGAAGTGCAGAGAGAAACTGTAGTTTGATTCACTTAGTTAGACTTGACTCATTCATTTTGATAGTGAGAAAACAGTCAGAGTGTTTAAACGTACTGTACATAGAAGGCCCTTTTCTGTAAATACATACTGTATCACTGGAAACCCCCTGAAATGTAAAGAATCCGGTCTTGTGGGAATGTGAAATGCCTTACAGTACGACGGACAACATTTACTGTCAGATGAGGAATTGAACCAGTTGTCCTCTTAGCATTTGTTTTTTATCTGAGAAGGCAGTACATTTTAAGTCTTCATTATCTCTCTATTATAAGGTTTGACACAGATGACTTCTGTGAGGCTCAGTGTGACTTTCTTCAGAAAGTGCACTTTCACTGCCTGGTAGAGGACTGTGGTGCACTCTTCAGCACTGTGGATGGGGCCATAAAACATGCAAAGTGAGTGTCACACTGGTTCGTAATCCAAAAATATACCCTTTCCACGTTTTAGCTTTTGGCTTTATTGATCAACATGAAAAATAGCCTCCATCTTGTTTTTCCAGCTTCCACCTCCGAGCCACCTTGAAAGTGAAGTCGGAGCCTCAGTTCGGTGAGGGCAAGGACTCTGGTGAGGGAGCCCCGCTGCAGCCTGCTGCCCCCGTCTCTATGGCCAACAATTCCTCCATGGATGTGGCACACCTCACCTCCTCTGGTGGCTACAGCTCTCCCCCTCCCTCCCTGCTGGCCTGGAAGCAACTGACCGGCAGCATCCCTCAGATGCCGGCCTCAATGCCCAACCTGCCAGCCAATTCCCCTCTGGCCACCACCTCTCTGGAGAATGCTAAGCCACAAGTCAAACCTGGTTTCCTGCAGTTCCAGGAAAAGTAGGAGAAACATTTGTTTGTGTCTTAATACAATACATTACGGTATGTTTATTTCCCTCTTTCGGGTGTTGATTAAACTGTATTTTCCATTTTTATTCATCCAGTGATCCCTGTTTGGCTACCGACTGTAAGTACTCAAACAAGTTCCACTTCCACTGCCTGTTTGGGAATTGCAAGTATGTGTGCAAGACGTCTGGCAAAGCCGAGTCCCACTGTTTGGACCACATCAACCCCAACAACAACCTGGTCAATGTCCGTGACCAGTTTTCCTACTACTCTCTCCAGTGTCTCTGTCCCAACCAGGTGAGTGCAGCTTGATAACTCAGCCAGGAGCCGAATCACCTACTGTCATCTCCCAGCGTTTTCTAAGCATGAAGTATGCTATCTATTAGACCAGTGTTTGAGGATATTTGACTCAAGGCTTTCACAACCACTGCTCCCCGTCTTCCATCTCTGCTGAAAAAGACAGTCGACTCACCCCAGTAATGCCTGTTTATATGTCAATGATGTCATTTTGACTGCCGCATTCTCCTCTCAGAAAAGGCCAATTTAGCTGATATTACCCAATAAATCATTGTCACTTGCACAGTAAACAAGGCTGTCTGGAATAGGGCAGAAATCAGGGGAATGCTTCGCAAATGAAACCTAAATGGCAGCCCCTTGCCTGCTCTCATGAGCCCATATTTGGAAAACCGTTTAAATGAATTCATTAATGTGTCGAAAATCACCACTCTCACAAAAAGTCCCCCCCTCCCTCCTCCTCCTCTTCCCCTCCTCCCCTTAGTCTCCATCTCCTGAACTGAGCAGATCTTATTTGGCCCAGTCCTTTGGGAGCTGGGCCTCACAAACAGATGGTGGTGTACAGACATGTTAGAAAGGAGGGGTGTTTGTGGGAAGCCTGGAAAAAAAGAAGTCATCGTACTTAGAAATGTGGGATGTTCCAGATGACCAGAAAGGAAAGGGGCTGTGAGGTGTTGATTATGTTTTGGAGAAACTGTGTGTAGTGTTCACTTTAACTTTGCACACAAAGAAAGATCAAATAATATTAATCAACTCCTTTGGCCTTCAAACATTCACCACGTTTGACTCATGAAATTGGAAATTATGTGTTTCTTCTGCAGCACTGCGAGTTCCGAATGAGGGGCCACTATCACTGTCTGCGGCCTGGCTGCTTCTTTGTCACTAACATCACCACCAAGCTGCCATGGCATGTCAAGAAGCATGAGAAGGCAGAGCGCCGTGCCGCCAATGGCTTCAAATATTTCACCAAGAGGGAGGAGTGTGGGAGGCTGGGTAAGAAAAAATACTTGTGATCCTGTATAAGTTTTGGCCTGCTGTCTCTCTTCTTGCCCTCCATGTCAAACACACCAGCTTTTGATAATAATTTACCAGAAGAGATGTGTGGATTAAAGGTGTTAAAATGAGAAAGATGTGGATTGATTTTTGGTGGCGGTTGCAAGAGGATATTCTCTGTGTTTACAAAGGGAGAGAGACCGGTGTTGGCAAACACAGTGTCGTGCTATGTGTTGTTTAAGAGGCATGAAACAAGTCTGCCTCATAGGTTTTGTTGCTGTGTTTTGCATATTCACATTGGCACCTCAAGTCCCAAAGGTAGTCTTGCCTGTACTATATGAGCAATAACGTCAAAGGGGGCAATCGCATCCAGGTTGTTTTCTTCTTCCTTTTGCCCCTGTCAGAAATGAGCAATTAGGTTTGTGTTTGTTAATTATCCGGCTTGTCTGGTTTAGCCTGTTTGTGTTCTGAAGCTGCGCCTCACAGCCACCGCTGCCATCACACAGAAATGAATTAAAAGTGATCTGTTTTTTTCAGGCGGTTACACAAGCTTTTCAGAACGCAGAAACAAAGCAAACAAAAACAGGCCCTAAACAGCTGTTTTTTGTCCCCAGCCTGATCTGCCAACTGTATTGTTTGGGCTGGGGGAAAAACAGAAAGGATTACCATCGCTAGCACTCCAGTCATAAAGAATTGATGGGTTGCCAGTATCCATGGCAGCAACATTAAACTGAACACCGCTGATGATGTTACCTGGTTTCTGTCTCACAAAAGGCCCTCCATGTCACGGGGGTTACTGTTATTTGCTCAACTTTGCGTGTTTAAAACATTGTGTGTGCAAAAGGTATTTGATGACACAGACGTGTTGTGCTCTTAAACTGGGCACCATGGTTACTGACATGCTAGCACCTGCCCAGCATGTTACTCTTTCAATTATTTCTGCCTGCTTTTATATAATGGCATTTGATTAACAGGCACAAAACAGAACATTCATTTAATTTGAAATCATAAAGCAATTAGAGCTAGACTGGTTAAAACATGAGAAAAGAACAGAATAATATGAAGCAGACAGCAGTACAATGGAGAACAAAAGGAAAAATGACAATGGAGATACTTTGAAAAATGAATTTAATATGGTAATAATTGTATATTTACTTTGGTTTGCAGGGGTGTGTGCATTATTGGCCCACAGAAAATGAGAATTTATTTATGTAAATTCCTAATTGAATAAAGCATGTCAGTGTAATAAAAGAGCTCCACAGGTTTAGTGCACAGAAGCCTTGACTTGCTCAGTGTGACACTGGAGTGATCTAATATTCCTCCTACATGTACACTCTGAAACACTTTGCAACCCGATCCCTCTTTTGTCAGCACTATATCATGAAATTAAAAAAAACTAAAAATATTTCACTTTGTGTTTGATCTAATCATAACACCGTCTCACTGATAATATTGCATTTAGTGCAGGAGCTTTTCTCAGACGCCTCGCAATGAGCCAAAGATAAATTAAACTGCAAATGGAGAGTTTACAACTGTTACTGGGTTTTTTTTTCCCACAGGTTGTAAGTATAACCAAGTCAACAGCCACTTCCACTGCATCCGTGACGGTTGCCAGTTCTCCTTCCTGCTCAAGCACCAGATGACCTCACACGCACGCAAACACATGAGGCGGATGCTGGGGAAGAACTTTGACAGAGTCCCATCCCAGGTACAAACACACAAACTGTGACATATGATATGACTTATCAGAAAATACGGGCTGAACAACTCAGTGAACTAAAACAGGTGTTGAATAGTTTATTGAAACATATTCCAGGAAAGCCAGGTACCTCACACACCCTTTTACTGAGAGATACAAATTAAAGGAATGTATTGTACGTATTTATTCAATGTAGATGTTTAGATCTAGTCTCCTATTATTAAGGCTCACTGATTTTGTTTTTGCCAGTTTTTGCCAAAAAGATAAGGAACGGATACATTTAAAAGGACTTTCACCTAAATTTTATGTTCCAACCAACACATACAGTTGTTGTGTGCGCTGCAAGAAGTTGATAAAAGAAATGTCTTCTTCCAACAAGCACTGCTCAGGAAAATTATGAGAAAATGCAAATGAGCTAAACTAAAGCGTTTCACCACAAAAGGTATTTTGAGAGATTTTCACTTTCATTTTCAGATTTTTATAGTATTGATTAAAATCCGATTTTCACCTCTGTTTTTTATGTATTTTTTTTATTTCAGCTCAAAAATAATGAGGTCTACCTATTTTTTGTTTGTATCCAAAGTCTACGTGACTTACGTACCTAGTTTAGTTGTTTTTTTGATCGTGTTTTCTGCTCTGAGTCAGATTCAGGGAAAAGAAGTTCATTTGGTGTTCTTCTGTAAAAAACAGAGTACCGCTCATACCCTGTCATACCAGTCAACGACAAATCATTCATGACATTCTTTTGAAGACATTTTTCACACTGCAGTGTACTCCATTTCCTAACTTAACCTCTGCGGTTACATCATGTACCATACATGAATTTAAACGTGGATTTTCTTGTTCTGTTTGTTCTTTTTTTTCAGTTTGAAGCCTTGATATAATGATAGAAGTGCGAGGTTCATTCTTTCGGAATACTTTGATGTCTTGAGAAAAACTTGGTTGTACGCCAGGAGCCAACACCTGCATTAATGACGTGTTAGATCCTAAGATGTTTGTTTTAAGTGTCCCTTTGCATTGAAGAGTATCTGTTTTCCAGGTGATGCCACTCGGTCAGAGGGCAGATGAGATGCAGCATGCGTCCAGCATGATGTCCGGGCCCGTAGCGACCCAGCCTGGTATCACCTCCAGCTTCTCCTCCACCATCATGGATGAGACTGATGATTACATGGACTACATGGGAGGAGGGGCAAGCCCCTTGGGCCTCTCCTCCGAGTCCTCCAACCAGGACCGCAGCTGCACCAGCACACCTGTAGGCAACGATGGCTCTCCAGCAGGTGAGATTACATAAAAAAGACCTGACAGGTGTCTTAAATGTCAGCATGTAGAGCTTTAATATAGTTTAATCTGAAAGGTAAATAGTGCAATACATGTTTTCTACTCTTACATGCAGCATTATACATCATGTTTCACTCAGTCAACACGCATCTACCTTACCCAGAAAACCAACAACTTGTCATTTCATGCATTCTTCAGTTCTTCAATTTCATGATTTAGTAGTTTGACTTACAATCAATAGCATAATGACACATCAGTCATAATATATGAGGTTGATGACAATGCTGTATTCTTGTGTTCTGAGCGTGGATGAGATCTTTTGCAGTTTGCCTGGTCATCCTCATAAAATATCCATTTTGTACATCAGTAGTTTGAGTTATTGCACTGTATGTAGCTTATTACATTTTCCTTTGGCCAGAGATCATCCCTGTGGCTTTATGTCTACTTTAGCACTTGTAGTGGGTTGAATTGTGGGAGAAAGGAAAGGAAAGTAGGAACAGCCACTTTTCCCTCAAATTTACAGAATAAATGGATTCTCCTCTGCTTTTTTCTAAATCTAAGCCTGCCTGTGATTTTCACATTTCTCCATGTGTTGCCAATATTATCCACTACTCTCATCATTGTTGTTTTGGCTGGTGTTTGGGTTACTTGTCTTGAATGGGCCTCATTTTGTATCATTCTCTTATCTTTTATCTTTCCCTTTTTACCTCCCATCCCCCTGTGTGTGTATGTGTGTGTGTATGTGTGTGTGTGTGTGTGTGTGTGCGCGCGCGCACATGTAATTTGGCCCTTGTTTTTGTGTGTGTACCCGTCTGTGTGTTTCTTCCCCTCCTGTCTGTCATTCACTCTCTCTGGTCAACCTGTCTCTCCAGGACAAGGCTGCCCTGCCACCACTTCTGCTCCTACCACCCCTGCTGACACTAGTGCTACCCAAAATGCACCTCCTTCTTCCCCTCCTCCTCCACCACCACCACCTCCTCCCTCCGCTCCTCAGCCTGGCCTCCAGTCCCAGGCCCCATCCCTCTCTCCTGCTCTCCTCCGACCTCCTCTCCCCTCACTCCCATACCTCCTCTCTCCATCCTGTCTGTCATACTCTCTGCTCAGCGCCTCTCTGGGAGCCACTCGGAGTGTTGTCATGCCAACCAACACACCAGCTTTCAGCCCCATCATTGCCACTCCGTCTCCGGTTAAAAATGACGTCCCTATAGTGCAGGATGCTGCAGGTACTTATCCCCGGCGCAAACCAACACTGCAGCTGTCACTCTCAGTTGAGTCCTGTGCAGCATTTAACTGTGATCCAGCCTTTCTGTGCAGAATTGTTGTGGAAAGACGGTAAAATAAAATGGGCTTTCCAGCATGCAAAAACATTTATGTTGAAATGATGAAATGTGCATGCTTACTGAGTGGGTACAGTAACAAAACAAATGTGTGTAATTACTTTACTTGAACCTTTGCGTGTGTTTTCACTTTTAGTATTACTAGGATTTAGAGATAGAGCAGTAAATTTGGCACCTGTAGTATGAAGCCTGGGCCTTGTTTAGCTTCCATTAACAAGGCTGCATCAGCAACCTCTTGTTTTAATCACGCCTCAAGTTTTATCGAGGCCCACTGCTTCCTGTCTTGCAGAACAGGGATCACATCATTAGCAGTGACCCCAGGGTGTTGCAAAAGGTGGGTGCCCCTCATAAAACAACATGGAGATAAGAGGGCCGGTTAAGACCCACAGCTCCGCCTCTGTTTGGAGGCTGGAGACACCCTGTAAAAGTGTCATGTTCCATAGTCAATCTATCATTTCCCCCCTCCTTTAATCATTCTGGGAATTAGGAATAAAAAATATTGTGGCTCTCTGTGCTTACTCAGCTGTGAACCACTTCGGGCTGAGTAAGGTCGCACATTAGAGTTTCAACCAGGGCGGTCTCGCAATGTAATTTGTTTGTAGTTTGAGGGTTTTACTTCGTGAACCAAGTGATTATTCTTTAATGTGCTTCCTTCCTTTCTTTCAGGCAACACCATCTCCATTCCCACAGCCACTGGTTCAAAGAAGCGCTTCTGGATCATCGAGGACATGTCACCATTCGGCAAGCGCCGTAAGACCGCATCGTCACGTAAGATGCTGGATGAGGGGATGATGCTGGAGGGCTTCCGGCGCTATGACCTCTACGAGAACTGCAAGGACTCAGGCTGCCAGTTTTCTCTGAAGGTGACCCACTACCACTGCACACGTGAGAACTGTGGCTACAAGTTCTGCGGCCGCACCCACATGTACAAGCATGCGCAGCACCACGACCGCGTGGACAACTTGGTCCTGGACGACTTCAAGCGCTTCAAATCCTCACTCGGCTGCAACTTCCCCGACTGTCAGTTTTCAGGCAACAGCACCCACTTCCACTGTCTGCGCTGTGGCTTCCGCTGCACTGACAGCACCAAGGTGACGGCCCACCGCAAGCACCACGGCAAGCAAGATGTGATCAGCGCAGCTGGTTTCTGCCAGTTCAGCTCCAGTGTTGATTGTGAGGTTCCCGACTGCAAATATAAGCTCAAGTGCTCGCACTTCCACTGCACCTTCCCTGAGTGTAAGCACACAGTGGTGGGCATGTCCCAGATGGACTCCCACAAGAGAAAGCATGAGAAGCAGGAGCGGGGTGAGCTGCCGTCTGTGTCACCCAAACGGGAAGGGGGGCACTACCTGGGAGGAAGTGTGTCTGCCGCACCTCCAGCCTCTATGGGTCTTTCTACTTCCTCACCTGGTGGCCTCCACGGGTTGTCCCACAACATTAACAGCAGCGCTCGCTCCATGCTCTACCCAACAGGCAACATCGGGTCTGAGTATAACCACCCGTACCCACCGTCCTCCATCAGCCTGGACAGCTCCCTCAACCTGGGCACCGACACCAGCAGCTCCCTGTTCTTCCTGAAGAATGCAGCCGGTCTGGGTCTCAGCGACTCACTGGACCTCAGCAAGAAGGTGCACCACGATGCAGCGCGATCTGGCCACAACCCCGCACCCCCCCTGGGTTTGCCGGCAGCTCAGGATGACACCACAGGAACATCAGGAGAGGCTGAAGATGACCTGTCGCCAGAGGAGGAGGCGCATGCAGAGGAGGAGGAGGAAGAAGAAGAGGAGGAGGAGGAGGAAGAAGAGGAGGAGGCAGAGGAGGATCTCAACAGTGACTCGAATGATGATTCGATGGAGCCTGATGGTGAAAAGGACAATGGCGAGAGTTTTGATGCTTCCATTAACCACACTGATTCTTCCCAACTGGAAAAGCAAGACGCTGACCCATGAAAAAAAAACTAACAGTGACTGTAGAAACTGAAGAAAAACCCTGTGTACTTTGAACAAACAAAAATGAAAGTGGCCTCATTTATCATGTTTAGTGACTTCAGATGACAACAAAAAACAACAACAGCGTGGAGAAAATGACGGCCCAAAATGATTTATTATGATGTTTACAAGATGACCAACATTATTAATTCAATTATGCATTAAAAAAATATGAACGGAGACACACAGAATTAGGCCCTGTTTCACACGGGGCAGCAATGTAAAGCATTTTACTACACATCAGTCTTTTTGTGTGCGTGCATGTTTGACTTTAATTTATTTTTATTTTTTTCACTTTTTTGTGTGTGGATAAAAAAAAAGTTCGAAAAACAAAAACAAATCTCTCTATATAACTATATATGTAAGTGTGTGTGTGTGTGTGTGTGTGTGTGTGTGTGTGTGTGTGTGAACGATGATATACAAAAGGAAATTGCTGGCACAGGCGATGAACTGCAGGGCCAGGGATACATAGAAAAAGGGACGTGAATCACTAAGGGGAAACAGGATGCGTTGAAACATTTGATCTTTTTTTCTGTATTAATATTGTTATTATTGATTATTATTATTAGACACTGAGAGAGAGGGAGTTACATTGTGCTTGTTCCCATCTCTCTCAGATGTTTTTCTGTGTTCTCAATGAAATGTGGAATTGACCAGTAAATGTTTGGTCAGTCTCAGCTGCAGTCGGGCGTCCAGCAAGCCGCCAGTCTCAACAGTTCTCTTTGACATTCTGCTAGAAATGTTCGACTAGCACCGAAACCAAGCTCAGCCCTTGTAATTTTACCCCCCTGTGGAGGAATCAAGTTTTTGTGTGGATAGTGCACTTTTATATTAGCTGACCATGATGATTACGATGACGATAGATAACTCATAAGCATATTTAAAAATATTTTTGTTACCATTTGCATCTTTGCATTACAATGTCATTTTGTTGTGTTGTTAGTCAGAAGCATATCGATCTGTAAGCAGGCGAGGCCGTGATTAACGGCCAGCAAGTGTGGGGGGAGGGGGGGTCTCACACTGACTCAGAGGAAACGATGAGTCACTTAGATGCAGCGATGGGAACGACAGTCGAAGCGTCAGGGAGTGTGTTTTATGTTGAAAATTTACAGACCGAAAATGTCTCAACGGCATTTTGTTTTCCATTCACTATGGCTGTGGTTGAGCTCCTGTTGTAACGGTTTTTATTTAATATTTATGTGACCTTCCAATGAGAAATTTTTAGGGTGTTATTGCACTTTTTAGGTTCATTTTTACCGTCTGAAAAAAAATATATCTTTTAACAGGGAATTTGCTTTAAAGATGTTGTTTTAGTTCACTTTTGCTTTAATGCACAAATAGATGTTAGTGTGACAAAGAACTGTTGTTCTGTGATTTATTTAAAGACTGTTTTTTAATTTTGCTTCTGTGATTGGACAGTTTGAGAAAAAAAGGAAATGGGTGCGCCAGAAAAACGGCGCCCTGATAAGAAACACTAATATGGACTGTGATTTTAAATAAATTCTTAAGAAGTTCATGGCAATGCTCACTTACTGTAGTAGCCTACTAAATTATAAATCTGTCAAAGCCACCCTCTGGTTTATATTGAGCGAATATTTACGACCGAGAAGCAGACACACTGATTATGAATTATCTCCTGAGCTTGGCATTTTAAGTAAATGATCATAATATAGGGAATAATAATGTGTGTAGATGATATTCCTCCAGATATTGTTTTGAGAAGAAAAAAAGGTTGTACAGTATTTTCCTCTGTAAAAAAATAACTATATATGAACAAATGCTCTTTGATGAACAGCTTCCTTTAAAAAGAAAACCGTAAAAAGGAGAAATGAATAATAAAAAGTTAAAAATTCAAATAGCCTCATCACAGTTTGCTTGTGTGCGTGACCTTTTTTAATTACTCCAGATTTGTGAAAAATTTGGTTTGGCATTGGCAGATTCCGTTATGATATTTGCAGTATATTTTTTCTTTTCCCAAACTATGTCAGAAGCTCAAACTGAAATACACTGATTTGAATTCATTCATCAATGTTTCTGTTTTATTTAATGAGTCGTTTTATTCATTGTCATTTTTCTATGTGTGTGCTTTTGTTATTGTTTTTCTCATTAATTGAAATTCTTGGTTTATATTTACTTTGCTGTGGGCATGCCTCGTTCACAGACTGAACTGTCTCCCGGGACTCTGCTGCAACGCAGAGGCGTTGCGACATTTGTTTTCTCATCATTTGCTTAGATAACTGTAGGGGCTGGGAGACATTGTGCACTTGAATTCAGTTTGTGTGTGTGTGTGTGTACGTGTGTGTGTGTGTGTGTGTGTAAGGGTGTAAAATAGCAGGATTTGTAAAAAGTTGAAAATAAAGAAACTATAATTATTATAACAATACACATGTAGTGCTTGATAGTGCTTCAGCCTTGGGTCACATGTGGAGGGGAAAGGTGCTGGGCAGCAGGGCTAAAGGTCACAGCAGCGATCTCTCTGTCTCTTTTTTTTAATCTGTCAGTGACACTACTGAAGTGTGTGTGTGTGTGTGTGTGTGTGTGTGTGTGTGTGTGTGTGTCTCCCCCTGAGAGAGACAGATAGGCCACGGCTGTAAGAACACAGACCTGTGGCTCCATCCCAGCTGCTCAGAGCTTCGATTCATATTTCATGACCTTGTGCGTCTTTTCCCCTGCTTTGTTCCACTATAAATCCAACTGGGACACTTTTTTGTCACAGAATTTGAGGAAAACAAAACACATCTGCATTCACGCAGGTAGAGGAATCAACAATATTTGTTGTTGGGGTCACCCATTGTTCACACTTGACATTCTGGCGAGAACAAGATCAGAGACCATTAGAGAGATTTAGAGGCCTGCTACTGCTAACAAGATGGCTCTCTGTGTCTTGTTCAGTGTTAACAGGGCACATTTATTTTTTTGCTAATTTTTTCTCGTTTTTTTGCCTTGAGCCATGTGCTGGGTTCTCCTCCCACTCCCTCATGTCACCCAGTGGCCAGTGTGCTGGTTCTGTCTGTCCCTTCGTCTACAGCTGTTCCTGTCCTTCCTCTTTCTCTTCCTTGTGATGTTTTTTTTTTTAAGAAAAAAAAAGAAAAAAAAAACACGGGTAGAGGCATCACCATCTGTCAGCCAGCTGGCATCCTGTATATAATCTACCAGGAAAAAAAAGAATAAACATGAAAATTATATTACGCAAAAACCAGACGGAAACGACCTCCAAATCCTGCATAGGCTGCTGCCGAAACGACAGATCATTTTACTGTTTTAATTAACAGAATAAAAAGGATGGTATAAAAAAGTGGTGGGGAAATAAACTGAGATGTATTTCCACTGCTGGAAAAGTGTAATATGAAAGCCTCCTGCTTACTGCAGCGTAGTGGATAAACAGAGCAACATTTTAGACTTTGTAAAATATATTGCACTTTTGGACTAAAAGCCATCTCCCGTTAGCGTTCAATTTGGCTAGATTCATGAGACATTTTATATGAAAAGTAGACAATGAAGCAATTTTTTAAAAAGTCTCTACTTGAATTTGTTGCCCTCAGCACTACTATTCATTCTTGTCGTATTGCTTATTTCCACTTGGATACAGTGCTGTTCATCTTCATTGTGCTATATTTATGTTTTTCTTCTGTTTCTGCATGTCTTATGCAAAGATTGAGCTTTTCACTCAGTGAAATAAAAACATACTGAACGACTGTAGGCCTGTTTTCGGTGTCAATGTCTTTTTGAATTTCAAAGAAGAGTATGACACATCTTTCAACAGATGCATACTTTCTACCATTTCACAAAACAACTCCAAGTCGTATATATTAGGAGTGTGGTGGGTATGCATGCGTGTCGGACATTGTAGACATGCAGTGGGTTGATGTGCCAGGAACAGGTTGAGTGAGAGTATGAGCAGTGTGGAGAGGCAACAGTCGGGGCTGGGAACACGACAGGTGTGCACTGCATATGTGGTCACATGATGCCTATAAGGCAGATTAGGGTCCAAACAGATGAAGCGCTGCTTAATGGCAGCTTTTATTAAGTTCACAAAGCGTGTGTGTGGGGGGGGTGAACAGAAGAAAAGCAGGTGGCTGGCCCTGTGCACTCTTAGATGAAGACAGATATTGTACAGTGGAGTCTGAAGAGGGTAGCCACTGTGGAAGGATTTATGAAGATTTGCCTGCCCTGGACTCACTGCCTGCCTGTTCTTGAATGCTGCAGTAATAGCCAGAGAGGGAGAGCTGGAAAAGCTCAGAGAGAAAAATGTGCCCGCCAAGAAGCCAGAGAGTGTGATCATATAAGATGAGGTGAAACTATAATATATATAATATAATACCTGTATGTACGGTCTGTCACTGCTACAACAAAAAGTAAAAGGATGCACAGAAATAAAGACAAATTGAACATTATACAATCAATAATGAAAAGCTGGAACATTTTAAGTGTAGATGAAAGTATAAAAACGCAAAGATAATGAGCAAAATATCAAGAGAACTGATTGTAATGAACAAATCTGACATGCATTATGGAAGAAGTGCACATTTTATGACAAATGAGAAATAGATGTATGAGGAAAACTATAAAATGACAGAGCCGATATATAACGTGCAAAAACATCAATATATACATAACACTGGATTTAAAGAAAGTGTCAAGACATGAAGATGTGCACTGTGATATTGAAATATATACCAAAATAGTGGATATTCAACTACAGATGTATAAAGATAACTAAAAATGTGCAGGTTTGGGTATACACAATATTCCATATCAATTTTTCAAGAGCTATAGGCACTGCATGAAGCCAACAGAAAAATGTGATAATGTGTGTATTATGTCTGTTATCATTATCACTATATTGCGAACATATTTGAGGGTGTCGCATCTCCAGAAAAATTAACAAAACTGCTCCAGATCAGTATAGTCAGTGAGGGCACACAGGCTGTGATTGGCCGAGTCTGTTTGGACTGTATGTACTTTAAAGTGTGATGGCTGCCAACATGACAGAGCACCTACAGCGCTCTGCATTAAGGCTGAGACAAAGATACTTCAGTGAGATATGATGTCTGCAACACAGTTCAGTTCAGTCCACACCTCTCTGCAAAAACTCACACACACCATTCAAACAAACAGACTGTTGACTAGTTTGTTAATCTGCCTGCCTCCCCCTCAGTCTTGTTGATGCTTCCCAACACACATGATGTTAGCATTTTTTTTTCCTGTAGCAGAAATAATTTCACTTATAGTTGGGTGGAGCCATAGTTTTTCAAACCTGAGTAGAAAATGTGAATTTAATGAAAATAAACTTGTGGAACTTGCAGTAAAATACTTAAAGTGGCTATGTTAACTTAACAATTAATATTAACAATGGATCACATGACTACTTGTGTGAAAGGGGTTACTCGTAGTGATGAACCCACGGAGAATTAAATGTGGAAGTTGGAATTTCCGAGTTCCCAGTCAAATTTCAACTGGAACGCCCCCTGAAGTCAGATTTCCGACTCGGAAAGTCAGACGAACCTCACCAAGCCGACCTCAAAATCCAAGATGGCTGCAGTAGTGAAAGCTGTAGTAATATACTGTTTAGCACTTCTGTCTTTTGTGTCTCATTAAATATCACCTCACTGCAGTTCCCCTCAGCTCTACAGAGCATTTTAGCATCTTTCAACTCACTGCTTTGGTTTTCTACTGCAATTTTACTGTTTTGGGTCATTCTCACCACTCTCATAGCGTTGTTTTTGGCCGCAGCAGGCAGCTGTTTTCAGCGTTCTGATAAACTACCTGCTCACCACCAAACAACAGACAAAGTTAGCGACTAGCTGGTGAACAAAGTGGAGCATTTAGCAGCTAAAGATATTTCAGCCAGCCAGATATTTCCCTCAGGAGTTGGTGGAGACCAAAATAGAGCTAAAATGACAGTGAATATTGGAATTCATCAGGTGGCCGGAAACACGACTTAAAATGAATGCTAATGTTGCTCCGTGTCTACTGGATGTGTAAATAGGAAACTGTTTGCTAACAAGCTTGCCACATCAACTTAAAAGGTGAGTGTTGAAAGTGTTGTGTTTACGGATAGTTTCCACTGCTCCCAAGTGGCCAAAAAAGTCAGTTACTGCAGATTTAAGATTGTCTTAAAAAATTTTCATCAGTTAAACAATGGAATTAGTGGTTTTTGGCTAGTTAGCACACTCGCTGCCTAGCTAGCAATAGCAGGTGCTGTTTCAAGCTAGTGTGGATGGTTTCAACCTCCTAGCTAGTGTTTGTCACACTATTCTTCTGTCTTTTTGAAAAGCTGAAACATGTTTCTGGGGTTTTCTGTGCTAAGCTAAATGTGTATCTGCAACTGTAAGTTGATAGCAAAATTTGAGTCCCTTGTTATTTTAACCAAGATAGCAAAAATGATTTTTTTGCATTCAACAACAACATATGCCATGAGTCTTAGCCACTGGCCTGCTTTTAAATCCCCACTGGAACTGTAGTTGTTGAAAGCTAACAATATAATTGTTATTGTATCTTTGTAAAATCAGCCAAGTGCAAAATTTGTTTTTATTAGTCAGTACAGAAGAAGACTCACATTTGGCTTAGAATATAAACAGAAAACCCCGGGAACATGTTTCAGCTTTTTAGAAAGCCCCTCTGAGAAAGCCCTAACAGTTACAGAGCTAGTAGAACAGAGGCTAATGTCAAATCAGAGTTCCCGTAATTACCAGTTTTTGATTCGTAAAGACAGTTCACGTCAACATTAAAGTTCTAATTCCGACCAGCAACTTGGATTTTCTGGAAGTTCTGATACATCTTATGAAAGTAAACTAGCATGAAGCATTAAGGTTCCACCACAGTCTTTGGAGTTAAGCACATATAGACGCCTCTTGTCAGCCAAATTCCATTGTTCAAGATGATTAAACCCAAATGTACTAGATAAGGTGCTATATTGCAAATTCACAGTATTTTACATCCTCAAAAAAACAACTCTGCAATCATCCACTGTCGACTTATGAATGAATATCGGATATCGGACGGATATAGTTATCTGATTTTTTAAATTAAATATTTATATTGGTATCACCCTGAAAAATATCGGTATCAGTATTTTTCCCCGGAAAATACACGAAATCATGAAATACTCAAAGAATACGACAACAACTCTCTACTTGTTGGTCATGAGAACTGTGGGACATAAAAACAGGCTGATTTAGTGAAACAGAGTTCTTATTGGTTTCCCCAGCTGATGTTTAACTCATCCAGTTAGATTATTTCTGCCCTAAATGTGGCAAGAAAAGTTTTTATAACTAAACCCCGAAGCTGCCCAGCTCAACACTGCAAAAAATAAGGCACTGGCCACAAGTAGAAAAGCATTTTACATATAATGAATGCCCTGCCGTCTCATATCTTTTCCATCAGACACAGTCCAGCTTGTTGTTGATAGACCTCACAGGTATACAGTATATCATGTATCGTGGATATGACATGGCTGCATCACTCATTTTACTGCTTCAATGGCCCATTTATAGTTTAAGTTTTTGGATGAGATGTTTCCCTCGTCTCTTTCAGCACTCTGCCCCAGTTAGACCTCTCTTTAAATCCAGTGCCCTTTGCAATAGATGTCCATTTATCTATTTTTGCATGTGTACGGGCTTATTTTGGAAAGACCTCAGTCACACGGCAGAAAAGGGGGCTGTGTGAAAAAAGCTGCTTTGCCATTGGTAGCAGCTGTTGCTGCTGAGACACCTCAGAGGAAATGGAGAATTGGACACACACTCATCCAATTTACCATTAACAAGACCTTATTGGATGCAGGGCCATAGGAACATGCGGCTTTGCCTTATGTGGCTCTGTTTAGATATGCTGCTGTTCTTCTTGAACGTGTGACTGGCATCTTTGTGTGTAGATGAAAAGTGTGGTGTACGTTGTAATCTCAAGGTACCATGTATTGTTACATATGGTTACTATACCAGAAAACAAAGCAGTTATTACAATAAGGATTTGTATTCAGCAACAACCCAGAAAATGTTGTCATTTAAGAGTAAAACTTAGGGGGGAAGAATATTTTAAGTACATAGCAGCAACCGAAATAACAAGAATTTCCATGTCTATGGAATAATCACTATTAAAACCATCCGTAGGAAAGTCTGAGTTGTAACATGAGATAGTTTCAAACATCAAACATTGAAGCTGGTCTACAAAGATCTGCAAAAACGAGAGATTTCCATCCGTTTTATATTTTCCACATTTAAATCCAACCACACCAAGAGAACTAGGTTGTTGTTAAGCTTTTCAACATAGCAACCACTGGTCAGACGAGTATTGACTTCATCCTCCTCCAAATATACAAATATATAATTATCTTTTAAGGGTCCTACGCTGTATGAAGCACAGACCTACTTCTGTATACACTCAGCAGGTTTTGAATCATATATTCCTCTCTTGTGCAACACCTGTGTGTTTTGTTTCTGTTTCTTTTTTCTCTCGTTTTTCCATAAACAGACTTCACGTTTTTTTAGAGGGTGGTGTATCTAGAAATCTTTGTGTTTCAACACATTTTTTTTTGTGTTATGACATAAAGATAACAAAGCATTCTTCTCACAGTTTTGCTGGAACATTCAGTTGGTGAAAACAAACAACGGCGGTGTGGTTATTAACTTCAAAAACCAGTAAAACTGGATTAAACTCCGGCCAGTTCACAAAGAAAAGAAGTTGAATAAACCCGCATAATCTTTTTTTCTTTGCTAAAGTGTCATTCTTGTTGTTGTTTTCAACTCTGCAGAGAGGTCAGGTCAGTTTGTTAGAAGGCAGAAATTCAGTGTCTCGAAGAAGAGAAAAGAAATGGATGCACTGCTCATCATGAATGAGAAACATTCAATTCAGTAAAAACTAGTATGAATCTATATAACATATCTATCATATATATCAAGGTGTTGTAGGTTAGTCAAGCCTTTCTTGAGAGACACTTTAGCACTTTATTTTATGAGTTTGACCTTTAGATGAAGTTTCCTGAAAATTAAAATCCATTATTTCAACACACTTGACTAGAAGTCCTCTAGATGAGACAATACATCAGGCACTTAACTCCTGGTGCATTTTAAAAGGTTGATGGATGTTTGATTCTAAATGAAAACTTTAGTGTGTTCATGTTTTTGACCACAAGTTAAAATGTGGCTGTCATGCTCAAAATCAAACGTGGTTACTGAGCTGAGTTGGGAACAAACACAGTTCCTGTATTTCTGTGAACTCTGTTTGAAGTGAACACATTTTCAAAAAGGGGGCGGGGGTGTAATGTTACAGGGGAGATGTTATTTGGTAAACACACAGTTGTCATCTTACAAACACAAACAGAATCCAGTGGAAAGATTAGCGTTGAGGCCCTTTAAACAGCTTGTGAAAAATGAGCCGCCTGTCAACCCTGTTACATAAATGTTTACTAAGAAATACCAAACATTGTGTTCTATTTGTTTTACTTTGCCTCAAGTTTGCCCATTGCCATAGATTAGTCATCCCCAGAGTTAAACACGACTTTGCCAACAGAACAAACAACTAGTAGCAGACAGCGACCAGAAACAAGTGCATTAAAACCGCTGATCCAGGCTGGCTCGTAGCCACATGGCCATTACCCTTCCAGTAGTTTGCTTCAGAATTGTACCAGAGGTCTCACGAGTTGAATGGGAGTGTTTCATCACTTTATAAGTCTTATCCAAAAGGAGAGAGCTTGGAGCAAAAAATCTAATGGCCCGGCACTCTCTCAGAAGCCAGAGTCATTCTCATTCCACTTCAATTGCCACAGCGCAGCACGGTTAACTGGCAAGTGAGGCCTGCTGCTTTCTTGGCAAACGGAGAATTCTTAAGTGCTAAGCTGTAAATTTGCTTAATTTGACGTGTGTCCGAGGGGAATGGGATCGTTTTCTTTCAGGGGAAAAAGCCTGGCATATTGGCTGACAATAAGCTGGAATGGTCCAACATGGTGTTTCTGCTCTGCGATGATGGCTGGAACACACAACAGACAGCATTTGACAGAGCTGTAAAACCGTTTGACTCTGGCACCGGCGCTGTATGACTCATTCTTATGTTAATGCTGTGAAAGCCTTTCAACGGTAATTTCTGTGGAGGAAAATTATTTTCTCTTGAAGCGGCTTAAAGTGGTTTGTCTGTTTGTACATACAAGGAAGTTGGTAATTACTGAATGTGAGGATGCTAAACTCACACACACCAGTTATTACTGTGTTAATAAATTCCTCATATTCTAAGCCACCATGCATGTGCATATTGAGTCTCATTTAAAGTTTACAGTCATTTACAGTCACAGGATGCAGGAAGTGTCACTCATTTCATGTCTGACTTTCGACTAGGAACAGTCACAGGTCAAAAAAAAAAGAAGCTTTAGTCACAGATGTGGAAGCAAAACAGAAAATAGTTTTTTTTAACACATGGGAACAGGTCAATGCTGTAATGCTGCCTCATCAGAGAGCAGAACAGCTACTTAAATAAAGAAGAAACTGTTGGACCTTAATTCACACTCACTTCCTAACTGATATCCTCAGTATCTATAAAATAGATAAATAAATGGACAGACTATTGATGTAACATAATCTTTTATATACTTTGATCACATTATATCAATGCAGTGGCCATTTGCTGGATAGTTTTTTCATTAAAATGTCACCATTCCAACCTGAATGTGCTGTGCATAAACATCAACACTGCTGTGCTTCACTTTTTCTCCTCCTCAAACTTTGAAAAGAAAAAAAAAATTGGATAAATCTCAGACTTTGCTTAAAAGTGATCACTAGCAACATTTTCAAAAAAAAAAAAATTCTAGGCAGAAAATGCATTTTTACGGACGTTAACTGCAGATGGTGAATGATTGCCAAACGACATGTTAAACTAGTTAGCTGTGGTTAATTAATAATATCCTACTCTGACACAGGCTTGGACATAGGCTTTACTTGCTTCATACTTATTGCCTTACCTTCACCTAAGTAAAAACATTTATTGTGACCTTCTTTGGGGGTTTACTAAGTATTTTTGCAATGAAAAAATAGGAAAAAGGCATTAATGTCACTGCTCCCACAGGGTTGACATTGGTTGGACTGGGAATGAGGGTAAACTTGAAATCGCGTGGGCTAAACAGGAATGTGACAACTGTGGCATTTGAAAGACAGCATGTGGTGGTGTCTGGAAGAAAATACATAAAGTTTGGGAGTTTCTGGTTGGTTACATTGTTGCAGAACTGTTGCAATACATTTAAAATGAAAGCGTTATAATCAGCTTTATTTCTGTTGAATGACTCTTGAATATCACCAGCCCCCCATGAACATCACGAGCACCTTTAAAAAGACCGGTTTCAGTATCACAGCTGTGACCTTCATAAAACAGAGCTGGGCAACAGGTGGGCATCATGTGTGTGCTAATCTTCCACATTATGGTTGTTGATAACAGACACTGCACAGCCCTGCTCAGTTAAAACTCAGTAATTTAATATGGAATACATCAGCAATGTGATATTTGTAGCATGGAAGAAGCAAAGGTTGGGAAGATTCTGCTGATGCTAATAATAGAAAACGTCCATCATTCACTATGGGTTTCTGTTACCAGAAGAATTCTGTGAGTACCGCAGACCCTCCAAAACAAGACATTGGGTGTCCACTGAGGGATTTTGGGATTACTTATTTTCACTTGCTCTCCTCCTCAATAAGGGCATGAAAATGTGGATTGTATTTCGCTGTGACAATCCATGCCAATTTTGGAGGACAAGGTCGGTGAATGTACAGCCTTCCCCTTTTTCACAGACCATCCTACTTTACCCATAAATTGTCACACGTGGCTTATGGTGGGTGAAAGTTTGGGTCTCTGGCCAGCCTGCAAGAAGAACTGATTTAACGACCACAATTGGAAAGCTATAGGACCTGGCCTGATGAATCTTAAGCTAATTTATTATGTAAAGGTTCTGGGTTTTGACAATTAAAAAGGTCACCATAGACCTACAAAACATAAAAAAAATGCATTTATTCTGCATACAGTCAGAGAAAAAGTAAGTTCCATATTTAAATAATTTTCTAACATGACATCTTCATTTGCCTGGCCTCTCTGTGCTGTCATTGGTCTTCTGACCGTCAGTCAGCTTTTTAGGAAACATTGTTAAATTTCTTCTAAACTACTCAGAGAAATACATTCATGGTTAGCAAGTTTGGGGAAGCGGCAAGACTGATTATTATCTAAACGTTCTCTGATTGGTTCAGTTATCCGACCTGGCTGAAAGAAATATTGAGTATTTGTTTATAGAGTATAAAATTTTTTTGCTGAACGGAATTGTGTGTATTTGAAATGTTTATTTATACATTGGTTTTATTAGTAGCTGTGTTGAATTGTATATTGTCCATCAATTTATGAGCTCACCAAAGTCAGTTCCTGGCAACTTTTGTTGTTATGGCGATATAAGATGTGGTTAAGATGTGTGAGGTAAAGTTTTAACTGGTCTTTCTTGTCTCAGTCTGTTCAGTCTTTGCTCATACTAGCTGAACTGCAAATTATGTAAATTAATAAAAAAATGGATAAATGTTGGTTTTTTTTGCACAGATATTCATGGTTCCAAGATGATGAATCCTTTTCATCTAGCGCCACCATGAGGTTGACATTTGTGGTTTTGAGGGAAATGTTTTAACACCTGTTTTCCATATTTGCTATGAAATTTAGTACAGACGTTCATGCCCCCCTCTGGATGGATTGTAATAACTTATGTGATCCTCTGACTTTTCATCTGGCGCAATCATCAGTTCAAATTTTTTATTTGCCATTTATGACCGAATCCCTGAAAAACGAATGATATTCTCACTAATGTCAGCTGTACTCAGTAGGGCTGTCACAATTATTACATAATCGCCTGATCGTAATTATTTGAGCTGACCTCAATCATTTTGAATAATCTTTAGAATCATTTACATTCACCTGTTTAAAAACAGCTGGATGAAACTAACAAAAATGTCATATTTCCATCACTATTTCCGCGTCGTTTTCCACACATAGACTTTACTTGGGTGGGCCGCCCAGATATATTAACAGCTGCCAAAGTACAATTGGTGACCCATTTTAGCATTTTTTATTTAAATTTTATTATCTGTCCAAGAGAACAACGCCATCCGCGACCGATTAACTAGTGGACAGTTTCCCCTCACTTTTCACCTCCGTGCAGTCTACTGAGAATTGCACATGCCCTGCAGAGAACACGAAGAGAGTCTCCTGTTTAATGTAGGCCTACTTATGCTGTTGTTTAGTAAAAGCTTGTAAATGCACCTGGTTTCGATAGGCTAGGTCATCAACAACAAGCCTCCTCCACACGCAGCTCACCTGCTGCTGTGAAAATGGAATCGCAGGTGAAAAAATGTGAAATGCGAGTTGTGTTTTTTGGGCGACTTCATAAAACCTACTGCTGACGAAGAAAGTTAACAGAGCAGAGAGATACAGGGAGAGAGAAACAGAAAGAGGCGGGGCGGGGCAAGCCAGTGTGTGAGACCGCGGTTTAGGTGTGTGCGTGTGGAAAAGAGAACTGAAGGGAAAAGCAAGGTGAGCAGATTAAAGTAGTTTGTGAGTAAACACTAAAATAAGTAGAATTTAAATGGTGAAATAAGAAACTACTCGAACTAGAGTAATGCATTAATGTATTCTTTCAAATATTATATATTTTCAATAGACAAATATACTGCCCCCCAATGTACACGTTCCAGTGTTCAATGCCAATAAATGGCTTTTCTTCTTCCTAAGGTGTATGTGTATTATTAAACTATTATTAGGCTTATACTATAATAGTGCTTTAAATTAACAGAAAAAGACAATTAAATCGTTAATCGCAGTTATTTGTATGACAATCGTCAACTAAAATTTCATGATCGTGACAGTCCTAGCACTCAGTGTTTAGTGCTAATTCGCAAATGTTAGCATAGCTAAACTAAGATAGTGAAAATGGTAAACATTATACCTAAACATCAGCATGTTAGCATTTAACTCAAGCACCACTGTGCCTCAGTGCAGCCTCACAGTGGTTAGCATGGCTGTAGACCCCTAGTCTTGTATATGTACAAGGTCTACGGGAAATATTGTACGTAGTTGAATAGCCGTGCTATCAGTACATGAGGCCCATTGTGATCAAAGGCAAAAAGCCATGCAGACAGTGCTTGGACTTTCTATCCCCCTTTTATTTTCTTCTCCCTTCCCCCCTCTCCTGCCCACCTGGCCGCTAGCATGCTTCAGGTGTTCCACAGTCAGGCACGGTGATTAGTCTAATTTGCACAAATGCTGGCGAGCGTCGCATCTGTTGCCCCTGTGCCGCCCGCAGCCGTGGTCCCTCAGCAGGCTGACAGGCCTTCCCTTGGATAATCCAATCTCCTCGCAACGGCGTCGCTGCTTTCCACCATCGCAGGACAAGGGCATTCGTTTTTTTCTCGTCTCCCTTCATGTTCTCATGGCCACCACGCTCCTGATGGCTCATTATTTGACCATTCATAAATACTGCCCGCCAGTACCCACCTCCCTGTGTTTTTCCTCACCAGCGCCTTCCTTTACCTGCCATTAAGGTGAGCAAAGCTTTCCTTCAGGTTCAAAAGACACCGAACAGCCTTCCACATGACAGTCTTCCAGTATCCACATACTCCATTTCGATTTGAAACAGCGCCAGGAGAAAATCAAGTGACACAGGCCACACAGAGTGGGGGGTGGGCGGGAGGGAATGTGATCCCACTTGATTGTTGAGAGTTTATATAGCGAGTGATGACAAAGTGCTTTATGACTTTGCAGTGTTCGCTGGGCCCTGCGATTGAAGCCTTATACAGGCAAAGCCCCTTGGTGACCTTGGCTTGTCAAATGTTCTCATTTTCACCAGGAAGGAGCCAGTGTTCAGCGGCTGCTCAGAGCTGGTAAGCTGCTTTTAGAAAGACAGCCACAGAGAGCTTTTGGAGGTGACCCATGCTTCCTTACTTTCACTGCTGAAAACACTATTGAGGAAAAGCATCAGTCAGAGAAAGATTTAGGCCTGCTAACCTATTGAATTATAAGCCTATGTAGAATATAAAACCATGAATATTTTCAACAAGACTAAGAGTCTTAAGCCATTCTAGCAGCTCTGTGAGGCTGTACTTGGGCACAGAGGTGCTTTGAGCTAAATGCTAACAGCAGCATGCTAACATTAAGTTACACCGGTGTAACTCATCTATTGTACAATAACTCTATTGTTTTAACTTATTAAACACATCGCCTGCAATTCAGCATAAGGACCTTTGCTTATTTTAACCTATGCACTCTCACCTGTTTTAAATACTGAGCTTACCGGTGTATTATATCGTGAAATTGAGAGCCACTACTTCCTCAGAGCGTTGTAATATTAGAATATGGTAACACAAGCATAAGCGTTACATGTCTTTTTATATATATATAGCAGTATGTACTTGTTTTCAGATACAAGAAGCCACTATACACACATTTAGTTCTACAACTATTTAGGAGTAAACACACTGGTCTGCTGCCTGCAGTTCATTTTACCAATCCGTTTCATCTGAAAAACACACAAATAAGCGTGTCTCACTGCAACATTAACAAGATATAATTTTGTATAATCGATTACATTAGCAGTTGGCGTTAGCAAGTAGCTAATGTTAGCTTTTGGTTAGGGTAGCAATAGCATGACAACAGTTAGTGGTTACAGCATTTAACAAGCAGCATGTGGGCTGTACGTGATTTATCTTCAACCGACTGGTCATCTGGTGTCTTCCACCACGGCTTCAACAGCGCAGTAGCTGAGCCGCTGCACCAAAAAAAAGTCCTGGTACTTCTGAAAAGTACAACTCCCCCGAGCAGGGACCTTTTGGGGGGTAAAAAATGTCCCCGGTACTTAATTTAGACCATGGTCCCTGCAGTGGAAACACGGGGACCAGGTTCCTAGTCCCTGGGAAAAGTTCCTGCAGTCGAAATACAGCTTAACACGCTGATGTTTAGCAGGTATAATGTTTACCGGTCACCATCCTAATTTTTGCATGTTAGCATGCTAACATTTGCTAATTAGCACGAAATACAAAGTACAGTTGAAGCTGATATTGTCATTAGTTTTGCAGGTCAAAGACCAAAGTGTTGGACAGATAAAAAGTTTGACCTGAGCTTTGATCACCAACGTTATTACAGTTCATCCTGGAACAAGAGGAAAAGTCAGAGGATCACCAAAGTCACAAGGATACATCATCTGGGAACCATGAATATCTGTAAGTTTGTACCAATCCATCTAGTAGAAGTTGAGCTATTTCACTGATTAATGAAGGCTTTGACTTTGAAAGCTAATGTGGCTAAAAACTGTACAGACCCCAAAAATCTAGAATATACAAGAGAAACTAAATTGTAGGACTTGGGAACATCTTGAAAGAAGGTTAACAGATTTTCACTGCAGATGCTGATAACATCAGTCCAAACAAGGATTCCCAAGGAGTAAGAGGATATTTCCAGAGGGGTAAAGCAACTGGTGGAGTTCCACAGGCCTTGTCACACATCAAGTATTACATCAGATTGCTCCCAGCTGCATGCCACATGCATCTTATCTTAGAGGGAAGAGGAAGGAGAAACATTTCATCCTCAGGCCTCCTCTTCCTGCATTGTCCGTGACCTTTCCTATGCAAATTTTTACAGGAAACTTCCCCTTGGACAGAGATGTCTGGAGGCCATGTTAGGTGGAGCTTGATGCTTCAAGAACTGGATCTATGCTGCTAGGATGTGAACTATCCTGAATCAGTGTGATGAGAAAACAAAAGCTGGACCAGGATCCAAGATCAAGGACTCAAGAAGGAGTTTTAAACGAGTAGAGATGATGTGTGTATGGTGCAGACAGTTACGGTAGCCCTCTGACTGGCTGCTATGGGCTAACAACCCTTGCATTGATCCAAGGAGACACTCAGGCCTCTAACCTGCTGAGTGCTCAGTTCCAGTGAACAATGGAGTTCAGAGCGCGTCGATACACTACCCTATCGAGTGCTCTCCGTTTAGCAGCAAGATTGATGAGGTTAAGGCTCCCAACCGGGGAGCCAAATGGTGTCAAAACCAAGGTGTTGCTTTGGACAAACAATCCCTCCCTGCATTACCACACTGAGAAGCACTGGTTACTGGCTAATACACCAGCTCTACCCAGGAAGTGTATTTATAGAAGGTTTCTAAAAGGGTATGCAGGCTGTGGTGGATGTTAAGACTTTTAAAATGTAGATGAGAATATGAGGGTAGGATAGATGGTGCTTTCTGGACAGGAATGCACTGCAAATCCCCTAAGACACTAAATGATGTACAAGTGGATTTATTACACTAGGTCCCTATAAATCTAAGGTTGGCCTGAACTCCAGGGAGAGGTTAATGGATTACAAAGGGATGTGATATCGAACCTCAGAGAAGTTTATACACCTCATCAATATGTGGAACGCTATTGATCATTTAGACCTTGATAAATTAAATTCATACACTTGATAATACATGGCAATATTCAGAATGGCCCGTATGAGGAAAAAAAATTTTTTTTCAGCCCAGCTTTTTTTAGGATGAGGATCTATGATGGGACCTTGTATTGGAAAGACAGTAGAAAATTGCGTATAAAGAAAACTACCTGTGGCATTTCTGGGAACCTCATGGATTTATCAGCAACACAACCTGTGCAAAAGCATCAACCAATTTTTGCTCAAATTTAAATTATAATGACTGAATTTTGATGATTGCTACTCAATATGAAATGTGCACCATTTCAGTTTCATAAACTAAATATACACATTTCGCTACTAAGTACAGATAAATAAATATGAGCTAGGATACATTCGCTTTATAAAGAAAATACAAATTTTCCAGTGTTGTGATTTTGGGAATATCTGGTATGGATCTAAGCTATGGATCCTATATTTCATGGAGTACGCTCACTATATAGTAGCGTTTTAGCTAAGGCTAAAGCAGCATCCAATCAGGACATAGGTTGTGTAAGAGAAGGCTGATTCCACCAAACATCAAGATACAGTTGACTGAAAGTCAGAATGAGAACTTGTCCATCGAACAGTGCAGAGATGACTTTGCTGCAAAATGGAGTGCTATATAAATAGAATGAATCCAAGTTTCAGGTGTAGCTCTAGGAATAATTAATCAGTCACATGGTCAGTCAGTCCAACACTTTGGTCCAGAGAAAATGATCTTGACAATTATTGGATGAACTCCATTTACAAGGAAACTCCACTCTTTGTACACATCACATCAGTTTACAGGTCTTGGGGAGTGCTAATGCATATGTGAAAAAAGTTGTATAAAGCCTTCTGTGGCTCCAGAGGGAGCTGCACGAAATCTGATAATAGGCTAGCGGCTCGAGGCTACTTTAGCCGATACTTGCATAACACAGCTGAATCTCCAACTGCACTATCAGTGGTCGAGTTGCATTGTGGGTAATGTAGGTGGCATGTTTAGAAAGGGAGGAAGAATGCCTGAAATAAAAAAAGGTGATATCTCTGCTTCTGCTGCATCGGTTTTGATCTTTTAAAAAAAAGTGCCCATCGTGAGTCTTGTCATAGAAGTGCAATGCTAAATCAGTGGAGTACTCTTTTAAATTAAAACACATTCGTACATGTTACATGTACTAGCATGGCAATAGCTAATGCATGTAACGTTTGTACTAGTTAGTTTTTATATAAGTTAGCAACATTAATGCATACAACTATGCCGAATAATAATGCAACTACACTGAATCATATGTAGCACAGGTATAGCTCACCTATACTTAAGGCTTATTGCTCTAAGTATGTTTAGCATGTTAACATAAGTTAAGTTAAGATTGGAATGACAAAGAACAGCTTAGACTGCTGAAAAGCTGATAATGTAAATCTGAGCCTCACAAGCTGACTGAGATGTCCACTGTAGGATAAACCCTTTTGATTTAGGTAACAATATGCTTTTCTCTAGCAACACCTCACCGTGACATTTTTTGCCCCACTACTGGTAAGAATATAAGCATAGCAAAGCAATCTATACATTTTGCATTTATTTTGGAATACAGTTTTTTGGTCATAGTGTTACAACCTCACAGGGCTACTAGCATGGCAATAGATGTTTAGTGTTATTAGTTCATCAGGCCATTTTCAAACACTTAAATGACACTGGTCCCTCTTTTCGTGTAGGATAGACAGAAGATACACCCTGGTGACATAGGGTTACTGTCACAGCTTACCTTTTGTCTCTGCAATTATTATAATACCTCTCCTTTCTTTTCCTTTTCTCTGCCTGTCTCACTCTGCCTCAGAGTTTTCTGTACTGTTTATAGCAAAAAGTGTTTATTTTAAAATTAAGTGTTACATTTTTTAAATGTAATGTATATAAAGGCTATCTTCAACATCTTCAATGTATGGAATGTAAATAGAATAGGAAACCCTATTTCGAAAGGCAGTACTCCCACTACAGAAACCAAAAGACACATTGACGATACACCTACACAAATAAACAAAACTTGACACATATGTTTATCTATGTCACTTACTCATTTCCAGAGAGAGAGCTGAAAAAAAGGTTGAAAGTCCCTGCCCTGATTCTACATACAGTATACACACAAGTACTGTAATATTCTCATCTGTATCTGGTCTTATAGAAAAAAAAAAAGGTTTTAGAATTCACAGGCTTTGGATCACTTGATATACAGAGATGTTGGATTTTTTTTCAAATGGTGACAAATGTACAACACTGATGTTACTGGATGCATAAGGCTCAAACTTGGTAAACAAATACGACAAAAGGTTGTCTCACAGAAGGTAAAGTCCCCCATGGTCTGATTTTATTATTAATAAACTGCTACGAATTGTTACTTGATATGAATGTTACAGAAAACCTTTCAGCACCTGAACATACACACATTCACACAAACATCTTAAACAACCCACTTAAAGAACAACTTCTGTGTGATTTGAGTTTTTGTCTGTTATTGTGCATTTTTCTTTCCTTTAATGTTAATTGGATAGAGAGATGAAAATATTAATTAGGTACATTTGACTGAATTCAAGAAATGTAAACTATAAACATGACAATTCCAGTAATACTAGGCTTGTCCTTTAATAGTGACATACAGTAGTGTGTATTTTGTGTCCAGTTGGTTTAAAATGAATATAACAGAGATTCTACTTGAGACAAACCAAATTTATTATACTTATGTACACTTTTGGCTGAAATTCAGACAGTAATCAGCAGGTTACAGAGAGAACTAATCACTGAAACTACAGTGACTAAGCATAGGTTACACCTCTTGATTCTGTACTTCTTTAACCAACCGTATTCATCCATACAAATTCATTTAAAATAAATCAAAAATATATAGTTTACAGTATACTGCAATGTTGTTGTCTGATCATTCGACACTTTTAACATAAAAACAATCAACATAACCAAACATAATTTGTAGGTTAGGACCGGTGCCACAGTGAAATGTGCAGTGCCCCTCTACCTTTTCTGTGTTCCTATCAAGGCCATGTGATGGAGGTGAAAATGGCACGAGAGCTGATATCCCTTCTTCTCACTCATCGACTCTTCTTGTTAGCTGGAGACAGAGTGAGTAATTCAATAAGTCAAGTATTCATTTATTACTTTCCTTTTCAATCATGGGGCAATTTTTTTTTTAAACTTCCCCCATCCACCTCCACACGGAGGAAAAAAAGTGATACAAGTTCTGCAACTTCCATCTGTGGCAGCCCTCGTTGTCTTACTGCAGCTTAATTACGAAATATTGGCGCCGTTTTCTGTAAAGATTACTCACTGTAGGAGGCCCTACATAATTTGGACCGGAGGGTTTGTCACGGAAAATAATACAATGCAACTGGGCTTTCTGTATTAGATTTCCGCTTTTAGCCTCCTTGACATTTCAAGCTGCATGAACTAATACATCTGTTATTTGTTGATCATTTGATTATTAACATACTTCACAAACCAAATCAGCTGCCCTGCTGGAGACACAGATACAGCTCAGCAGACAGTCTGGGTTTTCTTGCCTGCCATGCACACACACACTTGAAAGATGCACAATTCAGCCCTCAGTGAAAAAGGAAAGCGGGGGAAAAAACATTTATCTTCCCCTCCTTTGAGCATATGAGCACTCTGACACCAGCATGGAACAAAGCCCGTCATCACATTCTAATCTCGAATTTCAGGGCTTTTATTTCACCCAAATGCCACCCTGCTGGCCTTGTGAATTATTGACAGACTGACACCAATGCGAAAGGACACAAAAAGAGGCTAAAAGCTCCGGCCCTGGAAGAGCTTGTCCTCTCCTATTGCCATCAACAGGGAGACAAAGTCTGCAAACGCTTCTCTTGAAGCTCACAGTAACTTTGAAACTGAAGTAGCAACATATGACTCCTGACCTACAGCTGCACTATACAGGGGAGCTATTCTGTGCAGCACTGCCTCTTTGGTCTGCAAGAGCCCTAGTCTACAAGGACACCAAGGCAAAGCTGTGAATTATCTGATCAAATGATGAAAATTAAAAGCAGTAAGTCATACGGTTAGTATGGTTATCCTTTTTAAGTCATTCTGATTTGACTATTGCTCATCATTTCTCCCTTCAACGAAATGTCACAACATGGTACTTGGCTCGGCATGCAGTCATTTAGTTTGCATGATGAAAAGTACATTGAGGTAAGCTAGCAAGGAAATGTTTTAAATCATCTACCAGCCACTGACAGAAAATAATGATTTACTATTGAGTAGCTAGTGAATTTTTGAACATTTATCTGTCCGAAATCTACTTTCATCACTTTCAATCACTTTCATATTTTACCAGCATTTGGCTGGTGCTAATTTCCCACCCTGAACTAGACACTCCAATATTTGTCAGTTTTGAGTCTTCTCACACCCAAGCCTACTCCTCATTTTGCTCAAGATTAAGATGTTACAGAAACAAGTGGAAACAGACAGTGAAAATGGATTTAAAAAATAAAAAGACAGAATCAGTGCGAGCAGAGAGGAGCAGAATGAAACAAAGCTGTCAGCAGAGATGAGAAGCTGTGTTTGGAGAGTGTTTTTGTGCTTTCTACTGTTAATCCACCTCACTCTCATTGCTGGCACCTTCGGGCCGCCTCAGTTTGTCCACCTGTTCGTTAATCTGTCCATCCCCACCTCGCCGATCCTCTGTCTGCATGCTTAGACCGTCCTCCTCCTCCTCCCTCCCCTCCTCCTCCTCTACGTGGCTGACATCATCCTCCTCTTCCTCCTTCTTCTCCTCCTCCCCTTGCACCTCCATGCGGACCTGGTCCTTTAGGTCCAGGGGCAGTGTTGCGACGAGACCCAAAGTGCCGGCATCTCCGTTGATATCATGAGCTCCATCAGGTCCCCCCAGTGCATCCTGGGGGCTGTGGTGTCCATCTCTGACAGGGGAGGAGTTGGCGGACTCGTTACTGACAGGGGAGATGTCGCTGCTGCTGTTGGTGTGGTTGACTGATGGCGAGCCAGAACCTGAAGGCGGCTTTAGAGGAATCTGCCACGAGGGGATCTTAGGAATAGTGGGAGTGGAAGGGAATTGTTTCCTGTGTGTGAGGGGCAGACAAGAGAGAGGAAGAAAATGAAACCTTATCACAACCCTCATCAATAACATCACTGTGATCAAAAAGTGTGAAAAGAGCTTTCCCACAATGTAATCAGCAATTATTGGTCATACTGAAACCACAAAACTATATCTAGCTTCCTAAGTCAGGTGTTGACTTGGAACATAGCCTCAATGCTAGTTTATTTTTCAGCATGCAGCCACACACAATGCACCCTATGTAATTCTCATAATTACAGCAGAGAAAATGGCTTTTCCCCCCCAAACAGCCAGATGTTCATACACCTGGTAAAGATGCTCTAAGATTTCTTTAATTACATCCACTGCAGCTTTTAAGATCAAAAAGACAACGTTGAATCGTAATGGGATCAGCACTTCTTGGTGGGTAAAAAAAAAAACAGTTTGGAGATGATTTGGATCATTTGAACAGGAAGGTAACACGTTTGGAGACAGATGGTGATGCAGAGCCTTTATTTTGTGATTCAAGCCTTTGCCAGAAAACTCATTGTGAGAGTCGGGATGGAGTCAAGAAAGCAAATGACAAAGGGATTATTACTGATTAGAATGTACGAGGGGAACAAAACATGCTCAACTAGACAGTTCTGAGGCAATTCCGTCCTCGCCGGTTTTCTGATGTACACTCTTACTTCAGGCTTCATTATAGACATTGATACATAATTATGCATGGTAATGGGCCTAACTGAGCTGGGCTGTGCCTGACTAGATTGAGGAACAAAGCTGGAGAGAATGAGGGGATGTCCAGCAGTATACAATGACACCTGTAACAACAGTAACACAAAATATTTTACACCTAGTATTAAGATGTGGTAGGTACAATCAGATTTTACCCAGAAAACAAATAAAATGAATGACAAACCTATCTATATTTGATCAGGACACAGCTGATTTTCTAGTTCATATAAATGATTTCTCTTGTTGTGTTTTTAGATTCATGTGTATTTTGCACTCATAAAATGACTGAAAGTTGCATAGGAGCAATTATGCGCATATGTGGTTATCTTGCTTACCAATAAAAACATAAAAAAACACAGAAGACCAGCTGATGCCTGCAGTATGCTAATCGGTCGAGGCAAGTTGTAAAGTAAAAGAAATGGTGCAATCAGTTCTATAACCTCAAATGCCTTTGAGTTTAAATATATTTGAGATTAACGATTATGCTTTAAGTGTGCAAGTAATATGGAAGAACGGTGTGACATTATACTGTATGTTCTTTTATTTTATTTATTCATACACAAACTTTCAGGCCATTTACAACAGTAGTGTACTGTAGAAGTGGGTATGCAAAGATGATTCCATGACAGCAGTTTTGTAGTTACTATATGTACATTATTTCTGAGAGCTAAACTCAGAACTCCAGAAACTATATATGTACTTAAATAATAAATCTTAAGTCAAGGTCAACTTAGTAGCTTTTCCCAGAGCTTTCAACCACATCTCGCAGTCTTCCTCAGCAGATGGGAGGTTACTCATTTATGTTCAGGCCTGAAAAAGGTGACAGTTTTTAGAATAGGGCCCCAACTTTGCAACACACCACTTTCCGCGTGTTGGCGCTGCTGCTGGGCCAAACAAAGCTAAAGTACTTAAGCTCACAGCAACATTTCAAGCAGTGCCAGACCGGGATAATAATTCAGGCCGGGAATATAACATCTGCCCAGGCCAATTTCCACACATTAATAACAGACCTTGTATACTGTACGTTTTGTTGAAATATTAAATGTGCTCCCTCTCAGCTCCGCCTTTTCTCTTTTTCTCCTGCGCTGTCCATTTTTTCTCCACACTGCTCAGCCATGCGCACTCCATGCACTGACTGAATGTTGTGTTGATGTGTACGCGTGTGATGACAGGCAGAGATCATACTATCAGGTTATGATACCAAAGCAGTTCTGAGTGACTGTAGATTCTCCATGTTTTTTCATTTTGATTTACCCATTTCATTTTGTATTTTTAACACTGGCCTGACACTCCAGGCCAATGAGCTGGCCAGGCCACCAGGAATTCTCCCGGTGCTCCAGATGGCCAATCTGGGCCTGATTTGAAGTTATAGCAACCAAAAACAGTTTCATTACAAACATGAGGTCAAGTGCAATGTGTATGCTCAGGCAGCCCCCGAAATAAAATCTACACGACTCACGAGAGAGCCATATTCAGCAAATTTTGCTAAAATGCAGCTACTGTCTGTACCGGTATGTTAATTTGTCAGTCACTGACCAGGTGTCAGTTGACGGCTATCCCTAAACCACATTAGGTGGTTCCATACTTTAGTCACGTGATGACAACAGAGCAAACTCCACTGGCAAGGAAGACCACAAGATGCAGTTGAAAGCTCCGGAAAAAACTGGTAAGTGTACCCTGAGCTAAGATTTGCCAAATCGCTGTTTCCAAAGTCAAACATTTAACTTTCATGATCAATATACATATTCTTTAAGGGGAGCCACAAAATATGCTATTATGTCAGGTGTGAATGACATGTGGCCAAAATCACATCTAGATAAGAGGTACAAGTTAACACATTCTATGTTTGAGTAAATTACACATCAAATTGACGGTGCTTTATTTCTGTTTAACACTGTGAAATGGTTCAAATGGACTGCATAAAGGAACTCAAAAGTGCATGAAAACAGTGAGCCATCCGCCCTTAAACAAACACACACACACCTGCACTGTTTCATGTGACAGGGGTCTGGATAACTTTGTTACCTGCTGAGCAGTAAGCCCTTCAAAGAGAGGATCTCAGCCTTCAGCTCTCCAACTGTTTGGTTGTCCAGGACACGGCTGGTTGAAGATGATGCCTGTAGGACAAACACACGTGAGACACACACACACACACACAAGCACTGTTCAGGTCACATGCAGGGTTGCAGCGTAAAGTCAATATACATCTTTCAACAGCTCCTCTATGCTTGGTTTCAACAATATGAAATAATAATAAAAAAAGCTTTGTTTAAAAAAAAAAAAAAGGACACAGGCTACAAGGTAAACAAATACGGCAAATGCAAATGTTAAAAGCCACGTTTTTGTGTTGTCAGGTCATCCGTCACCATAACAACCTCACAACTGCCTACTGCTGGTGATGAAAGAAAAGAGGACAAACAATCCCACTACAGTCACATTTATGGCCTCGACTGCTCAGAAAGTCCAGTGAGTATGAATCATGCTGTTTTTACATAATTTTCCATACTATCTAGAAAAGATTAGGCCAGTGACTAGTGTTTTGGATAATGACTTTATCTTGAACAATGGCCACATTCATGAAGGCAGACCATAGCTTAGCAGTTTGTTTTGTTCTTTTTGTCTTTTATCAAAGGCGTGTGTTATCACACACACTGGTGTGGCATGAAATGCTACAGGGTATAATGGCAAACTATTTGAATGGCAAATTGCTGCCGAAAATCTGTCTCTGCAGCACTTTTTTTTAGGGACAGGCAGAACTTCGACAGAGAGAGCTATACTGTAAAATGACGAGTTTTGATAAAGGCCTAGAGAAATAAAAACATCACATAGCAACAGTCAAATGCAGACCAAATTTTTCTATGGATGTCAGTTTTTGAGCAACGACAAAGGCCAAAATGTGGCCTGCAACAGACTTGTTTTTAGCCTAGCCGATTGGCGGAAATGCCTTTTGCTATGTTGACACTTAACGGAAAATGGCGAATGCTGAAAAGACTAAAGTCTAAGCTTTACGACAGACTCAGTCAGTAAAACCACCGCAACCACGAGAGGTCCTTGAGCATAGTCATAAATGTGCAGAAAAAATATTAGGATGATGGGTCCAGTAGTGTGCGAGATTAGCTACAGACAGATACACGCACGCACGCACACATGCGCACACACGCACGCGCACACACACACACACACACACACACACGATCCCCTCCAAGCTTACGCCTGACGGAGATAATGAAAAGCAACTCAAATGAGAAAGGCCTTGGCCCAACATGGAGGTCAGGGCTCCCAAGGGGTCTCAAGATAAATCTGAGGGGTTGTGAGATGATTACCAAAATAAGAGAGAATTACCCCCCGCTGTTGTATGCCTCCGCCAACCAGTCAAGTTGCAGTTTATATCCATGTCTGTCCAGACTCATAATATATATGAGTAAAAAGGTATAAAGTATATTTTTTGGCTAAATGGAAGTTATCACTATAGTGATGATACATATGTCTGATTTCAGTGAATATACTTTTTTTTAAACTGATTAATGAAGGATTATCATAGATGTATTGGCTAAACAGGTACATTTGCACTTGATTACTACGTAAAGATGGATCCTAAATGTGAAGAAATTCCCTCAAGACGTTCCTGATATCGAGCTCACGAGAATGGGACGGATAGATAGACGGACAAAAAGAAAAATGCAACCTGTGAAGAGGCATTGCTTGGCTATAAAAGGGTCTCAAGCCAAAAAAAACGATTGGAAACTAGTGATGTAGATAATAGCTCCCCGTTCGCAGTCCATTCCTGAATAAAAAGCACAAATGTGCGAGAACAGGAGGATAGACTGATGAGACCAGAGGGAGGAGAGGGAGAAGACAAGGGAAAAAGTGGGATAAAAGAAAAGTAAAAACTGTAATTAAGACTCTCCTGACTCACCAGAGGAAGCTTGTTAGGCAGCATGGACCCCCTATCGAGGGGAGAGGGATAACTTGGACTCTTTCGTTTGTAATTAAATCTAAGAGAAATTAATTGAATCACATCTGAAAGGGATCAGACTCATTTACAGTGGAAGGAGGGAGGCAGAGGAGGAGAAGTGAAGGGAGACAGAAAAGGAGGCGAGGGGGGGAAGTTTAAAAAAAAAAAAAAAAAAACTCTTATCGACTCCTAAACCTTGCTGATAAGGAGCAGTGTTTTAGAGGTGGTGCATTGGAGGCCGGCTGAAGACACTCTTATTACAGCCGTCACCTCATTAGAACCATCTTAATCCCTCGCCTCCCCAAGGCACCCGTATAATAAGGCTAGATTCTGCTTCTCTCTCATTTTACATTGAAAAAAATTAATTGCTGTATGGGCTGAGCCAAAAGACTTCCAAGGCACAGAATCAACTTAAGAAAAATGCAAATTACTCCAAATAACTGAAATGTGAGGTTTTCTATACACTTCTATCACTTACCATAAGAAAAAAAAGGCTTTAGAGTAGAATTGTTAACTGCCAGCTACATACATAATGTGCATTATCTACAGAGCAGCACCATATAATATCTCACATCAAGGCTTGTCACACAACACTACCTCTGACATATGTCTTATTAAGTCTGAGGAAACCTAATTAAATGTTGGGCCAGGACTGAATTTCAGCTTTGAGATACATTATGTGAGTGTGTATACACACACATTGTGTAAGAATCTTGTGTTAAGTGCACTAGCTGCTTGGGTGGAGGCTGAGTGGAGGGGTATCAGTGACTGGAGAGATTGAAAGAAACCTGAAGTGCTGATACATATCCAATAGACAGCACGAGTGTGTAAGATGTGATGTTTTAACAAACTGCTGATCAAAATATTTAACTTCTGCAATGATTTTGCAGCTTTGATTACAGAAGCACCATCATCAAGAAGATACTTCCAGGTCTGTGGATAGATGGCACAACAGTGCAGTATCAGATAATGTTTGACTTGAATGCAGAATTTGACTGGTTTGCAGCAATGTGTTTTCTTATATTCTTAACTTTTTTATATAAATGTGTGCACCCAAATGTTTTATTATTGTGTAAGTTTTTACTCTGTGATTCTTTTAAATTTAACAATTTACCAATTTACTTAGAGAACATAACTAACAAACATCTTTATTTTTCCTGAACCTTAAATATTGCATGTGCATGTGTGATGGGAATGAATTTTGTATCCTCTTGTAGACTTAATTTAAATGCATGCATCACTTTGTGATTCTCATTCTCCCATTTTGTATTTGCTGGTTCAGAGGATGTGGACATATATATGTTAAGAGGCCTTTCTTGGCTATGTACATGTATGACCTCTTTACAAACAATTCATTATTCTATGTTAATGCCTTGTTCATCATCCATATGAACCACCTGTCCTACAGACCAAATGTGACAATTTTACCCTGAAGAAGGCAATATGTGCATAACCGAATCATTTAAAAATAAAAAGATTCAGAGTTATGAGTGTGCATCTCTCTTCTCTTCCCTCTGGTGTTTGAGTTCTGTCATACTTCCTAGTGGGCAGGTGCAGGGCTCTAAGGGCTCTGTGTGGCCTAAACAGTGGAGAACATAATTCTCCACTTGGCACTGCACATCGCAAAAAGCATCATGCATGAACAAACAACCAACAAACAATGGACCAACCAACCAAAACCAAAATAACACTCAACCTATGAAGGAGGTGCCACCTATCACATTATCAACCAGCACTGCGCTGGCTGGATGTGTTTTTTTTTTACTGTATAAACACTGTACTTAGTAAAGATTTCCTCTAACTGGTTTAAAAGCCTTGTAACTAATATGTCTCGGGTGGGTGCCTGGGTGTGATAGGAGTCGGCCTCTTTCTGCTAGTTAACTAAGTGCTTCAAAAAAAAAAAAAGAAAAAAAAGAAAGAAATATATATAACAAGCAGGGAAAAAAAGACTATCAACTCTAGCACCCAAGGATGGCAACGCATCTGGCTAAATGAAGATAAATGCCTGTGGACCATTAGCAACAAGATAAGATCTTTAACAAGCCTTGTTTAAGAGTGTCTGAAGGCAAATTAATTCACAGTTACTCCGCCGGCAGACAGTGTGTTTTCGTGTAACGCATGTATATTTATGATGGAATTAGTTTCAAAAGGAAGTCCCCAGAGGAGTGTTTTTGAGTGGAAACACTGGTACAGTGCAATTGATTTCACTCTATTTATGCACTTTCCCACTGGCAGTTCGTCTCGCGCAAGCAAGAAGGCGGTTTCTAATCTTCTATGTAGTATCCACTAATAAAGAGAACGATCAGCGAGTTGAGACAGCAGGGCAAACACAGTTAACAGGCAGATTTGTAATGATAATGGAGCAGAAATAGACTTGGCTGTTTAACATCAGGGATGAATCATCCTGAGGCGAATCTATCTCTAACACCAGTGGTAGAATACAGCAGCTTGTCTTTAACGAGTCATGATAACTGAGAAAATAGTGAAAAAGAGAGGAACTGTCTCAGGCTCTGAAGTCTGGAAATGTGCAGCATCAGCGTGTGCTCTGTGTGTGTATGTGGACATGAGTCAGTCTGTCTAAACTCACTTCCATAATGAGGTCCCCAGTTTAGGGACAGTAAAGGCACTCCGCAATTGAGCAGTTTCCAAACTACGAGAAATGTTTACTTAGCAGCTGAGGAAACAGAAGTCTCCATGTGTTTCAGGTTAAAGGCACATTTCCGCGTTGAGAGGTATAATTGCTAAGCATGGCGCACTTTGAGCGGCGTGGTGAGGCAAACCCCGAAAGCCGCAAATGGTGAATGATAAGTAGCTCGCCAGCTCCAACATGTGTTTCTCATCAAACATCCCGGACCTGAAAACAATTTCCCTATTTCCCCCATGGCCTGAGACAACAGAAGGCCTTGTGCCGACTCGCAGGGAAAATTTAAGATCAACACTATAGCTATAAAGCAGAGTTTATGATTTGTTTAATGGGTGTTTTGATGTGAATTATACTTTTTATACACTGCCGCTGTCCAACAAGGCACTCATAGCAAATGAAGTAGACACTCTTTAATCCAATCTGTGATTTGGAGATGACGAATGAAAAGAAAAAACATCTCTTGTCCCTTTATGCTGGAGGGAACTCATTGTCTAAAGTGGGCCTACAGCTTGCCCGACAGAAAACCTTAGATAGATCTGTTTCAGACTAGCGTAGGGTCAAATCAGATCGTCGCTCCCATGTACAGTACTCACACATGCTGATTTGGGCCACCGCTGCTTTCTCCACCGCTCACAGAGACTGTGTGGCTGAGAACTTGAGACAGCACAAAATGAGCTATGAGTCGTCAGTTTTTGATGAACCTCGTCCAGGGAAGAGATTCATATTTTTCTTCCTTGTTTGTGCCGAAGCAGATGTGTCCGCATATGTTTTCCTGCGATATCCAGATGCTACAGTGAAACACCCATGTGCTTAACAAGCTGTGGACATAAAACATTGTCTAAGATTGTCTCTTCCAAGGCACTTTTTTTTAGAGCCCAGAGATCATAAAGCGATTTATGAGCGGTGTTATAAAAAGCAGGCAACATTTCATCTCTGCACATAAGTTTTTAGAACAATCACTCAGTCCGATTCACCTAAACACTTACAATTCTGAGTAGATTATGAACACTGTCTATAAAAATCAAGGCGAAGAGGAATGACAATATGGTTAAAGATTATGGTCCCATGATGAGATGCACCATACTTTTTTGCAGCTTGTGTTCTGATGATATACAGTATAATAAGGCTGTCCATCTTAGGTAGTTATGACTCAGGGCAGCGCAAGAGATTTTAGTACACGGAGGCCTCGAGAAACCTTTCCACTCTCCTCATCAATCTGGAGATTTCAACCTGCAACTTTACATTTACGGAGCTCTTCTGTAATTTCAGAGTTACTGCCTGTCTAGCTTTCCTCAAAAACATCAATCATACGTAACAGGCCTTAAAAGGTGCAGCTCGTAACTTTCATGTTCAAACTACAGGAAAGATGCACTTATTGCCAGATTTGGTGTTTTCAAACAAACAGGTGTGACTTGACAAACCAGATTAACATTTAGGAGCATCTCCAACCGCAATAGATGTGCCAATATCTGCTTTAACTTATTTACAGTAAAAACAACTGCCAAAATCTGGAGTTTGACTAGCAAAACCAGTGAAAGGAGAAGGTGATGCAAAAATAAAAATAACTTTTTGAATGATAAACTCTCAGAGGTTGAACTGAAATTACTGATATTCTAGCAAACTGCAAACTATTTGTGGTGGTAAGTGAAGGGTGTTGAGTTGCTTGTGAGGTGGTAGCTACCTCTGCTGCAGCCAGTTCCTGAGAGAGCTCCTGGATTCTCTGCTGCTGCTGGATCAGGAGCTCTTGGACGGAGACCAGGGTCTGCTGCAGCTGGCTGACTGTGGAAACAAGCAGAATAACAGACGGTGAATTCAGCACACTTCAAACAAACAAAAACAAGGAAGTAAGATCGTGTGATAAGGTTGTTACGGTGCCACAAAACTGAACATTTTGTTTCCAGAGATGATGACAGAACTGATGAGACTCAACTTGTGTCAATGATCAAAGCTGTCCTCTAAGAATTGTAATCAAAGCTAATACCCGGTAACTTTAGTCGCAGCTTTTTGGTCCAAGGCGCTGGGGGTAGAGGGTGGGTGGGTGGTTGGGGGGATACACATAGGATGGAAATATTAATCTCTAGTGCCTGAACTTAAATCAAATAACAGTCTCTAACCTTCCATTATCCACCCAGACACTGCCTTCTAATGCATCTTAAATCCTCAAACGATCAACAAAGGAAAAAACAAGGCTCTCATCTGGGAGGAGGCTGCCAGACAAAATGTCCCCCCTAATCCTAATAAATATTGTTCTTTTTCCATTGACTTTGAAGATTGAATTAGTTCAAGTGTTGGTGTTGGACGAGGGTGTATGATTTCAAATAACACCGGGCACAGTTTGTTGCCCCCTGCTTCCAGTCACGCGTGTATTACCAAACAATGCATTAAGTTTCCCCGAGCTGATTATATTACAGAAAACCAATAAACATTCATATAAATCATGGGCGTGTAAAGTGTTAAATCAAGCCTAATAGGATTAACATCAACAGATATTGTGGCGGTCCACTGCTGAGGTTGTCAGGCCAATGGTTAAAAGCCTGAGCTGCAGCCGGCTGGACGGGATGTAAAGAACCCTCATCTCACATTAACCCAGGCCAGGACAAAAGACAGAGCCCGGCTTGGAGGCTGTGTTTCTTTTGAAAAACCAACACAGACAAAATATTTGATCTTTCAAAGAAGCTAATATCTTGCAGTGACACCTGTGTTTAAATGGGTGGAGTTGCATCAATATAGGTGGGGTGCCGAAACGTTTGATCTTTTCATGTATGCAGAATCCTACGGAATACGAGTTTGAGCAGGATCGTTGGTTGGGGCCTTAGACCGTTGTGCAAACAATTTGGGTTTGTTACTTGGTATGACCAGCCTTTCTGAGAACGGTAATAAAACTAAAATACCACGGCCTTCCCTGCTTAAAAAGGTGTTACTATGACAGGGTGTGCACGCTAAACCAAGAGCTGCATTATTAGTCACCAATTCCTCCTCACCACAAAACAGCTTATCCAGATGTGTGGGTCAGTCTGCCATCCTGTAATGCTGTGCCTCCTGAATTAACACTGGCACCGCTTTTTCAGCCACTTCAGCCAAATATTTCAATTCTTTTCATGTCTCTCCACAAAAGTTGACTCCTTTGTACTGTTCAGACACTTGACAAAAATGCAGAACTTCTTATCCCCAGTTATCACAGATATGGAGCCAAGAATAATGAAGTCAGTGACTTTGGCCAGGCATGAATCAGAAGGAGGCTGTAGCTGCAATGTGTGTGTGTGTTTGAGAGAGAATCGGAGACAAGATGTGTGAGGCTTACAGCTGCTGTGAGGAGGGTGCACATTGTGTATTCAGTAAATTATTCAGTAAATACCTCGATATAATGTACACTACATATGTCCAGGCCTGTCTCTGTCTTTAATGGCCAGCTGGTCACCAATATGGCTCCCACCGACAAAGAGTGCCCAAACAGCCACACAATTCCATTACAGCCTGGGTGCGCTGAAGTAGTTCCAAGATCCATTCATTAATTGTCTGTGTGAAGTTGTAGGCAAATCATAATGGGAGTCAAGGCCCCTACTCTCGAGCTGGGGCTGGTGAGAGAGACTAATGTGGTCCCCATTCAAAAGGATACATCACCTCATTGCGCCCGGCACTAGAGAAATACATGAACTTTAACAAAAGGGGGTTCAAGCAATTGGCAGCAGCGAGGCAGTCGGTCGCTATTACTCAGTGCAGCGAGGAGAGAGGGAGCGACAGGGAGAGGAAGACAAAGGGAAAGCAGAGGGAGAAAACTCTCAGTGTAATTGCAACCCCTCTCCCCAACTGTTAACTACAACAGTCATTAACTACAATAGCAGCTTGGCTACTGCAGTCATAGCAAATTAGTTCCCCACACTGGCTGAAGAAAAGACACATGCCCCCCCCCCCACTGAAGTCTCACCTACTCGCTGCAAAACACAGGAGGACTCTTACTGTGAAATTTTGTTTTTACCGACAAACAAAACAGGGTTACCCTGTTTTGTTTGTCGGTAAAGGCTTGTAAGTTGGCAAATCTCCAAAAAGTGATAAGTAGAGCAAGAATGGGCAGTGAGGTAGACTGAGGAAATGTGTTTGCATAGTTGCAAGAAAATGACCATAAAAGAGCATATATTTGTTAATCAGATTAAGGGTGGCACACCTCGCACGCAATCTCACACAATTGCTGCTCTCCACCTACCTTAGCCTGCCAGAAAACAATAACATGGGTGTGACTGGATAAAATGATAATAGCCATATTTTCGTCAACACTATGTTGGTCCGTGACAGGAGCTGTAAACTCAAACACTTAATTTGTTGTAATTTGGAGGTGAAGGGAAAATCAAATAAAGCATGCTTGTATTTAAACTGACATGGTCGTACTACTGAAGTTATAGTGCAGTCTTTTTGTCTCTCTACAGCTGAAAACTCAGATGAATTCATACAGTTTTTCTACCAAACCTGGAAAATACCCAGATAAATTTGCAAACCAGGAAAGAGGCATTCGCTTTAGTTACACACTCTTCAGGCATAAAGAACTCCTGAGGTGAAGTTTTTACCTTGTTTGACATCTCATACAGACAGTTGCACACAGCTTGTACACTTGAATGTGACCTTATTAAATTTAAAATTGAATTAATTAATTCATGATTCAAACAAAAAAGTTAAACACTGACGTAAATTATGTAATATGCTACTGAAGCTCATGAATGTCATTAATGTTACTCAAAACTCACCTTTTTGCAACTATTTTAATGTTTGATTTAATGTCCTATTACCTCGTGCCTCTAGGTTCTTTTATTTAACTTGTTGTGTAAAGTGTCTTTGACTAGCTTGAAAAGCACACTATAACTAGAATGTAATATTATTATTATTTTTAAAAAACTGTAGTTTCCACTGTGCCTGTATTTCTGCCTGGCCACCTATCTCTAATAGGAACTGGTACCTTTCAGGTGAGAACACACTCCAGTTCAACACTACTGCTAACGAGACCAAACTTTCTCAGAGTGCCTCTCTCATTTACGCCTCCCTGGATTTTTAATTATACTGACAAAGAGCTCGGAAATCTCTCTCCCTGCTTCTCTCTCTCTCCATGCCTGACAGCCAGGTTGAGATTCCTCACCTGTCCAACATGGGAGCCGCACCTGTCACCGTGCACTTAATCACACTAGGGCCAGTGCTGAGCCCAGACGCCACACAGTGCCATGCCGCACGCACATCCTGCACACACATACAAATACACATACACACACAGAAAATTAAAATGAACTTTCTCGCCACCTACGGGGAAGAGGGTGGATGATGATGATGGCGGTGGAGGTTTGGATGGGGGAGAGGTTGGTGCAGGGGGAGACGGATGGAAGGGGGGAGTGAGAGAGGATGGGTGGGGGGAGGAAAAGTTGTCATTTCCAAACTCCTCATTAATATTCCGAGGTTAAGAGCTTTTCAGCGAAACGTAATTAATTGAGCCCGAGCCTGACAGTAAACAAGCAATTTCAAATTAAAGCGAAATGACAGCGGCGTCATTTGTTAAAAACGTGCGGGGCCCCCCGATTTTGGCGACAGATAAATGAGGGAAAATGTTAAGGAGGGAGAAAGTGATGAAGATATTAATCTTCACCTGTCTGTGTCAGCGTGCCACTCATTGCTGCAATGTTGCTCTCCATCCTCTGCAGATGCTTCTTGTCCTCTCGGCTGCCCATAATGAGGGGAAGGATGTATTTCTGCAATTAAAAGCATAGCATGGCACAATATTACACTTCCCTCTGGTGGGAAGGGGCAGAAAGATGAGGTAAAGACAGGGCCACCTAGACTTGGCAGTGGAGGGTCAAAGGCATTGTTTTATTGGACTAGTGCCTCATTGTCTGCCTGATTAGGAGTGAGTGTCCAAGCAACTGATACAGGTAGGTGTGTTGAAACCATTAGTATATTAGAATGAATCAACAATTTTGATGATCAGTCGTCATCGGTCAGATTGGTCATTTTGTTATTTATCAAGCATAAATGTCAAATACTTGCTTGTTCTAGATTTGCAGTTTTTCTCTATTTTTATACCATTGTAAATGTAATATCTTTGGGTTTTAGACACTTGGTCTACAATTTTCTGACTACTTATTAACTAAACAATTCATTTGTAAATCTAAAAAATAATTAGACTAATCCACTCTGAAAGTAACTGTTATTTGCAGCCCTAAACACATTTCCAGCAATACAAATGAATGAAACCCCAAAAAAATGACAGAGAAAGCAAGATACAGGCCTACAGGGAAAAACATGGTGGTGAACACCGAAAATAGTCTTCCAAAACCAAAAACAATGGCATTTTGTTTATTGTGTCCCTGCCACTGAATAAACAGAACTCTACCAAAATGATATGTATGTCTGACAGCCAAATGAGGATGTTTGTTATCCAGTGTGAGTGTTAACCAGACGAGCAGCTTGTGAGAGTCTCACTGAATCCTTTACATGTGTGCTTGGAGCCGAGCTCACCAAATAAAATCAATGTCCATGTGACCCTGGAGGGCCCGCCTGAACTGCATTTAAAATCATAAATGTTTTTTTTGGTTTGAAGGCTGAATAAGGAACACTTAATCCCTCATAGCCGGTTTGCATCTCACTGCTGCCCGAGCCGGGTTTTCTCTCCAACTCAGGTGGCAAGCAGCCACACCAGTGCAAGTAATAAACACTTTTTAGAGAAAAAGATTAAATGAGTGTCAACACGTGGTAATTAATAAGTGGGTTGCTGGGAGTGTGGTGTTTACAAGGTGCACCATAACATAAATAAAGTATGGGCAGAAGCCTGGACATATGGTGCGACTGGCGCTACGCTCCAGTGACATGACAGCAACCTGTGCCGTCCCGCCAGGGAATCCCACCTCCCAGGTGACCAGTGGCTGGCAAACCCTGCTGCATGTAGGAAACAGTGAACTGGCACAGTGTGTGTTTTAGTCAGTGAACGATCGCAGGGACAGAGGAATAAGGGACAGGAGACCCTGAATGTGCATGTGCGGCATTATGAAAGGCAGACAGGGTCAGGTAGGCATATGCATGTACATGATACGCGCTCCCTTTCTCTCTTACACACACACACACACACACACACACACACACACACACACAGGAGAACGGCCTGTCATCCAGGCCAGGAGCTACTGCTAGAGCTCCTGTCCTCCTCTAAAACGAGAGTAATGGCTTCCACATGCCACTCAGACTACTACTAACAACCACTATGGGATTAATGTCACCGGGGACAAGGGGCCTCATGAGCTCATGTTCAAGGGCTGCTAAGCCTGATAAAAACCAGGGTGATTATTTTTAGACGGTAGGACGTCAAAAAAATGGTTGTGTGCTGTGTTAGCAACTATATTTTTTTAAAGGGAAAAAATATAACTGAGAGGAGGAGGGAAGGGTAAGTTAAAAAGAAGGGGTTCAAATGAGATCATGCTTTGACGTAAAGCAGGGTAGCTTTAATAACAAGACCAGAGTGATGTTACATACTGCAGAGGCGCCTTCTATTCTAGCACCATAATTCATCATAAACTGATGTACTTGCTAAGCCCACCAATTTAAATGTAAGAGAGGGAGAAGCAGTACTGGCAGATCTTAGGATGCAATGTATAATATGTATAACAAATTTAGAGAAACATTAACTGTGAAAACAAAGTCAGTGAGGAAACATAATCGAAAGGGCAGGAAAAACAGGGTGTAACTTACTTTGTAAAGCTGATGAAAGCCAAAGGCGATGCCCACCATAATGATGGTGAGGGCACCATAGTCTCTCCATCTGTAGCCTGCTGGAACTGGAGAGGAGAGGAGAGGAGAGGAGAGGAGAGTGGAGGATAAATCACTTGAACACAGTAAAATACTGGTTTGGAGAAAGGTTTACTTTAAGCTAAATGTGGCTGAAATGCCTGCTCAAGATACTGCTTCTTTTGAATGCATGTTAGAGTTATTTAATATGCTTTGTTTTACCATTCCAGGCAGCCATTGTTTTCCATTCATTAGAAAAGGGCATGGAAATCAATAAGCTGGCTCTTGAAACTTGCTTGAGTTGTGTAGTCCATGAAGGATTTTTTGTCACTCTTTGATTTTTATCAGTGTTACATAATCATTGTGTGGTTGCACAGTTTCGATGCAGATTGATATAAAAAGTCTGCACTGCATTACCTCACTGTGATAATGTACTAATAATGTAAATAATACAAGCATGTTTTAAGAGCCTGCTTATTGATTTTCATACCGTACAGAAATTAATGGAAACCCATGGATGCCTGGAGCAATACAAAAATACATCCACCATCCATTCAAAAACCCAGCAACATTTTTGTTTCCAGAACGATTAGATGTGATGTAGTAAATACAAAACCATTGGTGTGTTCCTTTAAGATAAAGAAATTGTACACTGTTTTAGAAGTTTACTTGTATACTTAATGAGCGCGATCTGTCACAATTTATCTCTTTGTGACATTACAGTCATTCCATCTATTTACGCAAAACAGAAACAGAACTATAAAGGGTAAGTCTACAGAGCAAACAAGCACTCTCTATCCTGCTCTTCCAGAAAGGACTCCATTGTCTTCCACATATTTTGGGGTGGGGCCTAATACAGTGTCTGTATATAAACCTTTAAAAATTGAAATGTACAGAAAGGTAAGTGCGAGTGTGTTTGGGTGTTGAGAAGTTGACTGTCTTGCTGAGTGGCAGATAATGTGAAAGTTTGTCATTGTGCAAGCTGTCATCTGGGTAGGCCAACTGTCTGTCAAAGTGGAAATTCCCCACATAAGAGAGGCATTCAACTGAAAATGTCACTAAACAGGTCCGGAGGAAATATACTCTGAGTTTTTCTTTTATTTACTCTGGTGGGGCCCAAATGAATAGGAGATTATTACAAGCTAGGCCACTAAAGTACACCATTGATATTCTATTACAGGTCTGATTTCACCTAATGGGTTATGTGGTACATGTTTACTGGCTTGAAGTAAGTAAACCAGATTGATCTTGTGCCTTACCACTTGTGTGATCTGACATGCAAATAAAATGAGAGACCCACAGTCCTATTGGGCTATATGGTATATTTTCAAGGTGAACACTGTTTTATTCTCTTTACTCAAGGGCACGTTTCATCGCTGCTGCTGCAGCATTCAGGGATGAACCTGTAACCTTTCGTATCGAAAATTTTGAATCATTCTCCAGCATCCATATGGTAACCACATAAATTTGGGTCTTCATCAACATTATAGCTGCGATAGGCTGTCACCTATCTCAGAATACCGTGCTTCTGAAAGGCCTAGGAGTCCTTGGGATAGGTGGTTGACCGTGAACAAGCCTCACTGCATCACCAGGGTTCTTCACTTGCTCTTTTCCCCCCTGTTAGGACCTTTTATTCTTCCTCTGTCTCTCCCTTTTCCTCTACCACTTTCACTCTGCCATCTTCCTTTTTTTATTTGGTCACTTAAGCTGTGGAACTGTGGTCTCTATCCCCCGTTTTTCCAATCTCCTCTCAAATTTATTGGGTTCAGTGGAGGCCTTCCTGTCCTTCTACCGCGTGGAAATAGAGATCAGAGTATCCATTACTTCGACAGAGATGGATGCGGGTCCCCGTGCACCGTCCCCATAACAAGGACATCAAAGGGAGGTAGCCCCCTCTTTTCAGCATGACCCCCCATACAAGACTCCCCGCTCTCACCTCATTATGCAGCTCCCTTATAGCCGTTTTGATATAAAACCCCCCACTATGGACGGAGAGGCGCGAGTCTCCCTAACTACATGGCCATCCCATCAACATCACTTTCATTACAAAACATGAGATGCCAGGGGAGTCAAGGACAGTGTGGTAATAAATGAGGGTGGAATACATCTGGAATCATTGTCATATGGGTTAAGCATTACGTGGACTTCATTCTGCATTGGTAAATCAGTGGACAGCACTCATAACCTCCTGAGGTAATAAAGATATGGGTTGCGGTGTGGGGTCTTGCCAGGGTGGAACCCCTTGAAACAGAATGGCAGGAGACGTCATGAGCTTGTGCTGTGCAATGTCATATTCCCTGTATCTGAAATTCACAATCAAGGCAAATGTTGTATGGCATACATGTCTGTAATACTTGTAAAGATCCTGGTATTTGGTGAGCTATAGATAATCCTGTTTAGTGGGTTTAAATTAATACAACCAAGAGGGAAGTTCTCTGACAGCAAACCTGGACAAGGATCTAAGTTTTAAATTAGACTCGACTACAAACTCGACTTTCAAATGAAACAGTGCACAAAAATCTTATGCATATGCACAAAGTATCAAAAGGGGAGAAAATGATGTATGTGCTCACTGTGTGGTGCAGGAGCCAGCTGAGTTGCATGGAGTGGAAGTGGGGGCTGCACGGGGCTCAGTGGCAGGACTTCTTCTGTGCTACCAGAGCGCTGGATGGCCAACTCTACCTCGTCATCCGTCAGCCCTGGAATCAAGACACACACCTTTAAAGCATTCGGAGGGGGTATAGTGACTGCGTATTAGTGGGAAACACCAAATAGCTCCTTGGCTCTCATAATGTATGCTTAAATACTTCCCAAGCTCCCCACAAATCTTTTAAGTACAATTTAGAGAAAGTATGTCAAATCTTCATTCAATTTTATCTACCCTCTTCTCAAAAAGGCATTTTCATTTCATAATTTAGAAATTCCACTGAGAGTTTCTTTTTCAGGGACATCCATCACCAGAAGATAGTGTGTAAAGGTTCACACAATGAAATCTGAAACTCTTCTTGCCTATTAACTGCCACCAAAGGCAAAGAAAATAAGAGTCTGTCCACTTCTCCCGTTATATTTCCCATGTGGAGATTTCATACACCCCAGACAGCGAAAATGCATTATTTTAATTTCTTCATTGTAATGTAAATGTATTACATAATTTTGCAAATGCCAATATAATTTAATCTTCAGATCTTTTTAATGATTTTAGTGATGATTAAATTGCAAAGGGCTCCCTGATGGAGAATCAGAAGGGAGGAGAAAAAAAAATCTAATATGAACATCTCCTTTTGTGGCAAGAAAGGATTTTATTTCAGGTGCCATATGCTGCCATTGCTGTGGGTCTCATCCTTTAATGAGTCTAAACAAAGGAACATAATTACAACTTTTGATGGACTACATTCAAAAACAACATTAACCAATTAATGGCAAAATAATTAGGAGAAAGCTGAAGACAGAGAACCAAAACTGTACAGTAGTTCTTAGATATTGATGAGCAATGAGCATGGTTTACCTTATGATGACAAATCAGCAAAGTCCATATTATTATGTTGTGTATTGCTCATTGTAACCTAAGAGGGTGTCTCTTACTAACATTTTACCATTACTTCCTTTAGTCATGGTCCTTGCTTATTGACAGAAAATACCCTTTTTAAGAGAGCCTTTTACTTGAACTATTCCCTCAGGATTTAGAGAATTTACACAAGCTCAGAATAAGCTTCTTCCATCTTTTAAGAGAAATCGAGCAATTGGAAAGAGTTCAGTTGGCTCTATGTTTTCATTAATAGTAACTGCACCAGATCCTAATATCTCTGGTACTGACCTCCCGAATGGTCTTCACAAGAGAAGCACACAGTAACACCCATGTGTAGTATTAATAATATAAACTGTGTAAACATGTAAAGCAGAAATTTCCATTTCTTAAGGTGCATAAGATATTTACCAAAATCTATTAATCAAATGATTCTTCCCATCTGTTTAAGTCGCTTTATTGTGACTGAATAGCAGGTTGAATCTTGATCAGAAATCCCACTTTTACCTATTCCTGTATCAGCGGCCCAAAAGCATAAAAAAAATCCACCAGACAGCCTACGCCAAGTGGAGGTCCCTCCCGTCACCTATTTAAATGCTCTGAGGACTTCAAATGGCCAAGAAAATTGTTGAATAATTGAAGGCAAATATTGGCCGGCCTGTAGTCTACAGCAGGTCCTGAGTGCCAGGAAGTGGTGAGCGCCATGTGCTGAGTTTGAGCAGTCAGACTGCACTGTCAAATAAGCAATAATGTGTCCCTGGACTCCTGATTCATCTGACCACAGCAGACTACATGGTGGCAGACTATTGAGTGAGACATGCAAGGATCTCAGTTTCACCAAATGAGAAGAAATAAAAACATTCTTCAGGTTTTTTCCTTTCACCTTGAAATGTAAAGTCTTTTTAAAAAATCCACATTTAAGCTGCTATTGAGCTTAATGTATGTACATCTTAATGGCTGTTCACATCTTTAATGTTGTAGCAAATGTTTTTTTTAACCTTGCATCAAAATAAAATACATGTAAATTCTTGCTGTTTTCTAGTGAAATTACAGCTTGCTAAGTTGTGTTGTACGCTCTGATCTGTTTATTGTTGAGGGGAAGACAACAGCAAATGAAAGAGCCCTTAGATCCAAAAGAAAAGGGAACAAGGTGAAAGTGAGTTTTACATATAAAAGGAAAAGACAAAAAAGGGATTGTAGAATTTATTATGGGTTCCAAAACCTGTGGAATGACCCCTGGACCCCCATTTCAGATCGACCTGTGGGGAGATGAATTTTTTAAGACATAAATTACACCTAATGACGACACCATAAAAAAGAACAATAATGGAAAGCTATTCTGTATTTCATTATACTGTATTATTTGGTGCACCTGATACACGCAGTGCCTGTTTATGAGTCACCGTATTAGCAGATGCTCAGCCAAAGCATTTGCTTTGACCTTGCCATTCTCATTGGGGCATGAAATTACGGTGCTGGCACCTCGATATTACAGCTATAAATACTGTAAACTGCATATCTGGGCTACGTTTTCTATTGTCTTTCAACATAAACCTGATCGGTATTTATTTAAAGGAAAACCCATTGCTCGTCAGGTTATTTACAGCTCTATTTTCAGTGGCTCATATTCTCTGGGTATTTTTTAAGGGCAAAGAGGCAGCAAGGCTCTGACATTAAATCCATTTCTCCAATTCTGGCACTTCTGGACTTTATGGGTCAACACCTAGGCCGGACAGCCAATTATAAAAATTGCTTACTAAAATATTTTAGGTGGTAAAAGGTGAATGCCTTTTTCACTGTCCTCCAAGGCCTGAATTATGAAGTTGCCCTTGGTTGAAAATTACTTACATTTTGAATATCGTATTTAGAAAAAAATGCATGGCAGGGGTTATAACTAAATGGAGGTCAATGGGTTATTAAGTATTTGAGTGCAACTTCAACCGGTTTCTAATGCTGTGCTGGCGAGGGAGATTCTACATGTCATTTGGTTCGGTACAACTGCTTGAAAACAGCATGCCCTAAATAATGACCACTCTCATAGAGTATTCATTTATGTATTAAAAAAGGAGACTCTGCTCTCATTTCCCTGCTTTATCGCCTTGTACTGATGACAAAGTAGGCAAGGACTAGGCTAGGTGGCGCCGTGGAGTAATTTATAACCACATCAATCCCTTTACCTTCTATGCAGGCCTTGGTCATTGTCATTTTTGTCCGAGAGGTGAGTCACATAACCCCACTTATAAACAGCATCCTATTAATATCTGGGATGATGAACCTTATCCTTACCCTTACCTTCATACCAGGTATGGTAATAGACCAACATCCTACCTGTGTTCCCCGTGACCCTCGATCACTGGCCCTCTACTCAGGGTGAAATCTATTAGCATTATTTATTCAACTCAATAACAACTAGGACGGCATAAAAAAGAAATAAGTCAAGCCATCATTTATGTCTCGCTGACAGAGAATGTACTGTGCCTGTTTCACATGCTGAATTTACTTATAATGCAACAATGTACGCGTACTCTCTGAGCTTTACTTTTCCAGACAAACTGCACTCAGTTTGGTAATCTGGGAGCGGTTAAATGATGTCAGTTTAGGGGCCACGGTCAAAGTGACATGTTGAGAGCTGGAAAATGCTGTTGACTTTGTCCTGAGAATTTGATTTTTTTGGTAATTATGTGTGTAACTGCTAATTGTCTGGGCTAAATGGTTGTGCCAAAATGGGGCCCAACACTCTTTAGTTGTTACATCTGTTAATTGTAGAGAACATAGATGGCACAATTCACTAGATGAGACTGTAGCACATTATATTTCAGTCAAACACAATAAAATTTACTTGATCTTGGCAAAGAACAAGTAAAGCAAAATTGCTTCAAGGTGGCTGCAAGATGCAATTCATTTCCCCACTACCCCGCAAAAGAAAGAAAAAAAACATCTCTGGGTCTAAATCTTGATTTATATTACATCTAAGTGACAAAGTTTCAATATTTCAGCCAGTTTATTCAACAAGGACTCAAGAAGGGCAGCTAGAAATATTGGACTGCATAATTGCCAATTCATACCCTGAAATTGACAGTTGACGGAAAACAGAAAATTATATTTTTCAATGAATATTGAAATAAACCACACTATTAGGATCTCTTTGGAAAAAAGGAGATGTAACCAAAGAGGCATCCTTCAGTGCAGATTAGGGTACAAATGTGCAGGGAAATAATATGCACGAGCGAGATTATTGTGTAAAGATTCTGCAACATGCAATCAAAGTGGGCCCTATTTTCCCCTTCATCAGCTGTCCAGCGTAAGTACTGGCAGCAAGAGGAATCCAATTTAAATTCCACTCTACCGGGAGATGGTATTGTTTCATTTTATGTGTGCTTTGACATTTCTGGCTGTTAATATAGAGTAAAATTCAGAAGTATTTACATAAATATGACATTAAACTGTATTAGAAATTAAGACTGACACATTTGCTGTGGTGACTGTGGGAGGAGGAGGATGATTGAGTTTCTAGGTCAAAAGGTTGAGAGGACAATACATGCTGGGTACAGAAATAGGGGAACTGTGAGTATTGGCCTGCTACTATGTCTATGCAAAAGTCTACTATGGCTCAAGTGAGGAAAAGAATGAAGCAACCAATCGGCAATCACCACAACTGATCATATTCTATTACTATTCTAAATTAACATATGAATACTTTTATGGAAAAGTGGTCATTTCAAAATGGAACTCTTGTCAACAGAGAAACTTAAACCAGACATATACAGTAGTTCGTATGCTTGGGCAGGGGAAACTTTCAAATTTAAATTTCATTTAACTCAGCATGAAAAAGAATAGGCTCAATTATATAAGAAATACTGTATGACATACATTTGACTCATGGTTTATCAATTATAGGAATTTGATGTATACTCCTACCTTTCAACTCAGATTAGTTGTTTACTAAATGACACTCACAGTTAGATAATTACTATATAAATGTTGAAGGCGGAGCTTAAAATAGCCTTTTCCTGACACAATTTCCTGTAACATAAACATTTACAAATTCTGCTCTAAGACTGAAATTAGTGTGTTGAAGTGGAATCGAAAGATCAAAACTAAAATTGGTCAAATTAATTATGGGGTTATAGTAAATCACTTTCCAGAAACAACTCGGAGAAGTTTCAAGAACAAGATTTCCAGGTTCACTGTTGTATGACTATACTATACAAGTCAAGAGTTATCCTATGAACACTACAGAGTGCTACTCAAGCATACTTTGTGCTTAGTGTTTCATTGCTCTATTTTCTCTCATCTTTACCCTCTCTCCCTGAGATTAACGTGCCTATACAAATCGAGGGTTCTTGTTTAGATCTACAGTAGAACTGACTTTCCAAAATAAATCTGCATTAAAGCGTCATACATATTTCATGGACTTAAAGTGCAGTAAGAGCAAACCATTTTGGATAGCGGAGGTCTGTGGAGTTTACAACAAAGCAGAAAGTAAGAAGAAAATGTGGCGTAGTATGACATCATTTGGTATTGATGAGGCCTTATTACATTTGAGATAACCAACAGTAGATTATGAACATGCCTTAGTTGTCAATAATGAAACACAAAGACAAAGAAATTTCAAAAGATATCGAGAGTCATTAGAGCCACATGAGATGTGTGTAGCAGCAGCCGGCAACCATGGATTTGGTTTCAGGTTACCTTCCCCTGTCATGGAGCTTTTAGGCTCACTTTTCACTGTTTGGCTACTCTAATGCTGGAAGCAAAGTCCCCCAGCACTGCAGAGGTACAGTCCCCTAAGTACAGAGCTGTTTTGCGAAGAACTGAAATGAAAATACTCACCACAAAGAGTTTATCTGAGGTAAAGCCACATACTCTCTCTGTGCATATCGTCATTGCTTAGCCATAGGCCGACCGTAAGAAATACATGGCATAAGACTGCAAATTTCCGCCTCCGCATTATACTGAACCGACTTAAATGAGTTCAGAGTAATAAAGCTTTTTGCAAGTTTTATTGCACAAACAATTTTCTACCGTGTCAGAAATAATCTCAATGAATTGCAAAGAAACTCAAGAGCCAGCAAACATTTCCACCATCCCTGCTTAGAAAACCTCCCTCGGTCATGCCTCAAATTTACGATAACAGTTAAATTAAGTAAAAGGGTTAAAATGCTGGAAGGCAATATTGATAATTCCATTGAAAATGCAGAGGGAGTTTGTCAATATTAATTTTCCTGAACCCAAAGGAGCATCCCAACTGGTGTCATTTATTCACAGGGCCTGAATCATGCACTCTGAAGCTAAATCGACCCCTGTTAGACTCCCCAGGGCAAAGAGCTACAGCCATGACCTTTAACCCTTATAGACCAATCTTACCAAACATAAAGACACAGTGTGTGCATCTCTGGCCAATCACATTTTGTAAACAAACAAATGTGGATTATAATGTTAATACATTTTTCTGACAAATATATATTGTATTTTTCAAGGCTTCTTGCATTGCATTCAACATAAATCAAGAGCAAATCAAATGTCTCTCACCTTTTTTCTTCAGGAAGGCTTTTCTGGTGGCCAAGGGACTCTGACGCACCTTTGGGTTCTGTAGAAATTTTATAGCAGTGGTAATCTGGGAAGAGACAGATGTGATTTAATTCCTCATAATGAGATAATGTGAGAGGAAGAAGATAAGGTCTGCACGAAAGTGTTGCTTTTAACAGTACACCAACAGTCTAGACCTTCTTTAAGAAAAAGGTTCGTTATAAGTCCAGGCCAAAAAAAAAAAAAAAAAAAAAAAAAAAAAAAACATAAATGCATTCCATTTGATAGTTGCTTCTAAGCCCCCACATCCAGCAGTGAGGAAAAAGACCACCTGACCACTTTCCAGCTAAATGTGGGGAATGACCAAATCAGCAGTTATAAAATTAGCCCATCAAGAGTGCTGGACAAATGGAGTATGGAGCTTAATTTGCTATTACCCTCTTAAAGACAAACTTCCATTCTTAAGTGCGCAGTGGAAGAAAATCTATACTTAATGCAGAGGTGATCATTTGTATCTAATAACTTGAGAATCCTAGGCTGAAAACTTCTGTAATTCTTCCAGTTAAAAACCTGCCATGATCAAATCACCCAGCCTGAATGTTGTAATGACTTGAAACGTTAATGCACTAGAACGTTAAATAGCATCAGAACATCAGTAGTTTTAAGTGCACTGCGTTCATCGATTCTATTATGTTTTCCTTCGAGATGCACCTTAATTTTCCACCCCAGTATGCATTTCCAAGAATTGGAGGGTGAAAAAAAAAAATCTTCCTCAAATGGCATTAAAACATAAATTTGAAGTGGGCGCCATGAAGTGGCGCCTCCTAAAATAGATAAATATGTAAGAACACAGAGAAAGAGGAAACACACTGGAGGGGAGGTTTAGATGACTTATTATCGCACCTGTGGTCCCCGTGATTCAATTGTAAAAGTCATCCCTCTAATAGGTTGAAAGGTTTTGATTACTCTTCTTTTCTCTTAGTGTTGAAAGATACAAAGTGATTGAGCGCCCTGCCAGTGGTAATTCGTTTTGGGTAATGCATTGCATATACTATGAACCCGTTTCAATCCAAAAGAATTGCAGTTTAAACTTGTCCAAGGAGTAGGTGTGGCATGGAAGCTGTGTCAAGAGCTTGATTTCTGTGCCAAACACACAGTACAGTAGAGGATCACTGCACAGGCAACTTTATGGAACTTGTGAAGATATATTTGACTTTTCTTTAGAAGACCATGAATAAGCTGGCAAAAAGCAAAAACATCATAATCACTTTTATTTTAATTAGGTTCACACATGAAAATACCATGCAGCATCCACAGACATGCTGCAGAATTAGGCCTATACTATATTGTAGAGCTACTGTCAGATAAATCCAGTAATGAAACTTCAATAGTGAATTTTATCAAAATGTACCAGATTCATCCCAAGAGATGCTGGCACAATTTATTTAGACACTAATCTACCATTTTGCTGTGACACTACCGTGACCTTGATGTACATAAGGGTTACGCAAAGGGTATGGAATTTCCTGTATCTCTATATGCTGAGGGCTTATTAAAGTCAGTCACCCGGAACCTTCATTGTGACAAGCAGATTAAACCATTTGCATGGTGAACCCCCAACTGATGTTCTGGGCCAAAAGATACAGTCAAAACACAGAGAAAATATCCCTTTGATACAAGACAAAATCATCCTGCTCTTGGCAAAGTTCTTACTGTTCAAGTAAGTGAGCCAACGGGACTACTTGTGGTAAAGGCAGAAATCAGAGATAATAAACACACTAAAATCTAATATTCTAATATTTATTCCAGTAAATAACAGATGTAGGCCCTGTGAGAGGTATTGACCTAATAGAGGAAGAATATGCTGAATGAGCAAACCTTGTTTACATTCCCTTAAAATTTCAATAGCACAACATTGACAAGAAAATTGTGTCAATGTTAATAGCCATAAGTATGACATCTTAGTAAGGACCGCAGCTAGCTCAGCGGCACACTAATGAGGCCTAATGTCCATTTGGTTAAAACTGTAGTGGTAGATCTTCAGGGAGAGGAAAAGTGCACTTCTTAGCAGATGACATAGATGCTTTGCACAAGTTCCACCCAGACATCTCAATCAATTATAACCACATTGCACAGGTTTCAGTCTTGTCTTGTTATTGACTTATGGATCATCCCAGTTATAGTGTTGGGTAGCACACAACTGGGCTTTTAGGGGGGTAAGACATAACAGTACAAGGCACATTTGGGTTGGCAGTATAAAAAGCTAAAATAAAAATTTCCATTTGGAAAAATAGTGAATCCTTTTTGGTTAAAACCAAACCAATGAGGCTTCTTATAAAGCTTTGACTGCTAATGCACCGAAGTGCTCCATGTTAAGAGCAATAATCTTTACAAACCAGATAACCAATAAAGTGTCAGGTAAAGCTGAAAAAGAGTTGAAAACTCAATCATAGGAAGAGATAACATTAACCAACACACTTAAAGAGAGTGAAGTTGATAAACGGACGAGATTACAGCAGTGTTATTGAGTTTGAATTGGACAAGACTTTGCACTGCACTTGTCTGAAAATTACAACTGTGATACCTTGAATTGTGAGAAATGAGGATGAAATCCAATTATGTTCAAACCACATGGTTGGACACCTGAGGGAATCCATGTAACCAGTTGTATATTTTTGCTCTAACTAGTAATAGCACTTAACTATAATATACAGTAAGACCTATGGATATTTTGCAGATGTGCATTATGGGGTTTCCGGATCTGAGCAGTTGGGAAATTCAGACGTTCTATACTGAACAAGCAATGCACTGCATGCATGTATCTTTCAATCATTTGTTTTGGCTGCTTTCAGTATTTGAAGTTAAGTTTCAGTATTTGAAATAAACAACATTTAAACAACAACATAAAAAAAAAAAAGATGCCTCACAAGAAAAGACTCAAGACTCTTGTTTTCAGTCTTAATTATTCAGGCCAACCCAAACCACCAGTTAACTAACAATCACTCTAAACTGAAAGTGTTATAAGAGGTAAAAATGCAGTGTTTGCAACTATGACTTTCCTTTCTTAAAAAGGTTCACTGCATGTTGTTGATCTCTGAGCATCTTCTGAATCAGCCTACAGACATTTTGATTCAAATACAACACATCTTACCAGCCCAGGGTTTATCGAAACCTAATTTTCAATCCTAAGTGTCATGGTTTCGGGGAACAAAACACTGCATAAACAGATGATTCAAAAGTAGAAAGTCACATCTACTTTTCAAATTTTTACAGAAAAATTAATTGCCATGCATTTAGCAACTCCTTAATCTATGTCATCTATTCCACAAAAAGGTATATGTACACATTTTGTCTGCAACAATGAAGACATTCAGAGGGCATGATGGAACTAGAAGTTGGGTGGTGGGGTGCAATGGAGGGTCTAAAAGGAAATTATTAGCAAGTATAGGATTCAGTCTGTGTGAATCAATTCATTCCAAATTGCCCCGGCCTGTACATTTGTGGAGAAGTGCCCCTGATATAATAACAGACTGATAGACATGAACAAAAATTGTGTTAGGCCAGTCTCAAATTTCCCCCCCAAACACACGTTTGGAGGACCAAAAGCGAGAGAAAGTGAGACGGCAAAAAATGAAGCTCTATATTAATTTGGTGCTTTCATGGACAATTTGCTATCAGGGGAAGCTTTCTTAAATTACTTCACCGAATACCTTTCTGATACCAGAGCCCTGCCAGAAAGGAATGACGTTTTAATGCAATTATTGTATTTCGCCTGACTGCATGATGTGGACAACAGTGCTTTTTAATCTTTTTAAAAGAGCAGCTTTAAATGCCCTTCTAATTGTGACATCTTTCCCACCTCAATGTGACCTTTAGTGGAGGAAGCAAGTCCTCATGGGAGGAGCTATAGGGAATTATTGACCCTGAGAGACATCAGGAAGTGATGTGCAGACCCAATCATTCAGCTAACCTCCACATTTGTTCAGACCCTGCTGGAGCTGAACCATTCTGACAATGACTATACAAAAATACTTTTTTCTTCTCTTTTTGGCAGTGCTTTTCAGAGAAACAACAAAATGAAATTAAAAGAAGAACCACTACCGAAACTCAGCATCGGTAAAATCTGATAAAAACGGAGTACTGGTAAAATGTGGGCTTTTTTTCCTCTTCTCCTGACAAAGTATGAGCTAGTTTAAACCTACTTTTACATTTGTTAAAACGGTACAATAAGTAAAAGAGTAAATACAGTGGGTTGGTTTTCTGTGTCTTCTCTGAATGTGGTCAATCTTTATTGAATGATCGTAACTTTTGAAATTTTAAAAAGGTCAGAGTCAACATTTCAATAGATGAAAAAGGGTCATGGAAAACTTCATTGACATTTGCTATGCAAAGGTTTAAAAATAACATACAGTGCTGTATCAGTGTCAGTTTTAGAGCCATGGGCAAGGCTACAACCATGACATCAAAAGCACATTGTGAAGGGGGGCCTGGTGGACGGAAATCAAGCTTTTTTCAAGACCACTGCATGTACAGACCAAACTTTCCGTTCAGCAGCATTTCCCTATCAGAGCTCTGTCATCACAAACATGGAAAAGTTGAGTAGGTTCCGTGGTAAGAAACACTAGGGGCTAAAGTACATTTGAACCAGTGAGGACACTATCAAACTGTAAAAACTGTGCCGAGTACAGATAAATACAGATAATACAGGCGTGGGAGTTACACTAAGGCTATCAAGGAAAAAGAAAAGTTGCCCTGCTCCTTCCCCCATTCTCTCCTGGAGATACAGAACGCAATTTTTTACTGTTATATAAAATTATATTTCAAAACTGCAGCCACATATTTTATGATTCAATATGCTGCGTATGCATGATCATGTCATGTGATTGCTTCAGTTCCTTCATATTGTAAATTGAAGTTATGTCTAAAAAGTAAAAAAAAAATAGCATAAAAAAGTGTGATGTGTGTTTTTACAGGTTGTTGTTACAGTTTAAAAAATTAATAATTCAGCCTCTTTCAAGATCTGGATAAACAGGATAAAAACACAAAGACATGCAGCATGATGAAACAGAAGCTCATGTTAATAGCAAGTGTTTTAAAAATAAGATGAAGCAACAACAAAGTGAAGCACTTCTTTTATTTTGTGAGATCTAAACCTGAAGAGAAACATGTGGCATCCAGCCAATTCAAAACTAGCTTGAGAGATACGGTATAAAGCCAAGTCTGACATTTCTTAATGTGTAACTGTCAGTTGTGCTGCCTGGGGTTGCCCTTGCTTAACTAGCGAGACAGATGACTGTTTAGATAAGGACATCCCCAGCGGGGCCCTGAGAGCCCCAAGAGTCCCGATGACTAAAGAGCAGCGACTCCGTCAGTGACACCTCACTTTCACCCACTTTGGACAAAAATACTTATATAGCCCACAAATTCCTTTTAATTCAGGTAAAAGGCCCAAACCATGAGACTGGAGCTGCTCTGAGAGATGAGGGTCATCAGAGATTAACCCATGGCACTTTAGCAGTGGGGGTGCAAGAGGGGAGTCGCAGTGGAGCACAACAAACTACTTAGCCACCACAAAACATTCCAGCCCCTTCTCAGCTGCAATCCAGTAATGGATACTTCCTCAGCTCCTCGATTGGTCAAAATGTTTTCATACAATAATTTAATTCAGAAACACATTTACAAAGCAGGAGTAATCAATTTTAATTAGTTGATTTTTTTTTTCATTCGCATAAAATTTAATGTACTGCCATCGATCTCCTTTGTTCTTTAATGCAGTGCCTCTTTCCTGTAATTCGAAGCTTTTCTTCTTTTTTTTTCTTTTACAGTCAATGATGACATTCTGTGACAAGCAGCTCCATGTGCTTTTCAGTATGGGGAATAAGCGTTACTTAAAGTAAGACTGCTCGCGATGCAAATTTAGGCCAGTGGAATGCACTAAAAAGTGTGGTTTCGAAATGTGTCACGTATAAAAAAAAGTTATGTTGAAAGATTTGATCTGATAAAAGGCCTCAAAAATTAAAATACAATAAAAATATAAAACTGTATATAAACTTTGGTCAATGATCTTTGCTTGCTGACTTTAATTTTCTTAAAATAAAAATAACATATTTCAGTTTCACAAAATAACTGTGTACCATTTTTGAAATGTACAAAAACTGTAGTGAGGTGAATGTCAATGATGGCCTTCTGTGGCAAGCAGCTCCATGTGCCTTTTAGTAAGAGTAATGACCATTACCAAACACAGTGGAATGTATAAAAATGGGGTTATAGTGTTTTTTTAAATGTATTACGAAAATATATAAAATATATGAAAAAACTTTGGTCACTCATCATTGGTTGCTCACTTGAATTTCATAAGAACAAATTAAGTCATTTTAGGTCAATAAAAACTGGTCAAACATTTACATTATGAATTATACATTTTTAGCCACAATAAACTGATCTGCATGAATCAGTTTAAAGTTCTTTTGTGAACAGAAATGGAAGAAGCAACCGGCTAGTCACATACTGTAAACAAACACAAAGGCTTTTCTTAAAACTGCCACTGCTCTGTGTGTTGTCCTTCATAACATCAAGGCCCGCAAGCCTTTCACATTCAATTAGTTGATTGAGGCAAAACGCAAGCGGCACCAGCAGCAAACAACGTGAAGCTTGTGTCCAAGCGACACACCACAGAAGTTGTGTTGTGGTGTCAGAAGAAGAGTTGCCTTCGTCACAAGCAAGTTACAGTGACAAGCCTATCCTCCTTTGTTGATCCAAACTGCTCCTCGTACACACACACCCTGCAATACACACACAGCAAAGCAACTTGAAGTAAACTACTGCGATAGGCAAATAAAGCAGGGAGCTGGGGTGAAGATGCAGCGAGTTGGCATCAGTTTCGTGTGCAGTCCTGCCAGCCTGCCAAATTGACTAATAAAACTGGAATAGAGAGGCCAGTGACAATAGAGAGAGAGGTGTCCTTTTATTGATCAAATTATTCCTTCTTGGGCACACTGTGCCACCGGATGAGAGTATGCTCACAAAGACAACCAGACAGATTGTGACATTCCAGTGACATTATAATCGCGCATCAACCCATCTCCAGTCAATAGGCTGAATGCACTAATCGTGCGTCTTGGATCAGCAATTTCATGGTCTTCAAAGGGGGCCAGGAATTGGTGGCATGACCCTCCACACAGGGTGAGACCCCTCTTTCCTCAGCGAGTGCCACAGAGAAAGGGAGAGGAGAAGGATGGTGTTAACGGAGACGCATCAAGGCAGGAGCGGAGCCAGAGAAGATTAACATCGCCATCTACTGGTCAGGGGTGGTACAGGTGGAGTCGAAGGGGGGGAGGAAAGCCTGGCAGTTTACCCTTGCGGCCTGTCTTTCACTGAGACCTGTCAGAAACATTTAGACACACTTGCCAAGACAATGGGCCACACATCTACAGCGGCAGATAAGCCCGACTGAAATCACCATCAAATGAGGGAGGAAACTTAAGGCAGTAGACCTTCGTTTGGTTTTGGAGAAAGAGAGCAGGCAGAGTCTGTTCCTGATCACACTAAGTGACAAAGAAAAATGTTGGCTAATTCTCCTTTTCTGGAGGCGTCCAACTGCCAGTAAGAATTTAACCTCGAGAGGAGGATAAGCATAAAAAGAGTGTGGTGCTGACAGCATCAGAAAACAACACTCATCAGGGTCACAGAAGTAGCAGTTTTTTCTTCTCATTTAACCTGATGCCAGAGAGGATACAAACATGACAGCTCATCAGATCGAATAATAATTCTTCATTTCAACCTTTCTTAACCAGTAAGGTTACACGCTGGAGATTTCAGTGGTTATAAAATGTCATAAAGTGACAAAAGCATATGTGACATTTGGATTATACATGCCACACCTAAACATAATCCACCTCTTCTGAGAAGTTCAGACAGAATTTTCAGGTTTTGCAACATGTTTGCCTGATGCAGATTGTAAAGAACTACCTGTACGTAATGTGACAGCGATATAAATCAGCACACTTACTCCTATACAACTCCATCCATCTGCCTTGAATCACATACAGTTTGTATATTTGTTATTTCTTTAGATCTCAGATTATCAATTTCTTTAAAATGTATTTGATCTTCCTCTTATACAGTGTTTCTAAAGAGGCACTTATTGTACTGTATTGTTCCCTCACCATCAAAATTATGTCTCCTAAAATGGGAAGATTTAAAATCAGATCAAAACACCAGAACTGAACAAAAATAAAGGAGTAATCAGAAAGGAATGTTTTGCACGTCACTCCTACAGAGCACCCATACTTTTTGTGACTACGTGAGAGGCAGTGGTCAAAGTTTAGGCGTCAACACCCATCTGAACTCTACATCAACTCACGTGGTGACGGGGAAAAATACATGTTTTACCAGGCTCCTCCAAAAGAAAGAGCAGAGGAGACAACCCACAGAGAACCGCTATAATGTCACACGGGGTGGCGTGTTACAGCAAAGGGGCTGAGTTGGCAAGCAGCTCAGCAGCAGACGCGCACCTGTTCTGACATTTTCTGTCGACCTTGACACAGAAAACACATGACAATGCCACTCTCTGCTTTTCAAAAGTACAGACTGTTTGACGAAGCCCCTTCACTTCCCCTTTTCTCGTCCCCATGATACCTAAAACTACTTTCCACACAGTATGGAAGGGGAGAAAACCACGACGTAGTCCTATAGATGTGAGGAGTGACGGACAGGAGCCAAGTCAAGTAGTGACAGTAAATAACAGGGAAAAACAGGGAGTTGTAAGGGGAGACATTCAAAAATCTGATACCGAGTCATATGTGGGGACAACCAAAGAGTGATTGCTCTTTCCACAGGATTGCAAGCCACCAAAACCTCTGTTAAAATCCCAAATTCCACTGTAAACACAATCTGGAAATGACAAAAAAGCCAAAGCCTTTCTTCAATTTAATAAGTTTCCATCATCTCAATCTCACCCTTTCTTTTGAAGTTCATGACAGAGCCACAATGCATTCATCCATCTACTATTTTAATCAAAGAGAAAGCAAAGTACTGCTGCCACGAGAGCTGCACAAGAAAACAAATGCAACCTTCCTGTTAATCACTGCATTAACAAGAAGTTGACAGTCTTGACGCACATACCAGGGAGGGGAGCCAGTCCAGGTGTTGGATAATTGTCAGTTGTGCCAGTGGCTACGGTTGCTTTTTTTACTGTGCCAGCCTCTGTTTCACTGCTGGTCTACACTTGTGCCTCACCTTAATGATAGCTTTTAGAAGGCCTCTTTCTGCTGAAGACTGCATACTGACACAAAGAAGTCTTGGCAAGGGTTTCTCCACGCTGACTTTTGTGGACTATCGACGAAGGCATAGACGTCCAGCTATAATCAGTGCCAAGTGAAGTGTATCTCAATTTTAAAGAGGCATGAGGAACATCTAATTTAAATGAAAGGCCAAAAAACACTTGAAACAACACATATAGGCTTTGCAACCATATATTGGAAACACATCACAGTAGCCTGAAAAACAATTTGTCAGAAATGAGCGTTTCTTTCGTTCAGAAATAAAACTACTTCAGCTGCAGGTGAGGATAATGTCATTCTCAGAAGAAGAGAAGAACTTCAAGCCAGGTTCAACTTTTCATTATAAAACACACTGAAAACTCTACAGTTTACTGCCAATGCACCTCTGTGCAACACATCTAAAGTTAGGCTAATTAGAGTGCAATATTGTGCACTTAAGTGCTCTATTTTTGTGGGTTTTAAGATCATTTATCTCAGTTTCTGTATTCTGTCACTTTCATTTTAGTCTGGAGAGTAGCCCACTATCTCTTTTCTTCAGATTCCCCAGATAAAACCACAATCTCAGGGCGCCACACACAGAGAAACTCTGAAATCCCATTAGCATTTTGCTTTCATTATTTTTAATCAAACCCAGAAAACTGACACATATTAATTAATATCCATTACCAGTTTTTTGCCCCTCTCCCAGAGAAGACGTTGGGGGGAAAAGAAGCAATTAACTTAACAAAATAATCAAAAAAATTGTTTCAGAAATCTCTGATAAATGTCATGTGAGGTCCCGTCTGAATGTAAGAAGTGTAATACATTCTTGCTGTCATATTCCATTAAACTGCTATTACAGTCTTGATAGAACTATTAGTCACTACATTATTAATAACATTAATGTATTTACATTTTTGGTGTACAAGCCTGCTTTCATGCAATAATTTATGAACCCGACTTCAGATATGTTATAACGTTCCCCATCTAGGCTCTTTTGTGTTTATTATTGATTGTGAAAACAGTCAAAATTCCAAGTCAAATCTCCCTCTGCCCTCCCCTTAATGTATTGGAGTGGGCTGTTTACATTAAAGGACTGGAATAAAGTGCATTTACATCTGAAGCATAACTTCATAATTTACATTCCAACATTTATTAGAGGTGACAAACGAGCATTTGGTCCACTCGTGCTTTTCCACAATGCAGCACTCATTCAATCCATATAAATTACAGCTGGGCTAGGGAGTGCAAGAGCAAATTATTTTATTATATTTATGCATGTATGACTCTATAGGGGGTTACTAAGACAAACAGGGAATTACTTGATTAGGCCAACTGTGGTTAACAAAGAAAGAAATATGAGACTGAGTGTTGGGCCAATCAAATTTCAGCAATATTCAAATGTTTGGCCGTAATTTAAATATCTAAAATACACAGATCTTAGTGTAAAAGCTTTAGATCTGTAAGACTGGTGTATTTATAAAATGAGTAAACATATCTTAGCTACATTTTACAGTAGACTACTGTGTATTTTACACAGTATAGAGAGCTATTACTGTTCCAACGGCTTACCCTTAGCTAGAACTAATATTATTCAATTAAAATAAACTTGCCTAAAAGGCAGTATTATATTACATAATTAGACAGGGCAGCATTTTCAGAAGTGTAGTTACAAATGCACTGAGGGGATCCCAGCATTTGAACAAATATCTGGCGCTGTAGGGGAGCTTGCCGACAAATTAACAGCTAATAACTTACTGGGAAGCCAGATAAAAAGAGAAAAAAATGTTCCCCAAAGTGTCAATTACAAATAATTTTTCCTCTGATTTCCACACTTGTGAAAGCATGATGTGCTAAAAAGAATTTTGAATAGTGTGCCAAAATTGCATGTTGTTCATTTATTTCTTTTTGTATTTTCACACACTGGAGAGAAATAATTCAGCATCGGCAGCAAGATTGTTTAGGATAGCTCTGAAAGCGTAAGCATATGGCTCCCTTGTGAGAGCCCTTGCTGGTCAGAGAGGGGAGAGACAGACAGACGGGTGCAGGGACAGGTGGAAGTGAAGGGGGATTCAATCAAATTCATGTTCATTAAAATCAGAGGATATCACAAAAATTAGAAAGATGCTGACAAATCAAAGGGTCTCAGTACCTGAATTACCATAGTCATTTACTTATTAAAGTCAGGATGCTTCCTGTCAATCAAGAGCCATCACATTCTCCATTTGCGGCGGAAAGCCAGCGTAATTGCTTCTCATACTAATCAACACAACTTGTGTAATTATGCCTTGAAAGTGACATTGGAGGCTGAGAGCGATGTGAGCAGTCTTGACAGCGGAGACATCTCAGATTCATCGGGAGATTTCCAGCCTCGCTGCAAGGAGACAAGCCACTCTCAGACCAAGTTACTCACTCGAGCAGTTTACAACCATAAACACAAAGAAAAGACGATAAATCAAGCTGAAGTAATTACAAAGCAGAATAGAGAGTATAAAAGGAAGCTCAGCTCAATAAGGCCACTTTCCCAAGTATATTGAGGCAAAATGACTACGCTGTAATTAAACTGGTGTCGTATTTCTATCATTTCTTAAGTAAACATATTATGACAGTTCACTAAATTGTGGGAGAATAGGAAATTACAGCTCTGTTACCATGCTGTTTACATTAATATACTTGCTGAGACGAAACCCTGCAAATACAGTCCTAAGTATTCATTAAAGTTTATTGAATTTGGCTTAATCACAGACTTTACATGTGTCTCCAAAATGAACTTTGCGTAAAACTAGCTTTAACATTCCTCTGAGCATTGGAAAACTATCCAAACCATATTCCCAGGCTGCATCTGTCACTAGTCACACTGCGGCCCAGCCAGGAAGGTCAGAGCGAGGTCAAATTACTGCAACAAATCAAGAGCCACGGGTCGCAACATGAAACTCTATCTACATAAAATATGTGTATTATTGACATACAGCGACAACAGCTTCTTCTTCATTTACTATGAACTTTACAGTGAATATAAGGATTTTCAATGCTCATCAAAATCCAAGATAAGAACGCTATTGTCAGGGTTGGCAGTGCAGATCTAGTCCAGCTCAGCACATGAGGCAGAAGCCACAAAATAAATAAAATTTATAAAATGGGTTGGACTCATCTGTGCTCATCATTTTCAAAGAGGTGGGAGGAACCATCAGAAAAAAAGTCACCAACATCAAAAAGAAGTCAACTGATAATTCTGGCATACTATGAGGGGAATAAGTGTAATGATTTCATCTGCGTACAGAAACGAAGATGAGAGATTTATGGCTTGTAAAAAGTTCAAACGACAGAAAAACCAAAAATCCTTGTCTGTGTCATTCCTCACTCATGACCTCCAAACTTTAGCACATGTTGAAGACAAAGTAAAGAAATGCTCTTTTGTGGCCAAATATGAGAAAAACAAGTACAGTTACTGACACAGAAAACAGAGGCTTTTACAGGAAAAGCCTGTGTGATTCACCCCCTGCGTTCAACTCTAATGAGTCAAAAAGTGTGACCTGCACTTAAACAAAAAGTCGCAGCCAGAAGCTGTAAACTCATTTTCCCCATCTGAGCCAGCAACGTCGGCAAGACCTGGAAGATGTGCTCCGAGCATGCACGATAAATCTGACGTGAAATCATAATCATAAAAGCAATTAGCTGACCCTGCGCCACTCGTCCTTGGACATGACAGTGAGAATTCATACAGAGTCCTCTAAGGAGGCAGGCTGCCGGGTTGGGCGAGGAGGGGAAAAAGTGCAACACAGCAACAATAAAATGGAGGGCCCTTCCTGTATCATTAACCACCGAAACAAACAGTGCATGATGCACAATGAGTGTTGTACTGAGAAACAGTGAAATGATCTTTTATGCTTTTCAAAGAGAAAACTTCACCTCGACCACTGAAACAAATTGTGGTATACAGATGTTTCACATGTAAACCTATGGGCATAGGAAAACACAACTGATGACATGTCATCACCATATCCTGCATCGCTCTGCATTAGCCCACGCTGTGAAATAGTTTTCAGATGACATTCAAAAAAAGTTTGCTTATTTGAAATTAAACATTAAAATATGAAGATAGACAATCTCCACACATGCCTTTGTTTTGTGCCTCTGCAGAGTGTGCAGCATGTTTACAGTCAATGTGACAGGATACTGAATCTATTGACTGTGAGATGGCAGGTGATCAGATTTATTCGACTTTTCTCTTTCAAGGAGCGTGTTAGAATCTGAGAAATCTCTCTTCACACACCCTTTCATGCACACACACACAGTTTCTCGCCATCACTTCCCACCCAGTAATTACAGCGAGGCCGAACTAGTGGCTTCCACCTAGTGACCGTCTTCTCCAATAATCATGAAATATCTCTATGGCTCGCGCCCCCACTCGGACCATAACTCTCCTTTACTGCAGACAGCTCCAATAAAGGATTACAATTACAATTAAAGTAATGAGCAAAGAGGAAAAAAGGAAAATCTCAGAGAAGGTTCCCTTGACTAAGTAAATGGTAGCCTAGTTTCTTGACAGAATGGAGTTACCATACCAGACTCATTACTGGCTCCCATTTCTTATTCTGCCCCAATAATTAATTTGGAGCATGTTGAAACCTAGAGTCCTCAAAAATTAAAATAATGGTTTTAAAAGTGATGAATGTGAAATGAATTGAAATATGAATTATCAAATAAGAGATTAACTTCTTGTTATTTTTGCTTTATGGTGGTGGAAATGTAAAAAAAAAGAGGCTCAAATCATCATTAAAGTGTATTGTAATTTCATTTTTTTTTTTTTTTGAAAATTCTGCAAGTCATACAATCCAGTTAAGAAACAGCACCCACACAGGATAGAGGTGCCCTACAACGTATAACTGAATTTTTATAACTATACTACTGTAAAGGAGCAATGAAGCAATATTTACAGATGCTGTGACAAAGGGCTACAGGATAGATTGGTGTTAAAAGGACATATCTTTCCACAAACACATGTTCCACGGTGAAAAATAACTGAGTCAAGACCCGAGAGTAACCTCTGACTTCCTGGTATCACCACTGTGTTACATTTGTGTTACACCCACGCATAATTGAAGAAAAAAATCTCTTTTCAGAGCTAACATATGAAGAACATCTGTCTGCCTGCAACTCACGGGGCTCAGCGGAGGAGCCGCCAGGGAGGGAGAGGTGAAATGAGGAGAAAAAGAGCCAGAGAAAGACAAAAGGGGACAGTAGCAGCGGTAGTGCCTTCATGTCGCTGACTGGACCGATTACTGTTGGCACGCCCTCTGCCAACCTGCCAGGTCTCCCACAACTCCTGCACTTAACACACTGTTCCTTTTTCCCCCTCTATAGTATAATGGCTATTGCAATGGGGCTACGGAAATTTGGAGACTGCTGAGCCAAAACAGATCACTTCAAAGCGGCTTATTTAACGCTTGCTAAATTTTTCATCACAGTCGCTTAATATCCTGGGGAAGCGGAGCTTTTGAAGTTGCTGTGAGACCGGGGATGTTCTTCTTACAATTCTTTTCTCCCTCCCAGTACCACCCTCCCTCTGCCGTAATAAAACCCCAAACCTAAACACATACACACACTCAGTTAACACTACATGTGCTCACATGCACACACAAAGATGTGCAAATGGTTCAGATGCACCTCCTGCACACATAAACCACACGGCTGCATCCCCACACACAAACACATACTTTTTCATTTGGGGCCTGTGATTGTTCAGTGCGCTGAGAGTAAAGGACAGGCCTAATTCTACCAGGGATACTGAAAAGAATTAGAATCCTATTTGGCGAGGGGTCAACTCCTGTAGATCAGCTGCACACCCACACGACCCTTCATATACACAAACTGCAACAAAAAGTTTCTTGATGAGTGGCAGCAGTTAACCATTTTTGTGCTGGATGCTCACTAACAAAATCAAGGACAAACTGACTCTGGACACTCGATGACACCTTGGCCTGATATCAGCACACAAAAGTTAGTTTTCACTGGTTGTGTAGCTCCTCGAGCTTGATAAGAATGACAAAAATCAGATATCACAAAAGGTTTGACCCAGTCTTTCCATTACAGCTGCAACAACCAGTTGATTCATCGATTAGTCGATCGGCAGAAAATTAATCTGCAACTATTTTGATAATCGAGGAGTCATTTCAGTCACTTTTCAAGCAAAAAAGCAAAAATCCTCTGGGTTTAGCTTCTCAAATGTGATGATTTGCTACTTTTCTTTGTCATATATGATAGAAATGTGAATATCTTTGGTTTTTGGATTGATGGTTGGATAACACAAGGAAATTAAACTTGGACATCACCATATATAAAAAAGGTTAATCAAGAAAATAACCAGCAGATTAATCGATACAGCCCTAGTCATCAGTTAGAAGAGTCAAAAATAAGACGGTGTAGTCCCTCATTCGTCCAGGAGTGTTCTAGCGTAGAAAAGGTTTCAGTCGTAGTCATCTGGACACTGTTTTCAGAATCAAGACGTTTCGGCTCCCATCCGGAAGTCATTCTCAATTGGTCATCAATTGAGAATGACTTCCGGATGGGAGCCGAAACGTCTTGATTCTGAAAACAGTGTCCAGATGACTACGACTGAAACCTTTTCTACAAGAGTCAAAAATGTAATAACTTTAACAATAATGCAGCTTTTCTGGTGAGGAAAATACAACATTTCAACTTAATCCCAGACAATATCTGGTCTCATATCAGTGGATATTATGTCGATGTATTTCCTGGTTTCAGCTTTGACCCTGTTTTCTTATCATGTGATTAAAGGGATTTGTACACATATAATTATTGTTGTGATGTGTATGGGTGGATTTGAAGGCAATGAGGACAGAGCGATTGGAGGAGACGAGGGGTGAGCACAGGGTGTCACTGCAGGGAGAGAGCACAAAGACTAGGGAGACACCAGCAAGAGACTGGCAGGGGTAATGGCCATGGCAGTGATGAGGGGAAGGTGGGAGAGGGTTGGGGGTTGTAGACGGAGACGAAGCAAGCTGGGGTGAGAGCGAGCAAAGAGCAGCGCCAGAGGCAACAGCAGCGGCTGGCAGCGACTGGTATACCAGTCAACCATGGAACACATAGTCTCCCACCCTTTTTTCTCTCTCTAACTGCAGGTCCAAACCTGCCCCTCTGGCCTGGATGGTGGCAGAGGCTGTGGCACTGGCCCCTGAGCTGGGCCCTCTTGCCACAGAGGAGAGCCCACGCCGTGCAGTGTGCCAGGGCCTGTTGATCTGGGCGAGGTGAGTCAGAACCTGTTAACATGACTGGTGTCCCCAGTCTGACACACTGGCTTGTCTGACATGCACATGTGCACATGAATGTTATACAAATGTGTGTGTGCTCTCTCTCACTCTCTGCCCTCCCAACCCTGCCAGCACTCCCTTTCCTCTCATCCAGATAAAATCCTTTCAGACATAAATTTCAATTATTCACCTCATCCAAATAATGCCATGTGACAAGAATTATCCCTACTGTAATAATCCACTTAACTGGGAAAGAGCAGCTCATCAAAAAGAGAAAGGAGAAAAGGGGCTGGAAGTGAGGGTGGTGGTGGTGGGGGAGACTTGTCAACCAGTCTCGAATCAGGACCCTCATAACAAGAATTTCTTCCCTTTTTGAGGAGGCAGTTGAAGCGCACTGGGATGATGAAATTGAAGTAAATTGAAAGAAAGCCTGGGAGAATGCTCCCACAATCAATAACCCCAGGATTAAATTAGCCTTGGCATGAAGGGATGATGGGGGGAGGATGAAGAGTGAATGGCGGTGAATGACATTGAGACATGTAGTCTGAACAATACAGCACTCCTCTAACCTGCTGTGTCCATACAAGGACAGTGAATGTACCTGTGATGTATTCCATCCCACTTAGCAGTAAGACAGTACTGGCTATCATCGTTGTCATCACTTGACCCAAGCATGTCCTATGAACACTTTCCTTCGCACATTATGAAAAACAACTAATGTTTATTTTCATTAAATGTTGCTAGCTTTGCAAGTATTCACAACTTGGACAACTTACGAGGACTACAGATTGCACAGCAGGCTACCTGAAATAGAAACCACTGTTTTTCAATTTTTTCCTGAGCCATTTTCCCTAAATACTCTAAAGACCTTGAGTTAAAGGGAACAAAAACATTATCTATATTCCATGATATTTCTACAACGTATAACTGAATATTTATAACTATACTACTATAAAGGAGCAATGAAGCAATATTTACAGATGCTGTGACATTAAAATATTATTTTACCGCAGACTACATCTTCAAGAATGAATGAGGAAACTTTCTTTTGTTTTTTGTTGGCGCAGGGAGGATTACAGGCATGCTGCGTGACTAAGATATTGTCTATAGTTGACAAAAGTTTTCTTATACAGTATTTTTTTCTACTGGTGACTGCTGACTTTTGGCAAACCACTTGTGGGTCATGACCCAGACTGAAAAACAATGGGCTAAACTAAGGAACACAAAGTTATGTTGTGAAAATTTTATGCTAAACATGATTAAAGCAACAGTGAAACCATTGTGACTTCTAAAATAGCCCTTTCTACATGCTTTTTTTTTACTCTCCGAAGACAAAGAACATAAAGCACACTCTCATTATGGGCTTGGGGACATCAGTTTGGTGCTAAAGTGACTGGCTGCTAATTGGAAGCCTTTAACACTAAATCTCGCTGGGGAATGTGTAATATCATCTGATTAGCCAAAGTAGTTTGCTGATGAAAAGATGAAAACAAACTTCTTTAAGTCACCAGATCATAAAAAAACATGCTCAATGCTCCTCAAACATGCATCATCAATTGCCAAGAGTATGCTGACTTTCACTCTTTCCAAATACTTTGGTGGCTTATTAACTGGTTAGCACACAATCGGAGCGAAGAGACTGACCCTTGTAAAATCAGCTGCTTAAGTGTTAAAAACTTACATACTCTGGGGCACTGACAGCACATGGTTGAGAATCATGGCATGCTGCACTGATCAATATTTGAAAATGATCATGTAATAAAGAAAAACTTTTTTTATCATTCGATCTAACCTGCTATATCTATCTAATATACACTTACATCAAATATGCATACTTAAATTATTTTGTTATTCTAGTCCATATTGCCTTATCAGTCAGGTAATTTGTATTAAATACTGAATCCTTACCAGTGCTTCTCTAGGGGGAGCTGCTGCATCATCTCCAGGTGGAAGGCCAGGCTGAGAAGATAAACCAATACTTGTATTAGAGTGCCATCTACTGGAGGACAGAGGCTATGTTGGTTTAATACAGACAATGTTTACAGTGACATTTACAGTGAGCAAATCATCTATCTATCTCACAGAAATTAACTAAAGACTAACTAAGTTTCAAACATGAACATTTTTAACATCATATAATTGAAATCCTCAAACCCCTACCAACTTGTCAGTCTGGCAAGAGAGAAGAAAACAGTAACATCTCTGACTGTCATTAACAATTCCTTGATCATTTTCTAAATGCACCTAAAATGTAGTTATGTAAATAGGACAATACAGTAAAATCAGACATTGGCATTGCATTTGTCTCGCTTTCTTCGAGTAGTAAAGGAAATAGCAGTACATAAACCTGGATGCATGTGCATAATAGGATCTAAGTATTTTTGATTTTCTGATGCTCATGCACTAGTGGATTCATTAGTAAGTAGTACTAGTAGTAAGTAAACTGTTAGCATGCATGACAATCTTGAATTCAGTTCCTTACTTCATTTTCTTTCCTGCTTCATCAGTCTCGGAGTTCAGTCAACATAAAGTCTACCTTCGAATGATTCACTTCTGAACTATGCACATTACATTCTAGATAGCATGGTATAGTGTATGCTTGCTGACATGAAAAACATTGTAACGTTTAATGTAGCAGCAAAGTGTAAAGCTGTCTATAAACTTTCTATAACATTTATAATCTCGGAATGATCAATGCTTGTCAGCTAATTAAACCAGCAGAGTTAGCAAAGAGCCGAGTACAAACCACCAGGCTTGTTTGACTAACAGTGACCTTTCCTCATAATAAGACAGAGACAAGGCTACATAGTCAAATGGAAGGACGTGCATTTGGTCATGGTAAATAGCTAGCTGACTGGGTAAGCAAGCCACATAAGTTTTGGCAACATATAAAGCACAAGGACGTCAGCTTGGCCCTTCGTGTCCACTTGTCAACACAAGCATGTCTCAGAGGCAACTTTTGAGACGTTGCAGGAGCTAGCTAGCATGCTAACTAGCTAGCATGCTAACCTTCGCTGGCTGAGCAGTTATAAAAGTAGCTAATGAAAATATTGGCATTCAGGGGTCACGAAATATAAACATATTCTAAGAGTTCGCTGTCGCATATGGACACCAAGAGGTAAATGTTTTAGTTGCATAAATGTAGACCTGTGTTGGTGGGTCAGGTTGGTCGGTGGATGCCATCTTCCTATCCCTCGTTTGCTTAAAGGCTGCTCGAGTGCACAACGCTCGATTGCTTTTTGCTATCAACGGCTATCAACAGTCCTTATTCACTACAGAAAGTGACAATTTTACTCATTAAGTAAAGTGAACACAGCAGAGTTCACATGAAAGCTTGATTAGATTTTGCCTGGAGCCCCTTTTACAAGCAACATGTAAGCACAATATCAACGGGGCCCCTCTGCAAGACGGTCCCAAGATTAATGATGCACGATCCACGTCTTAAGATGCATATTGTTTCAGGTGATATTGTGCTTTTGTGGTGCATTTTCCTACACAAAATTATAATTAATCGAAACAACAGGCAAAAAACACTGGAACTTGGGCCATCCGGGCTCCTGACGATCTTGACCCCCTTGTCCCTTTGATAATCCAGCCTGGCAGTCTGACTGCTCCAAGACAATCCTGTCAATCAAGGCCAATGACAGATATATCCCTACGCTCTAATAATTTATTAATGGTACATTCATTTTCATAATCGCCACCAAGTGACACATTAAAAGAAGTGAAATTAGCCACTGAGACCATAATGTCTTGTGGAAATAAAATATGCTGTCTATATTCCCAAGAGAAGTTGGATAGACACGTTTCAAGTAAGACTCTATTGACCTGTGTCCGCGATCACTCCCTATTTAGCCTACTACTGTATATAATTCAGTTCAATTCAATATATTTATTTATATAGCGCCAATTTATAACAGAAGTTATCACGTTTCCTATAGAGCAGATCAAGACCGTACTCTTTATAAAATTATTTATAGTGCCATTGACATAGGCCTACCTCTACTTTACTTGAGTATTTCCATTCCATACTTTTACGTACTCCACTACATCTCAGAGGAAATTATTGTATTGTGTAATTATTTATTGCATTACATTTGTCTGACAGCTTTAGTTACTAGTTAGGCTACTGTCAACAGTTAGGCTACTTTTTACATAACACACATATGACAGGCTTATATGCAGTATGCTACTATACTACTAATCTACCCAGTAGTATACAAAGTATCTAAAACTGGCTCCACATTGAGGAACAACAACATTAAATGCTCTTAAATGCATTTGTTTTTTTAAAAAACAGAATAATATAATATTCTCTAATAATATCACAATGTGGAAAGAAGCCATTCTGCATAATGAGTACTTTTACTTTTGGTACTTTTGTACTGTACTTAAGTAACATTCAGAATTCTTTTACTTGTAGCGGAGTATTTTCACAGTGTGGTATTTCTATCTGATTTGAATACTTCTTCCACCACTGGCCACAATGCAATGCACTGCATTTTATAGAATCGAAAACATAGTTGAGCGACTCTATCGCTGTCAGTGATGACGCAAAATGATGACGATAAGCAAGAAATCTCAATTTACTGCTCACTATTGAGTGTATATTATATAGGGAGTAGTGAATGAGTGAATAAGGGAGTGAATAACGTGAGAGTTTTTGGATCCGCATCTAGCGGCCATTAGTGGTATTGCATCTTAAAGTACTTGGCCATTGGCTTCAGCTGGAGGCTACTAACGTTCTTTGGAAACAGGAATCGTAGTATGTTTAATTAGCTGTGACTAACGTTAGATGGTGAGATTTAAACGGCTATTGCAAGTTGTACAATGCGTTCCTTTTTCGCTTTTTCTCATCTTATTTTTCCTAATAAATAAAAACTATACACAAATATACATATCCCAGAATCCGTAGCGCCACCGCGGCGGGGCTTGGAGAGTGAGGAGCGAAAGGATCGAGTTGTTCATGTTTGTTAATCATGGTCATGGATGTGTAATATATCCATGATGTTACTACCGTTTTGACCAATTTATGTACCTGATAAAACGATTTTGAGAGGCATAGAAGGAGAGAAAGTGAGAGGAAGGACGTGGTGAGAGGGAATAGATACAAGAAGTCCAGTGACTGTAAGAGAAAGAAACATGATGAAGCAAAAGTCATAAGAGCAGAAGTTGGAGAAGTGAAATAAACTAGAACTATGATGGAAATCTGCTAATAAGATGAAGTAATGAAGTAAAGATGGAGAAGGCAAAGTCGCTGATCAATGTTGGAAAAGTCATAGTGTCCAAAGTAGTAAAGGTGGGGGAACAGAGGTTCAGTGGCTGCAAGGGGGTGATTCCTGTGTTAATATGAGGGAACTTGTTGGGAACAAGTGAAAAACAGTGCAATTTGCATGCCAGAAGAATGACAAGAGGAGTTAAGAAGAAGGAGACTGAAACAGTTTTGGTAGGACTCGCGGTAAAATAAATCTTTTACTTAAGTTTCCTATGCAGACTCAGGTAAGGGTCAATCTCAGGATACAGGCAAGCCAAGAATCACCGTGTGTTGGTTGATACTAATAACAATTTTAATACTTAAGTGGAATGCGAGAGGTTTGATAGCCAATTGACAGGATTTTAATCAATTCATAGATAGTCGGAGGGAGAATCCAGACATTTTGTGTGTTCAGGAATCACATCAGAAACCCAACTTAGATTTTGTTGTGTATGGATATGTGGCAATTAGGTGAGATAGGAAAGCTGGGGGAGGAGGGGGTTGTGTCATTTTTGTTAGACAAGGAACTCCCTATAGAGTACTGGGTATAGGACATGCACTGGAGTATGTGGTGGTGGAAGTGCGGGTTCAAAGGAAGGAATTGGTGGTTGTGAATTATTATAACAATAGTAAGAGGACAGAATTGAATAAACTTGAAGAAAAAGTAGGGCAAGCATTGGTGTGGGGACTTGCACTGCAGATAACACATGTGGGAGAGTGAGAAAACATGTGAAACTGCAATGGTCAGGTAATAGAAGATTTGGTGTTGATAAGAAGAATGGCAAGAATAGATTTTAATACAGGAGAGGAGCCTGTACTTTATCTTACATTGGTTTTAAATAATGCTGCTCCAGTATGTGGCTGGAAAGTATACCAAGGAACTATAGGTATTGACCATCATCCAATCAAACGTAAAATAAACATTCTTGCATCAGTGACTGAAGTGGACAGGAGTGGAAAATGAGTGGAGGACAGCTAACTGGGAGAAGTTTATTAGCTGCGACCTGCAACAGTCGGTCCACAAAAGCTTCCCCACCCTTTTGCGATCACAGTTTTCGCCCTAGGAGGCTGAAATTTGGCATGGACGTCAAGTGTGAGACACATAGACAGACACACACACCATTTTGCCACATCCCCTTTCATAACTCATGAACTGGTTATCATAGACACTTGTGGGAGGCATCATTGGACTAAGCAGAGTTCCTTTTTCATTGGTTGACGATTTGGCCCGCCCCTACACTTTAGTCACGCCCCCTGTCATAACTCATGAACTGGTTGTTGTACACTCTTGTAAGGTTGTGTGTGTGTGAATGCATGAACACGCCGATGTCTGCAAGTATGTGGTCGCAGCTATTGCAAATTCGTGCTTGTTCATGTATATGTATATCTAAATCAGATTAATGGTAATATGACCATAGAAACTCTTTATAATAAAACAAGAGAAAGTATTAGAACAGCTGCACTAAAAGGCAAAGGCAAAATAAAGAGGAAGGCAGTACCATGGTGGGACGATATCTGTAAAGAAGATGTGAGAAACCAATAGGACATTTAAACTAATGGAAATAACTCATGATTGTCAGTATATGATCCAGTACAAAAAGGCTCAGGAGGAGAACAATAAGGAAAAGGGACATTCTGGAGAAAGTTTTGTGACTCAATTGGTAACACGACTCCAGCAGGAGAAGTGTGGGAGATGATTAGAAAGATGAAAGGGGACAGAAGGGAGTGCAGTTATCCTTTGCTAACAAATGGAAATGAAATAGCAGTAACTAATAAAGAAAAAGTTGAATTAATGGCTAATACATTTGTTAAGGAACACAGTTCTTATCATTTGTCTAAGGAGGAAAGAAGAGGCAGAAAACGTGGAGGCCTTAAGGAAGAAGGAAAAGCTGCAGCTGGAATGACTGTGTCAGGAAAGCATGAAATATGCTATATAATGTTAAACACTTAGGTGCAGAAGGGTTGAATAAAATATTAGTACTGTATAATAAAGTGTGGGAGGAAGGTAGAATACCAGCGAGTTGGAAGGAGGCGGTCATTGTTCCCATAAGGAAGCCAATGAAAGATGCAAGCAAACCAACAAATTATAGACCAAAAGCTCTAACATCGCACATGTGTAAACTGATGGAATGAATGGTAAATAAAAGAGTAATGTGTTATTTAGAGAAACAGGATGTAATTGCAGGGTGTCAAAGTGGATTTAGGAAAGGAAGGAGTACTTTGAATCCAGTGGCATGTCTAGAGGATGAAGTAAGGAAAGCGCAAGTTAATAAAGAAACAGTAGCTGCAGTGTTCTTTGGTGTAGAAAAAGCGTATTATACGCTATAGTAGGATAGGCTTCTGATTAAGTTACATTAATGGGAGTTTTAGAAAAATTTGGACGATGGACCTATACTATTCTCAATTATGATAAATGACATTTTGGAAAATGTATCATTAGATCGTTATCTGCAGATGGCCGGGACATTGTGAAAAAGAGGGAGAGATGTGGGTCATGTAGTAAAATAAAATTGCAAGAAGGAACAAATCAAGTTGAAATGCGGAGAAAATGGAGATTTAAGTATTAAGTAATGTTCTTCACTAGAAAGAAGATTAGAAAAAAATACTCATTTGAAACTGTATGTAAATAATTTAGAGACAGTTAAGACATTTCTGTTTTTAAGAGTATATTTGACTCCAGATTATCATGGAGAGAACACATTAAAATATTGTGGATAAGTGTAAAAAGTTATAAATGTGATGAGATGCCTTGTAGGGTTAGACTGGGGAGCCAATATTGCATCCTTGAAATACATATATAGCTCTAATTAGATCAAGGTTAGATTATGGGAGTGTAGTTTATGGATCCGCATCAAAAACTGTACTTGGCGGGATTATATGTGATCCAGGACTGGCCCTCTTTATATTATACAGCAGTAAGAACTTCACCTGTGTGTGCCCCACAAGTTGAGACAGGAGAAATGCCACTGTGTTTATGCAGAAAACAGCTCCTAGCCAACTATTGGATGAATTTGAGAAGTCATGGAGATCAGCTAATTTAAAAAGTGCTACAGGCCTGCTGGGAAGGGGAACACCAACATCAAGTTTCGGCTGATCAGGAGATGCAGCAGCAAGAGATTGGGAGTATACCAACTGATATGGCCTATAATCCTTGTGTGGTTACTAGAAACTCTATTGGTAGATTTGGAATGTTATTTCAAATCAAGGCAAGAAATAAAAGTGCAGATTTAGTGAGTGAGTTTTATAATTATAGTGAATGTAAATATACAGACTATGTGCTGGTTTTCACAGGTGGATCGGAAGAGCCAATAACAGATAATACAAGTTCTGCAGTTGCAGTTACTAGCCACAAAGTTGAAATATGCAAATTCACTTCTCTTTTGTGTAGTTGCCATTTTGATGGCTTTAGAATGGGTTGAACAAATAAAACCAAACAAGGTGCTAGTCTGTAGTGACTCTGCTCTATCCACTATTAAGTCAGGTGCATCCAGTAATCTTCCTATTTGAAATTATGGCAATACACAATTAATAAAACAAGGTACCAAGGTCGCATTCATTTGGGTTCCTGCTCAAATGGGCATTATGGGTAACGAGAGAGTGGATAAACTAGCTAAACACTAGCCAAAGAAAACACAGGCACATGTATTAAACTTTAAAAAAGAAGGGGCATTGTATGGAAGAAAATCAATAAAGAGTGGCAACAGCACTGGGATCAGGAAATGAGGGGAGGGTATTGTGAGAAATAGGGGAGGAAACAGAAAAGAGGAGGTAATAATGACTAGATTAAGAATAGGACACAGTCACCTGAACGGCACATTTCACATTACAGGCAAGCATCCAACTGAACAGTCAGGTACCAGAAACTGTAGAACATGTGTGTTAGTTGCAGGAAATATATATCAGAGAGAAAGGTCATTAAGGAAGAAATGAAAATAAGGAGCAGGAGTGTGTTGGAAGTGGACAAGACAGACGATATTTGGTCAACTTCCTAAGGACAACAGGACTGATGGGGGAAATCCGACAAACCGGACACTGTAGGAGTTAACCAACTCCAGAAGATGGCAGTAATGCAACACTAAGGACGCCAGTTACCGTTGAAGAAGAAGAAGAAGCCTCGGCGGAAAGACGAGAGAGTAGGCGAGAATTGTTGTCGGTGTTTGTCAGTGTTAGGAGAAAGGAAAGAAGAAAAATACGTTTCTCCACATAACGCCTAGAATGACAGATAGGAAACCGTGTAAGGTGTGCAATTTCACACGACAACAATCATATGGGTTGGTAGTGCCCTCCTTAGATGAGCTGAAGGTAAAAGGTGAGTTGTCATGGACTGGCTTTGACTTGAAAACGTGTCTGAAGAGTGCCTGTATAATTGTAAGGCTTCTATTTTGATAAATAAAAAAACGGTGTATGATACAGATTGAGAGAAATCGGAAAATAAAGCGAAATCCAGTCTTAGGTAGTCGTATATGTTAGTTACTGTATTTAGCGGTCGTCTTCATTTGTATTGGTCTGTGTTTTGCTAAACGACAAGGGTGCTGCATGTGGAAGTGAAACACAAATGTGATGTATTATGATCTTCAGCACTGTTGTCCGCCGCTAACATTCCTGCCATTGTGAGCATTTGCTGCACAGTTTCAGCTTACCTATCTGTCGTTATCACGATCGAGCTGTATAAGAATTTTCATCGTGTTCAAACTTGCAGGAGCTAAACATGAAAAGTCAGGCAAGACCTCCCTCCTGTCCTGCTCATTCCTAGAATGCTAGTCACCAGGCGTTGCCCAGATCACTGCACCACGTCAAGGTCTCTGTCCAGTAAGTTAGAGTTGGGCTTACAGCTTTGTATTTTAGATATATAACAGTGGGGGTCTACTGGGACTTGTGTCATCGTTTTTTGAAAACCATCTACATCTCGGAAATATAGATGCATTTTTGATCTTGATCAAATCCTCTAACTGCAGATGACACAAAGGCTGGACTGTTGTCGTTTGAAAAACTTCCATTTTCACCTTCATATAACAACCAAATGTGTTGTTATAGGCATTAGGTATTAATAAATTATGAACCTTACGTTTTAAACGGTCTCAGACAGCATATACAGTACATAAATACAGTAAAATACAAAGGTAATGTAGGAGCTACCTAGATTACCTTCTGCTCTATTAAACCTGGTGGTGATTAAGTTGGAACTGTAATTGCACCAGGGGTTTAATTTGTATTTGGTTCATTGTCATTCTGCTCACCAGGATGCTTCACAATCCTAAGGTTAGGGAACAGCTGTGATGAAAGAGGAGGTGACAGCTTAAATGGATTGACTTGTTTGAAGTACATAAGTCATTGGTGTTTGCTTGAATCCGCTAATGATCAGGTGATGTGTGAGTTATTACTATATTTAGCTTATATACAATCTTGAGGCTGGTTGTCCTGATTGTTTTGCTGTGCAGTATGGCTAAAGATCTCTGAGGCACTCAAAATAAAGGATATTCACGTCAGATCTGTTAAGTCTGTCATTTCTCTGTTCTTCCAACAGGATGTGAGTTTCTCGGGTTCAGCCCCAGTGACCCGGTCACAGTGGTCCTAGAGGATGATGGGACGATAGTAGAGGATCAGGCCTACTTTTTGTGTTTACCCTCAAACACGAAGTTCATGCTGTTGCATGAAAAAGAGACATGGTCTCCAGTTCGCAGGAGTAAGCAGATTTACCTCTGTCTGTGATCTGTCTGCAATCTGGACTGATTCTTATAATTTTAACATGAAATGCACAGCCTTGTGTTTTTGTACTAATTTACTTTTCATTATAGTCGATGGTGGCACGGCCTGGATGGCCAGGGATTCTGTGATTTTGGAGACTGATACTGTGGACATGTCCAGTGCTGCAGCAGCCTGGTGGGACCTGGCTCAGCAGCTGAAGCAGGACCTTGCCAGCATCATCCTCATGTCTGAGGCAGACTTACAGGTACCAACATTATTCCACCATATATCACCAACAGTGTTTCCTGTCGTGCATATCCCAGCATGCAGTGGTGAGAAACAATAAGGAAATAGTACTACTTGAAAACCACTTTCCTCAGTTGTCACCATCAGCTTTTTAATTTCTGTCCTGTTAAAATGATAAGGTTGGTAATATTCAAGTTTTTTCATATTGTCAACAAATCCCATGGATAGCCACAAACTAACAATAAATGGATCCTAGTAACAAGTATTGTCTGTGTTGCCAAATTATTAGTCAATCTCGCATACACTGTCCTTAAATACTCACTAACGTGTTAATCCGCAGCTAAAAATAGTCTCCAACAAATGCACTATTCACTCCTGTTTGAGTAACATGTGCTAAAAACTACAGTGTCCAGCTGTTTTAGGAAACTACTGAGCCTTTTTAAAAAGCCATTTTTAAAGATTGATGTCACAGACAGGGTATGGAAGTCAGAAAGTCTTGAGGGACGGATTAACAAATTGTTGGTTTTAGTCTTTTCATGGGATTTGTTGACAATAAGAAAAACATATAGTAACACCAGCCTTATCCTTTAAAGCTAAATTATGCAACTTTTCTCTTATGGCAGGAAGCCTAATGACTTCACCTAATGACTTGTGCACTTTAAAACTTAATTCAGTGTGTTTTAGGCCACCACAGATTCTGAAAAAGCAAAAGGTGAACACAGACAATCTTCATTTAAAAAAAATAAATACAGTTTTTAAAAAGGTCTTACCTGCTTTACTTTTAGCTTCACTGTTCATTCTTTCTTTCTTTTTGTTCCATTATTGTATTGTATTATTGTAACTTTGAAGCACCACATGAACATATTGTCGTGTTTTAAAAGTTATAGTACTGTATATTATTGCTTTAAGTATAATTTGTGTTACCTGCTGTTCCAGACCTTAGTGGATGCCCCATGCCCTGAGCTAGCCTTTGCTCTGGGCTTCCAAGAGAAGAAGGCCGAGGATCTCCAGGAGACACTGCAGAGGGTTTTGGACCGACGAGAGGAGGAGAGGCAGTCCAAGGAGTTGCTCCAGCTCTACCTCAAAGCTGTGGACAAAGAGGAGAGACAGCAGGAAGAGCCAAACCAGCCCAACCAGGGAGGTACGGCTGTGTCATTATGTGGTGGTTTTCATTTTTTACAATTTGGAAGTAGTTGTCCTAAATAAAGATCTTGGACATTTCATTCTTTCCTTACCCTCTCAAGAGGTTTCATAGCTCATACTGTGGCTTTCTGACACAATATGAAATGCATATTGTGTCACAATGTGATAAGTTGATACTTCTTGGTTAAAAAGAAGTATCCTTTCACAGAAATACTAGTTCTTAAGAGAAATCAGCAGTAATTTTTTAGAGAAATGGTTACCTTTGGCTCTTTAAATCTATTACAGTGTCTTTTGAAGAGCTAAATAGTCTGTTAAATAGAAAGTCTCAAGCAGCCCTCAAGAGCCTGTTGATAATATAAAAAATGCTGTGCAATGTCTGGCATTGGTGTCTGGCTCTGAGTTTTGTTCTGATGATCTGTTTTTGTGATGATCTTTTTTCTTTGATTTGTTTTTAATCTTTATTGTATTGTTTTTTTTTTGGTTTATAATAACAATACAAAATTTATTTTTATATAGAATGTTTGCTGTAAAAACAATATAAATCTATCAGCCAGAGTCTCTCATATATCTTCCTCTATCCTAAAAAACACATATCTATCTGTGATCAATAAGCATACAACATCCAGCAAAATAACTTGTATTGTCGTATGATTGTGTACCCAAAAACTGCTTGTTCTGTGGACAAGGGACATCAGTGACAGTGAATAAATCAAACAGAAGGAATTCTATTTGAAACAATAGCTTTTTAAATAAAAAATGCATGTGATGAAAACAACTGCAGATATTATTTCTTAACATTATTTTTCTCATACAGTTCAGTGCCAACACTTACTGGTAAATGAGTAATCCGTCTATTCCCTCTGATGCCTTATAGTATTTAGATGGCTCATAAGAAAAGAGCTGTGCTTGTGCCTTTTGGTCACTAGGTGGAACCATTGTTGCTGCTGAATAATCCCACCGCTTGTGATGTATTATAACTATACTCTTTATACAACATTTTACCATTTTAATGTGTCAGGGGCTGGAGACGTGGATGTGCCAGACGGGATGGAGGTGGACTCTGCATCTGGATTCATATCCAGGACACTGATGGTCCTGAAAGGCAAAACAAGCCCAGAGACCAGACTCTCCACTGAGGACCTACAGGTAGTCCACTCACAGCACTGATACAGTCCGTCTCAAAACTTCTGCAGATGAAAATTTGACCTTTTATACATGTACTGTATATAATTGCAAATACCTCAGAGGACTCAGTCTTTCCTAGAGCTTCCTAAAAAGTTTATACAGTATATTTAGACAGACTTGAGCAACCAAGGTACATAATGTGGGGCCACTGTTCAACTGTCCATTACTTCATCATATTCTTATATCATTCTGACACAAGACTTATGCTGTAACATACCCTATCGAGTCCAAGAAGCAGCTGTAAAAATGATGAAGCAATTACGTAAAACTGCAAGCCCTGACACAACACATCCATATTTGACACAGTTCTGTTACATAATCCTAAGGGCATTTACTTTAGCTAAAATGCAAGTGTAAGATTGTGTGCACCCTCCTTTGCATACATAAGGAGAGCAAAATATTAGAAGCACCGTTCAGTCCAAAACACCAGCACCGCTCACTACAGCCTCAAAACAACTCTTCTCTGACATAGTGTCAACAATGATAGGGTTTAGTACAGGCTGTTTGATTGGATTGCATTAGTTTGTACATGTGTACCTAAAAATGATAAGTCAGTATAAAGTCTCACATGTTCACATTTCCAGTGTTTGAAATTAAGCCTCTTCCATGTGTCTTTAGATGGTAGTGACCAGAGGAGTGGAAGCTATGGAGCAGGTTCTCGGCTGGGACAGAACGAGGACGTCGGCGCTGCTGCAGGCCTGCAAAGCCGAGCTGACCAGACGTCTCCAGCAGGTTCAGGCTGTGCAGTCCATCAGGAGCAACACCCAGCTGAACAGTAGCCGGCAGTCCGGTGAGAAGAACGCAGAGGAGGGCGTAGATACGCCAGGCCAGGGCAGCAACTAGGCCGAGACTTCACCTGAGCAGAGACTGATAAGAATTCACACTACCTGCCTCAGGGTCAGTAGAATGGGATTCACCTTGTGTTGTTGATAATAGCCATAATGCTGGAATCCATTAATGTTAATGATGTTTGCATCATTTTGGTTAAACTTTCAAACCACTTGAATGCTTTTGCCTCAAGAGGAAGCAGAATGATTTGCACAAGTCATGTTTATCAAAGACATGCTGGCATTAACAACTGGCACCAACTTTCTATTGGCTCCTCATTTTGATGAGTGCCATGCTGTGATTAAACATATCCATGTGAAACTTAAATAGTTCGACATTTTGGGAAATACACTTATTCACTTTCTTGCTGAGAGTTAGATGAGAAGACTGATACCGCTCCTATAACTGTCTGCCAGCAGCCAGCTAGCTTAGCTTAGCATAAAGACTGGAAACAGGGAAACAGCTAGCCTGGCTCTGTGCGAAGGTAACAAATTCTGCCTACCAGCACCTTGTAAACTCACTAATTAACATCTTATATCTTCCTATAGTCTGCTGGTTGCCTGGCAACCTCACTGCAAGGACAAGACTCCAGGAAGTCACTGTTCTCTGCAAAGAAATAGTCCCGCACATAAACCCCTGTAAAACTGCAACTTGTTGTTTTTACACTTTGTTTTTTGTACGAGGATGTGGATGTGGATCCCTGTGTCTGTTGGAAATAATTTGCATGTGCTAACACTTAAATTACATGTACATCATGAGTAACATGGATCTTTTGGGAAGTTTAGAGTAGCAGTGTTTTCTTCTTTCAATCAGCTGGCAACCAGGCCAATCCTAATCCTTACAACTTGCTCCTGCTTGTTATCTTCCCCAGTGACTCCTGCAAAAAGAGACAAATGTTATGTTCCCACTACAGTTCCATAGTTTTTACCTTTCTGTTCGATCAGTTTTAAAGACAACCAGTAGACTCTTAATGTCAAGCAATTTCTAACTTGTCAACCAAATATATTTGAATAAAAGCTAACTTTGCATGAGTAAACACATTTATTTGAATGGGGTACCCAGACTAATTTATCATTCTAACAATAAAGAGTCAGACAAGATAAGATCTAAATAACTTCATACATGCAAGCCTCACTGAACACATGTGACATTACGGGTAAGAATGACATAGCTTCATCTTTGAGTTACGCAGAACCAATATTTCTGGATGAAAGCTCATTTAAGACCATCAGTTATATACTATTATTGAAGTTATGTATCAGTCTAGTGGCTGTGTGGTGTAAGACGGTGTGTATAATGTGCACGTCTTGTGTGACTCATAGGTCATGTAGAAGATAGCTTTTGTCATGCCTGTCGTCTCATCATCTGTCTCATGAACAATGAACACAAATGGTGGTGGATTTGAATTAGCTGAAGAATCAACTATTTGTCTTGTGGAGAGATTGAAATTTCGTTACTGGCTTGTACTTTAGTATTAGATACAGGGAAAGTCTGGCATTCATAAATTAATAAATCTCCTATTCACTCAATTAAATTTTATTTATATAGCGCCTATTCATAACAGAAGTTATCTCATTGCACTTTTCCTATAGAGCAGGTCTAGACCGTACTCTTTATAATATTATTTACAGAGACCCAACAAATCCCAACTCAGTATTGTGTCTATGTACGGCACAAAGGTTAAGCCTCAGTTTGTCACGTGGTTTCACCAACACCTGTCACTTTGCTCTTTATAACCCTTTAAGAAGTGGAAGTAAGATGCGTGAGTTCCCCAACACATTCACAATTTTGTATTTAATTTAAACATGTACGACAAATGTTACAAAGGTAGGTTGTATATGACTATACAGTATGTTATTTAAGGTGCCTTTTATAAACATGTTGAATGGTGGTAGGAGGGATTTTCTAAAATAAACCAGCCCTCAAACTTTGGACAGTGCTGTTGTCCCACATTTTTTTAATTCATAAATATGAAATGCATGTAGAATTATGCACTGACAGACACTATTCTGTATTCTGGAGACTCTGACTTTCTCTGAAGACTTAGTCAAAAGTTGAGCTTTGTGTAGTGAGATACCCTAAAATACTGATTAATAAATGCTTTTCCATAGTCAGAAACATTATAAAAAATAACCAAAAAACATTGCATTTTTTAACACAGTGAACCTTCTTTATATGTCTCTAGCATATTCGCTTTAAGCCTTTTGGCTGCATGTTGCTACTAGATATTTTCCAACAGTTGGTTAGTGGATTTCATGGTGTGCGTGATTCCTGTGGAATTGGCTCCAACCAGGCTGAACAGTTGAAAGTGAGTGTCCTATGGGAGCAGTCGATTCTGTTATCATGTGTCACAGTTTTGGGGGGATTATCCATCCATCCATCCATTAGCTATCTATAACCGCTTTTCCTTTGCAGGGCCGCGGGAGGGCTGGAGCCGATCCCAGCTGACATTGGGTGAGAGGCGGGGTACACCCTGGACAGGTCGCCAGTTCATCACAGGGCTGACACAGAGACAAACAACCATTCATGCTCATATTCACACCTACAGGCATTTTAGAGTCACCAATTAACCTATTAACCTGCATGTCTTTGGACTGTGCGAGGAAGCCCACGCAGACACGGGGGAGAACATGCAAACTCCACACAGAAAGGTCCCACCCCCTTGGTGGATTAGATTATGAGTTAACAGTGCTCAGATAACAACTGCATGTTTGCTCTGTAAGCACTCACTTGCCCTGAGGACTGTCTGCGCATGCTGGAAACAAACCTTTCAGAGAACACATGTCCACCTAAGACATTATGATTCTGTTGGGTTGCAAATGCCAAGGTGATGTAAGGGTCAGTACGTACCTTGCCTTGCTAAGTTGTGGTGGCCTTCAAAGTACGTAGCAGCAAAACAGTTCAGTCAAAGTTAAAATAATAAGGGTTTTTTTAAAAGTCAGAAGTTAACAGAAAAGTGGTGTTGGCCTATTTGCAAGTAACGAGAAGGGGGGAAAAAATCACTTGAGCAACAGAAACAGTAAAAAATAAATCAACTGAAGTGCGTTTCTTTCTCACATTCAGACGTGCCCTTTTGCCACACTTGTGGGGCACAGATAAAGGAAATGTTAGTAAGTGAATGCAAAAGTGTCAAATGAGAGGCAATTTCATGGGAGTGAAGAACCCTATAATGACTGTTTTGATAGAGGAGTAGAGCTGGGATTGCTGAGAACAAGCTGCATAATGTATGAACGTTAAACGACTAGCATTCACCGCTTCTTAGACCAGACTGACTGACTTCCAGAATACTTTATGGAATTAATTTATTATTTCTGCCAGAGCATTAAAATGTGTTTCTGTCTTTAGCTAGAAAAGAGCATTTGTTTGCATTCAGCCACAGTACTTTGAGGAATACTTTTTTTTAATTTTATTCAAATGCTTGTCTGATCACAAATGGCTTCAGGTTCTATGTTATGGTCACAAATCATTTAGAGTATTTTAATGAACAATTCTTTTTTTTTTTAAATGTCTAAATTAATAAGTCAAAGTGTCTTTTGAGTCTTTGAGTCGTCCTTTATTCGCATGAAACAAAACAATAAAACACCAAATACAAAAGTGTTTAATAAAGAGGATTGTGCTGCTGAGATTATAGTAGCATCTCACCAAACAAAGAAATACAACTATGATAATTAGATTAGAAATTAGATACAATCGATGACTTTTCTTGAAATTTGCAGAGTATCTTTGTAGGACCAATGTCACAATCTCATACGTATCAAAAAGATAATGCTTATGCTAGGCTCATGGTCAAACACAATATCCAAGCTGCATCACAAAAATTATGGTTGTGTTAAGTTGCCACAATGTAAATTCATTTAGCATATAACAACACATACAATGTTCATGTCAACAAGCATTCAGTCTTAAGTTAAAGTAAGGGATTCAGCCTTGGTACTGGTGTACTTGATCTTCCATCCCTTGTTTTTCCCACTGGCGTCGGATCTGAACACAACATGTACTTGGTAACTTCCTGTGTCAGTGCGACCTGGTGGCATTGATCCACAGAAGGGTCCATACTCTTGCCCAGCGGTTGAAATCTTGCAAAAGGGGAACATCAGTTAAGAAACAGAGATGTTGATTCTCTAAATGCCTGACTGATTTATGTCCAACCAAACTTAAATATGCAGGAAACGGCAGTATATCACCCAGGGGAGGACAAGGCAGTAACAAACTGCCTCCACAAGCATGAGGACGAATACATTGCTTATTTATCTTCCTGTGTGTGTTATGTTCCGAAGTCACATGACTAACCTTCAACATATCATATGGACAGGGGACATCTGGGTGTCCCTCTATGTCAAAGGGTTCCAGAAAGTCCAGGATTATTCTGTAGCCCTCCGGCAGACGGATGGTGTGGTCACACTGACTCATGGGTGGGTAGGGACTCGGGTAGCCCGGACTGGTCAGTACCCCCGACAGTGAGGTCAACACCTGGCTGTGGCATGGCACTGTATGGAAGACTCACACACTCATTAAAATCCCACTTAACCATGGGTGTTTTGAGGCATGTTTTATATATTTTGTCCAGTCCTCAGTGTTCGAAGCCCTTGTATGTTAATACTGATGAAAAGGTCTCATGATCTACCTGCAACTGCTTTATGGATTATAAATTACTGGCCATGAAAAGCTTTTTTGATTAGAAGAAAATTATTTTTCCATGTCAATTAAGACATTTCCTGGCATCATAAATGATGGGATTCATTTAGGTTTGCATTATTGCCCCGGCAAGTGTGCAGATGTTGTTACAGACAAAAACAAATGAGTATTGCAAAGAGGCTGAGTTGCTGTAATTCATATAATTAGTACAATCTGTAGGCAGATAATCATTTTTGCCTATTCATTGCATGATTTGTTTTGTCACCCTTTTTCCTCTGGCAAAGAATAATAATTTAAGGCACATCAACTGGCAATTGTGATTAATTACCTAGTGTCAGTACACTATTAGTGCCGCACACAGGTATCAATTTTTAATGCCATTTTGAAGTTGCTTTTCCCCTAGGAATCGACAGTAATTAACCCTGCCTTACACCAGCTGGCAGAGATCAACTACTTTATGCATCAGTATGCCTTTTCAGCCTGAAATTAGTTAGCACAGGCCAGCTACGATGTGGAATGCAATCTAGAACAACTATTTGAAGATTTGTTCTGCAGTACTGTGAAATATTGAGAACATTTTGAAAGACAAATGGCTTTTTCTTCCAATAATTAGGGGTAGTTACAAGTTTCCAACCCAGCAAAAATCTGAAATTAGCAACATTTTGTATTATTTGATTACATCATCAACAAATGCTGTGGAATTAAAATATGTTGAAGCCAAATACATCAAACAGAAGTTAATGTGCACTAATGGAATGCTTTGCTTTATTGCCATCAATATCTACTGTGTCTGGTAGTGAGGAGCTGAGCAGTAGTGTATTTAGCTTGAGAAACACCATATACCCTATTTACAGAGATCAATATACAATCCAACGCCGTGTGCCAAGCCCTTAACACTGCACCTCACTATACAGCTTTTGACTCACTTTGATTGAGCTCAGATGAACATGCCTCTTGAGCTTTAGTCTGCATGGCTCTTACCTGTGCAGGATCTTTTGTTGTCATGGAGAAGGTATCCTTGTCTGCACGTGCAGTAGTATCCACCGATGTAATTGTGGCAAAAATGATCACACACTCTCTCCCCATCTATCTTGGATAGACACTCGTTGATGTCTGTTAGACACAGAAAGGTTAAAGAATGAAACACAACACAATAAATATGTATTTTTCCATCCATGAACATACTTTAAATGGATAAAGTGGAATTGTCTTAATAGGAATGTCTTGTAAATCCTAAATGTGCCCAAACTCAGTCAGATAATGTATTATGGACTACTCTTTTACTTTGCATCTTTCTTGAGTGCGTCACCACAGCTTTTACATGTTAAGCAGACACACGGTGTGATTACGCCGCCAAAAATGTATCTGCCTTCTGGCAACAAATGTCACTATTCTGCATCACCTTCTGAGGTGTAAAATGCTTGGAAGCCGGTGAATCGGCCCTCGTTAGAGTAGTCACTCCTAAAGACCACTGACATGAGTTTCCCAGCTGACAGGATGACGGTGTTCCTCGGGGTGCTTTCATAGTTCTTCTCTTCCTCACCGCAGAACCGCAAGGTTTCATTCCCCTCTGCCAAAACCTGGTTTGACAAGGTCAGAGGCCTTTTTGTTAGCAAGCTACAGACTCCAGCACAGATAATGGGAGTCAGAGTTTCTCCAACATGTAGGGCCTACCTGAATGTAGTCATATTCACACTGGTTTGAGGGTTCCATACTGAAGTGGCTGAAGTAGAGTTTGACCCTGTGGCCATCTGGGACAGTGATGTTCCACACTATGTGCTGGTTGTCAGGGTATGGCTGGGGGAAGTTGGGGGAGATGAAGCTGCCATATAACCCTGTCAGTTCCACGCTCAGCGAAACATGGAGGAGGGAAAACAGGACAAATACACAGCACCCACTGGGCAAAATTAGGTTTGATGGCAGCAGTTTCAATGATTATTTTGCACAATTAAATGCTAACTGACACTCACCAGGTCATGTTGGCTTAACAGTCCCCAGATATTTTGCGTGTTTTGGAATGGTTCACTCTCAGTGATCCGAGGGTAAATGAACCTGGCTGGCCGGCCGACATTTAGGTAAACAAAGTGAGACACATGATCAGTTTGTCATCATTCCCCTCCTCCCCCAGTCACAGAAATCTATAAAACTGATGAATGTCAGAATAATTACTCATTTTGATTCTGTTAAACTCTTTTTCTCACTGTTTTATCATCTCAGATCAGCTTTTACAAGTGGGAAATGATTAGATGAATATGACACTAACTACTATTTTCTTATAATTCATAAAGGAACACTGATGATCACAAAACACCATTTAGAACCCTTTTCTATAATTTTTGTCACCTTTAATTGGTAAAAGTTATTGAGTTTAATTTTAAAATTAAAAAGGTTTAAACATTAAAAATCTTTAATTAAAATATATTTATAAAAATGGAGATCACCTGCCACCTGTACCACACTTAAGTACCCTGTGAAACTTGATTAGACAGTGATGCTGATCAGACAAGACTCATTATGTCAGACCCCACTCTCTTGATTGCTGAGCAGTAAAGCCGTTGAATAAAAGCCTCAGAAATACATGTACCAGTCAGAGCCCTTTTGTTTGCACCTCAACAAAAGGGGTCAGGAGGTAGAGTGAGTCTTCCACTAAACACAGGGTTGGTGGTTCAGTCCCTGGCTCCTCCTGTCCACATGTCAAATTGTCCTTGGGCAAGACACTTAACCCCAGATTGCATGGCAGGTCTGTCGCTATCGGTGTGTGTGAATGAGAGCAAATTGTAAAGCGCTTTGGTAGAAAAGTGCTATAAAAGTGCAGTCCATTTACCATAATAACTGTATCAGGTACGGAAACAGGCAGTGGTATATCAACAACAGTTCCCCAGTGAATAAAACCAGATTGCATCATGTTTTTCAGTTTTTACATATCTGTGTCTGCCCTGTGCCAAATGCTTTAAGGTCAGACTTCATTGTAAAGGCTTTTATAATGACGGAATTCATGCTGTGTGTTTTGATGGAATACGGATATTGATGTAATTCAGAAGTGACGGGGCCTTTCAACCAGCAACAGCTGTACGATAAGTAAGCTTGTAATAACCAAGCCCCATTTTCCCTAATACTAAACCACTAATGGATAGTATTTGAAGTGAATTATAATAATTATCCACATAACCATCAATGTTAATTTCCCGTTGCAAATGACCTGTCTGGTGGTACTCTTTTTAAACGGTGCCATAACATTTTCCTGTTTGTGAGCTGGTGGGGTGTTAAGCCTCAGTTGAGTCTGTACTGATGGCCGATGTTCTCCTTTTAGATAACATCCAGCTGCAACTCAGGCTTTGATGCTCCACTATGATGCACTAACAGAAAGGACGCCCTCTGACACTAAACAAAACATTCCTGGAAAGTCTATCTTCATCATAAATGAACCATTAATAATGATTTTGGCATTTATGCTCTATGCGTCATTCAGACTAAGGGTCTCATTTCCATTGCCTCTGGGAGTATAAATTAATTTCAGGCCCATGGGCCTTTAGTTCCAGAGAACTCGGTGAGATCATAAAGGTGAGAATACAGAGAGATCCTGGGCTTTTTCCACTTAGGTGTACCCTCCAAGGAGCAGCATCACCCCTCAAAATACTTTAAACTTATTGACAAACTCTTTCTTTTTGTCTCAAGTGCATTTTGCACAATTGCTTTAAAGGCATCTCACCCAGTCTTACTCTTTGGTACAGAGAGATCTTCTTTAAACTCCCTCAAAACCACTGCTGTTTTACAAAGGGAATGACAGACTGTTCTAACCTTTTGGCCACGTTTCTTAGACTTACTGTACCTGCTCCTTATATATTTTACGTATACATTTGTGCAAGGACATTATTGTGGGATGAACCCTGCAGCCTTGATCGTCTCACTCTCTTCTCTTGTCCCACAGACGTTGGGAGGACATACAAGATCTTAGATTTGGTAGTAAAGGGGACAATATACCCTATAACATACCCAAACTGGGTCGCTGAGTAGCTTGTAGATGCTCTGCACGGTGTCTTCAGTGGGGCGGTCCTTGTCCGTGTGGATTCATAAGAGTCTGGTTAACCATGATTGATTCAAAGGTCACTGCTGGTAGATCTGGCGTCTGCTGGCAGGTGGCTGATGATAGACGGGTTATTGATCGCCCATTACTGTAGGTCAAAGCCTCCAGTGGCGAGGAGATTGCGAAGCTTCACCAGCAGAGCTTTAGCCTCCCATTCTGAACAGAAACTCTGCAGACAGTTGTCCACGCAAAATGACTTTTCCACTGACTCACTAACATCTTCTCCTGGTTGGCTGTGATGACAAACGTGGTTCTGCGGTGCATATGTCGCAGCCTCAAGAATGCTGTCATCCTCAATGTCCTGTCTGGAGCTTGTGACAACCTTGGTGCTGCGATAGGGAAGTACGTCAAGCTGCCAAAGCTTCTCCACATGGTGATGCCCTACGTAGAGAGTCTCCTCAATTGTATTTGCAAGACAAGAACTAGCGGTGGTGTCTTTGTCTGGTGGTGTAACCTTTGTTGGTGTCTTGTCTTTCTCTGGCACCTTGTCCTTGACATTGGGCAGGATTAAGAGATGTCTGCAGCTGCATGTCTTGCAGGTTGTCTTCAGTATGCATTTTGCAGCCTGATGACTGATGGCTGGGGGTGGATCTGGGGCAGGTTAGGTGAGAAAAGCTGGGTCAGGGCAGAATTTTATGGATTTATTTATTTTTCCTCCTTTTTTAAGCTCTTTTCTCTTTCTCCCCTTCCTTGCTTTCTTTGCTCTTTGCTTTAGGCCACCACCAGACCCATAAGAGGTGGCTGGCCTGTTGCAGGTCAGATCCCCTTTAGAACAGCCCCCACCCCTACGGGAGGGGTCTGTTCAACTGGGTCTGAGGAGCAGCTTTAGATTTGGAGTGGGGCTTGGCAGTGCTCAGGTCCTCTGACTCCAAGCTGTCCCAAACTAGTCCAGTCCCCTGATCCCCCCAGTCATCAGGGTCCAGTCCAAGGTGGTGCCATCTTTTTATAGTTTGGATGAAGGGATGGATAAAACATAATAGAATAAAACATAGAATAGCACATAACAAAATATTATTATTAAATTAGTATGCACACTAGTTAATACAAATAAATTTATAAACAATAATGATAAATAGAAAGAAGAGAGAACCAGTAGGTGAATAGAGTGGGTTGTTGAATGAGGGGGTTCGGTATAGTTGTCAGATAATTTGACATTTTAATTACTAATAGAAACATATACATATACAAATATATAACATACAAATAGCTTCCCCGCAAACACAACAGCAACAAACACCTTCTTAAAACTCTATATGAACTGCCTCTTAAACTGCAGAAACAGTCCAACTCCCCTGCTCACTGAACACCTGCTTGTTACTATCTCATAGAGCTACCAGAATGGTGAAGTTCATATCAGGGAATCTAGGAGCTTTTTCCACATGTGATTTTGAGGTATGATGGATCATAAATGGACCAACAAAATCCTGTTTTCTAATCACAAAATTATCTCTTTAAGACAATTCGGCGATAGCTTTCTGGTTACCCAAAATATAGTTTGTAACAAAAGACTGAAAAGTGCGTTAAAAGCAATCACTGCAAATGTTGTCAAGTAGAATTATCCTTGCTGAAAGCAGTGTTTTAAGTTTTTTCTTAGCTGAGGGTAACTCTACTTTCTAAATCTCATTGCAGTGATTGGCACTGAAATGCCATTGATGTAGTAATTACAGATTGCAAAACAGCCAATCCTTTATGATGTACTGCTTGTTTGTTTTCTAGACTGGACACAAAAGATTGTTTGGTGGGTCAAGGACTGTTATCTGCGCTGCAGCCTGTTCTGTTTGGTTGTGTTTTCTGTATTTGCAGCCTGTTTTCTAAATGCTACTTCAAATTGATGAAGATGTTTTCTTAATTTGCTTGTGTTTTGTCTATTTGCATGTGTTTTCTTAAGTTGCAGTGTGTTGAGCTCTCAGGGGCACCATAAATATCCCTCTAAAATGCCTACAGCGACTGACACCAGCACCTTTTCCATTGCATGCTCTTTGTAGCTGCTCACCCTAAGGTCATACCTTAGGGTGTGAGAAACCTTTCCTTTTATCGTTGCTAGATGTGGACTGGAGGCAGTATTTAATAATACGGATGAAAATTTTAGGGAGAATAGCACAATTAACACATTAAAGCTCAAATTTGAAGTCTGAATGCTTGGCAGCAGTGAAATATTTGACGTGCTTGAAGCAATATTATAGCATACCAAAATGGAAAATTAAAAAAACTAAAAAAAAGACACACTATATCAAAAATGAAATACAAGGAATCAAACACCAGAAGAGAATAATATTTCTGTAATAAGTCCCTGTGGACTGACAGAAGTGATGATGTCATCTAAAGACAAAACCTGGAGCTGCTCCATAGACAGTGAATAATGGAACAACTGCTGACACCATGACAGCAGCCATGTGGTTTTACTGGTATATGATGACATTTTCTGATTCACAGCCGGAAGCCCTTCATTCAAATAAAACTCACTTGGATGAGACCTGTTCACTAATTCATTGTCAAAGAACTGACTTCAAAGATTGTCACCAGATGATGCCATCAATTCAAGTCTCAATGCTCTGATTTCCAGCAATATAGGAAAGTTTTCTATCATGGATATCTGCTTTTCCATCCAAAATAATAATGTGGATGGGTTTTCCCTTTAAAAAAGTTTGTTACCCAGAGAAGATTACTTGCAGAACTGGAATGCATTAAAATATCCTTAACTGCCAGTTTGTTTGTTAGTTTTAACTTGATCAAATAAAACTTTTGATGCAACATCGAGGAATTTGCTTTTGCACCTGCAACAGCCAGAAAAGCAACTCTAAATCCCATCCAAAGCACAAACATTCATTATAAAGGTTTCAGGATACATATGAATATTGGGGCAAGTCTTGTACATGTGCGTCATGAACAAAGCACATTTGCAAGACGTGCATGTTTGTGCATGCACTGTGGATAATTTGCTCACACACAGAGCTGAACATGCACTCAAAAAATGTGCAGAGACACAAGGCACAGGCCATTTTGATTTCAGCATGATTAAATCTTGAAAGCCAATGTGCGCAAGACAGACACTGTCCTCACAGCACTGCTTCAGCTGCTTGCTGTACCATGCAGTAATGAAGTGCTTCCTCAAAGGAAGTCAGCCAGTCATTAAATAAAGAATAGGCCACCTGAGATCAGTTGAAAAGACGAGAGGACAGTGACTGTTTTTATCTGGAGAGTCAACAAAAGGCAGAGATGGAGATGAAGGGAGAGAGAGCTTCAAATCAATTTCATATCACATACTGGAAAGACGCAAATAGAGGAAAGTTTCTTTCATTTGTTCTCATTTTGCACAATTTACACATCTCTCTGAACAGTTAGAAACAAATTATACTCCCAGACATGCTAGTACACTTTGTGAGTGTATTTACCCTCACTATGACATCTCTCTGCCATCTTCATCCTCACTCCCATCCTCTTTCTCCTTTCCACCGGCTGCCATCACAGCAGTCTCAACCACCCACATGCTGTTAACTGTAATTAAGGACTTGAATAAGTGGGGATGTGTCATTGGAGCTGAACACCGAGGAACAATGCAGAGTTAATCCACTGTAATTTGCTCATCCACTGTAGTTATGCAGAAACGATGGAGTTTAGGCTTCACTACCTGCTGCAAATAACAGACGGTTTAAAAGCAAAGATGTCTGTTAGTATCAGATACTCATTCACTCATTTGTCAGTGTCTGATTTCAAGTCAGTTAGATCAACAAACTTCAACACAGAAATGTAAAATGTTGCTGGCAGGAACATTTAATTCACAGAATAGAGAAAACAGGTTTCAGATGTTGTTGCTTCTGGCTGTTCTGGGGACTCACCCTGTTATTGCCTTGACTTGAGCCTTCAGGCCAGATATTACTGAGCTAAAGAAACAGAATTCATTGAATGTCGTCAATATATATTAACATTTCTCTTTGTTCTGCAGGGAGCAGCAGGTTCAGTTTAATGTTTCCATTAACATTGCCATTGTTCTTGCTCATTGTGCGTGGGTGCAGAGAATACATTAAATGGCATAAAACAAAAATACACCTGGAAATGTCTCATAGTGATTTCTTGCTAAAACTCACGTCAAGTTTCTGCATGTTTTTTGGCCACCAAGAGCTTTCTTTAGGGGTGGTTTCAGAGAAAATTACATAAGTAAAAATGTAACTTTAAGAATGTACGAACCTACAAATGAATGCAAAAAATAAATGCTGTTGGTGCTGTGCTGTCATCTAGGTGGGCATAATCAATGCTCAAAGAGAATACCCAAGGGAAATATCAGGCCAAATGATGTGACAAAATGATATTCAATTTGAAAAACATGAGGGTTTTTGATAAATGAAAACTGCCAACCTTTACAAATATTAAATCTTAACGAAGTCAGAGGTTAGAGGTTGTTCTGCTTGTACCAGAAGAGTGCAGAACAGGATGGACTGACCAAAGCTTCTTCTACTTGATTAATTTTGTGGATGAGGAAAGATGATTTAAATGATTTAAATGATTTAGATGATTTAAATGATTTAAATCATCGATTTAAATCTGACTTCGATATTAAACAATTAAACAAGTTCAATTTTTTGTTCTAAAAAATTGTTCCCTTTGGCTTAGTTACTTTTTTGTCATATAAACTGAATTGTTCAACTGACTATGAAAATTGTATTTACAAAATACACTCTGACTTTCTAGTTATTTTCGTGGTTCTAAGAACGTAACATGACAAAATGAATAGCTCGATCTGCTTACTGATGGTGGTGTATGCTGGGGAATGCTGCAGATTTCGTTAAGTACTTTTTAGTAAACGTGGTTGATTTTGTTGAAGTTATTGTATGGAATGGAATGTATTTGCTGTAAAACAAAGTAGATCAACTCAAACAAATTTCACAGACATATTGTCTTAATACGTTATTAATGAATTAATGAATAAATATGGAGGGGGGGGTATGTTTAAGGTTGACAGACTACAGCTTTTAAAACTTTAATCAATTATCATAAAAATCCTTTGAAACATGTTAACAAGGGTTGTATTGTGTCACTCAAGGATCATTGCAATGACTGCAGAGTTTTACCAGAGCCTTGGTGCATTTACTACAAAGTGTCCCAAATGCTAAATCCACATATTCAGTGTATAATTTATTGCTCACCCTGGTTCCCAGCATCCCCTGATGCTAATGATCAAGAATGGCTCCTGATGAATTGATGTTGAGCCTTTTTGTGCTGGTTTTCATTCCTGACGTCAGGCCCATTACTCTTTCAATTTGCCCCGGCATGGCTCTTTTTCACAGATAACAAATATGGTCATTTCCTTGCTAATTCCAACAGGCCTCAGCTTTAGCAATTCTGTGGACTGCCATAAGGCAGTAAAGCATTCAGTGACGTTAGTACGAACAGACAATGATGAGAAATAGCACACAGGTGCTGCTCTCGCCCCTGAATCCGTTCCTTCATTATGGTGCCTCAACGCCACCACGCTTTTTCCCTTATTATGTTTCAACAGCCCTCTTTTACAAAACTCCTGAATTACAATTTAAGGCCAAGAGACAACTTTTAACTTAAAAAAACAAACAAACAAACAAAAAAAACACTTGCTCACCCAATATGGGACTTTCACAAGTCAGAAAATACCTAATAAAGAAAAAATGACTCACCTCTATTAAGTTCTTGGTGAACCTGCAAGTGATCATTAGTGAACATTTCTTATTAAAAAAAACCCCCGAAATCATCATGAACATACCCATATCTGATATGAAATAATATAATAGTGCTGACAGGCCATGACTCAATAATTCCAGTAGGGATATTAATGGGGGTTGTTTCTTGTATAATTGATTAAACATTTTCTGGTCTGTTAGGCTTGAGAAAAATGATGGTCAGCCTGAACATTAAACATGGATTTCCAATATGAGTAATGGCACGACTCTCGTTGGTAGCAGCGAGTACTTCACATGCCATTAATAAACGAAAACCATCACTGTCACCCATAATGCTGTGGTAACATTTAGGATCTCATTGGCTCACATCAAGTTTTTCTTTTGTCTCTGCATCGCAGCCAGACCATTTAACACAAGGGGATTTCATGTTGTTAGTGCAACTGCAATCAGGTGTATTGCCATCCCACAAGGGCCCAATTGTCCTGAAAACAGCCATAAGCAGCACTACATACTGGGAGAAAAAAACATTACTTGAGATCCTCATCTGCTGCTGTGGCAACAAATCTATTACAGGTTCAAAGGCTGAGCCAAACAAGGACAGTTCTGGTACAGGAGTGTCACCCTTGTGATTAGAGACCTATATTGTACATATCATACAGGACACTGCAGTACTTAAACAAGATAGTCAATATTATCTTGTGGCGCTTTCCTCCCTCCCTGCAGTCCTATTCTTCTAATGACACTATCATCATGAGTGGTTCCTGGTCATGAGTCTGATGCTCAGTGTAAAAGCCAAACTAATGAACTGCAGCGATAACTCTCATCGCTTTATCATGATGGGTCACGATTACTCTGATAGAAGTTTAGTGACTATAATATAACACTCAGCAATAGAAACTTATAGATAGAGGCTATATGACTGTGTATATGCTTTGAGTGTTTGATTCTTTCTTTAAGCACAATTTGTATTTTTTTTAACCTTTACTTATTCAAGTTTCACTGAGAGGAAGCCTCTCTTTTGCAGGAACGCCCTGATCACATTTGCACAGTTAAACACATTTGACATCTAAACAGCTTCCCTCATCATAAGATCAATACTGTAAAACTACTGAACATAACTAATACAATGAAGAGTATTTTTCTAACTTTGACAGTTTTTCAGCCATGATAAACCCAGTGGAAATTGGTCTTGAGGCTCACAGCCTTGCTGAAGGATTTGAAATGTGGTCTGCACAACTGTGAGACACGTAGACACCAACAATTTGCTTGGACAACACATTCTCACAGAATGAGTCAAAACAGATACAGTGATGGGTTTAGTTGCCAGTGTCAAGAGTCATTCAGTTGGTCGGCGAAGCACAAAACAATTAATCTTTACATGTTTTGCATTGTCACCAAAAGTACAACCACCTCCCAACTGCAATGCCTCTGCTCCACTGTTTATACAATACTCCTGCCTTGCTGTGGTTTGTGGGTGAAATGTTTAAATGCATTGTGCAAATAACTGTTTCTATGCAACAATTTATGTATGGCACTGTACAAACTGCAGAGATATAGTTTTCTAATCCAGTCTAGTCCAAGATATGAACTGATCCCACTCTTTTTGTAGGTTTGGCAAGTGTAAAATTGCCCTTACCTGCAAAATCTGCATATAACCTGCTGAGCAATTTTAGTCTGATTTGCCATCAAAATGGTTAAAGCCCTCTAGGCTATAATTAGTGAGCTGGCAAGGTTTAAAAGTGAAGGATATCATAAACTGCACAGGATATGGTAGATACAAAGCAGATTGTCTCATAAATGGACTTTTCTCCACCTGATTTTCTGTCACTGTTTTAAATCAGCTTAACCTCCTGAGACCCAGAAGAAAAAAATGTATTTGATATTTAGATTTTTTTTTGCTAACTGTGTTACAGCAAAAAAAAAAAAAAATCTAATCAAAAATGTTATTTTCGGGTCTTGTTTGATCACAGAATGTAGTGATAATGTAATGATATTGTATACATTTTCATGTGAAAGGTTTTCAGCTCCTCTGGAGTGGTTTTAAGGCTGCCTCCAGAGATGAGCACCCCCTGTTGGTTTGTGCGTTCTGACATTTTTGCAGAAATCTGGTCGTCTATGTATTGTTTGAAGTAATCAGAGGGCCTCCAGTCTTGGTGGTTGTGGCCAGCATTGTCCTACGAAGTATTCTTCTCCACAACAGGGTTGAAACTTAATTGATAAAGAAAGGAGGTATAGTTTTATGCACTTTTAGCAAATGTATTATTAATTATATAAATAAACAGGGTCAATAGTTTGCCAAATCAAGCTTTTAACTGATTGTGTACTGTGCGTTTGTGTGTGTGTGTGAATTCAACTAAAAAGGCTCTCATTTCCCTTTCTAGACACTGTATATCAATAAACTTCAGAGCCCTAGCTTACACATTGCTTCTTTCATCCATAATGGACGGTGGGTGTCATCACTTTGTCCCTGCTCAGGCTCCTCGAAAGCTGATATGTCACCTTCCTGCTCTACTGTCTGGCCCTCCTCCACCTCATCTGCTGACAGCTCTAAGTCTGACTCCCCTTCCACAATTCTGAGTAAAATCCTTTCTACCTCACTCAGCCCTCTGCTTCCTGAAGTGTGGAAACTGGTTAAAAAGTTAGTGAGAGTTAGTAAGTCCTGCTGTCCACTACAAAGGACATTGAATAAAAGCTGTGTTTTGAAAGGGTTAAAATTACTGTACATGTCTGAAGTCTTACTAAATTGAAGTTAAGACTCTTATATTGAAGAAACTATTTGATTATTAGCAACAGATTCATCATATCTGCAAATAATTGATCACTTACCTCCCCTGTTGCCATAAAATGTGGAAACTGTGATGCCTGCCATTTTGAAAAGAAAGTCTATGTGCTCTGTTAGCCATATCCCCACAACTGTGGCATCATTAAAAAGCCCAGGATGTCCTCTTGAAAGGACAGCAGGACTCAAATAAATTGCATAAATGGTGCCTGACTTGGTGGTCTCAGACTCAGTTCCCCTACAGTCTTATTGTATGGTATGGGTTGTACGGGGGGGAAAATCCAATTTTTCAGATGTGAAGCTCATATATTGGTCAGATACACAGTATAGTATGTTTATGATCTGCAAGATAAGATTGGCTCCTATGGCAAAAGATGGTTGTGTTCTCACAAATAAAGAGTTAGATTATCTTAGGCCAGGGTGGCATGGAGGTCTGACACATGTAACATGTGACGGCAATGTCCCTGCTTCGATTCCGGCCAGGGAACCTCTGTTACATGTCATCTCCCTCTCTCTCTCTCCCCACATTTCCTGTCTGCCTGTTGATTGCCCTATCTAATAAATGCAACAAAAAGAGAGACAATTTCACGTTTAAGTGTTTTAAAAGAGTTGTAATTTAATAAATTTGTACCTAAATAATGCAACAACATATTCAACTACATTTTCTGTTTTTATGCTGGCAGCTATTGGATGGATTGCCATGAAATATTGTACAGACATTCATGGTCCCCAGAGGATGAATACTACTGACCTTGGTGATCCCCTGAATTTTTCTCTAATGCCACCATGAGGTTGACACTTTTGGTTTTTAGTAAAATGTCCTGACAACTATGAGATGGATTGCCATGAACTTTGGTACACACATTCATGTCCCTCTCAGGATCAATTGTAATGACTTTGGTGATCCTTTACCTTTTCATCGAGCATCATCAATATTTAATTTGTACGATACTTTGTCTGGTTTATGACCACATACCTGCAAAACTTAGTGCTAATTAGCAAATATTAGCATGCTAATAAGCTAAACTAAGAGGGTGACAATGGAAAACATTATACCTGCTTAACATCGGCATGTTAGAATTGTCAACGTGAGTGTGTTTGCATACTGATGTTAGCATTTAGCTCAAAGCACCACTGTGCCTATGTATAGCTCACAAAGCCGCTAGCATGGCTGTGGACTCTTAGTCTTGTTTCAACATAGTCAATGGGTATAATCTAGTCAAAACTTTTTATTTATTTATTTATTTATTTATTTTTTACTGGTAGCCCTAATTACACTGTGGAGGCAAAAAAATCTCAAGAGGTAGTTGTCATCGTCAGAGCACACTAATGAGCCCTAGTTTAAGACATCTCATATTAAACTGATTAGATTGCTACTTTTTGCTACAGTAAATGTAACCTGTGGTTTGCATCCTACAGCACTTAAAGGTCATTGTTAACTAAATCTTTGAAACCCTGTGTTTTCCTTTCACACCACAGACCTGCCCAGCTTCCTAAAGTAGTGGCATCTAGAATGAACAGGGTCACTATAGTGACCAGCTTGCTGCATCCCTTCCTCAGGCTGGTGACAGCTCATTTTCTGAGCCATGGCTTTAGCACTAAAAGAGCAGAGGGCCCTGTAATGATCAGCTTTTAGCGCTGGCACTGGGCGGCTGAATAAGCCATCAGACATCATTAGGCCCTGCTGGGGAAAACAATCTCTCCATTCCCATCGGTGCTCCCAAACAGGAGAACTCTTTGAGAGAAATACATCACAGACACTTTAGCCTGTGTTTTGTCTGTGCTAGAATGTTTTGCTCAGTTACAATGGTCGGTTTACTTAGTAACACCTGCAAACCTTTACTTAAAAATAGGAGGCAGTGACTGATCAACAGCAGGAAGACAGAGAATCATAATACTTTCAACTGAATAGAGGAGAATTCCTTCCGAAAAGGCACTAATGATCTCTCAACAGGGTGACGCAAACCTACTGCATACACAGAGAGACAGGTCCATTATTCCTACTGTGCATGTACACATTTTAAAATTTGGTTATTTTTATATTTATTTTACTTCAAAATGCCTCAGCTAGTCAACCATACTGCATTTGTTCAGTGCTCTGGATACAACCTATCTAAAATGTCACCACTAAACAAAGTGAGCCCGGCTGACAGAGATGAATAAGGCTGCTGCGGGCGCCATGTCCAGAGTCACTGGGTTAATAAAGTACAAGTACATGTCTACGGACTGCATAGGACTTGCATCTCCGCTTTCAAACAAAACATGTACACCCACTGTCTAATATATCAAATAAAAATTCAGGAAGGGTATGATGAGTACTTTTCCTTAGTTTTTCTTAGTTAATATGTAAAACGTGGTTATGTTGTTTTATATTTCCAATTTACTCTGGTACACATTGAATCAGTACATGCTTTGAGTACACAACACATTCTATTAACAAAATGTCAGCAACAGTAACCTGTAAAACATTTCATTTCAAAAGATCATTCGAGTCCCTTTTATGTAAACCAGTTTTTTTTTTCCAGCATATTAAAACTCATTGTTGATAGTGTTTGTTGTACACAGAAGAGGACACAGCCTTTTCTTTCAGCGGGGAATCGCCACACAACCTGCCTGTTCACACCTTTTCTCAGAAGCATTAGTTGAGCGCTGGGTGTTAATTTGGCCTGTCTTGACCGATCGAGGCCAGGTTAGGGAACCATTTGATGTTAACCATTTCTAAACTTTCACTAGTGCGGGATGAAAATGAGTTCTGACACATCTGTGAAACACAGAGACAAACACAATGATCATGTAGCATTCAGTGAGGCTGACACAGCTTACAATGAAGGTAAAATGATCAATTATAATATAATAATCTCAATAAGCTACACTTAACTTCCACTGCTTATTACTTATTACTTATTTTATTACATTGTATTATTATACTGTATTATCATCATCAACTGGTAAACCCACTTGGTACTTCACACTTATTTTATCTTATACTTATACCCACCTGGTTCTTAATTTATTTTCAGACCTGTTTTTATAGTGTTTTATAGTGTATTATATTTTTTGCTAGTACTTTCTCCTGTGTGCACTGACGTAAAGGCGAGCTACTGTAACAAAGAGTTTCCCTGCAGGGATCAATAAAGTATTTCTGATTCTGATTCTGATTCTGATAATATGTATTAGCAGGTAACATCTTTCTAAAAAGTAGGACATTGAGTACATTTACAGAATAATACAGTAAATCCTGAGATACAGTATGTGTAGTGTCAATCAAGATTCAAATTTGCTCTCAAAAATAATCAACTTGGTGTTAGCCAAGACAGTGAAAACATCATGGACAGATGAAATCCCTTTACTCCTTCCTAGTCTGACTGTTTTCTGCCAACTGCTCAAATATCATTCTAAGTGACGTGAATCAGAATCAGAAATACTTTTGAAACTCTTTTGTTACAACAGCTCACTATCACGTCAGTGCACACAGGAATAGAAGTACTTGCAAAAAATATAATACACACAATAAAATAAGTGAAGTACAAAGTGGGTTTACCGGTTGATGATAATAATACGGTAAAAGGTAATAGTGCATGAACTGTCAAGTTAAGTGTAGCTTTTTAAGATTATAAAGAGACGGAGGATATTGCACAGCAGTAATAGAGGTATGAATAAATATCAATATCAATAAATAGGGAATTTTAAACTGAAAAGGTTATATTGCACGGGATGTAATGATCAATGTCCAGTTTAATGACTTAGGGTCATATAGACTAACCATTAGAGGGAGGAATTAAAGTGTGTGTGGCGCTCTGTGGTGCTTTTGATGAGATGAGTTTCCCGCTGAAGGTACTCCTTTGTTTGACCAGCACGTCATGGAGTGGGTGGGAGACACTGTCCAAGATGCCATGTAGTTTGGCCAGCATCCTCCTCTCTGACACCACCGACAGAGAGTCGAGCTCTACCCCCACAATGTCACTTGCCTTACGGATCAGTTTGTTGAGTCTGTTAGCCCTCAGCCTGCTGCCCCAGTATGCAACAGCATACAGGATAGCACTGGCCACCACAGACTCATAAATCTTCAGCATTGTCCGGCAGATGTTGAAGGACCTCAGCCTCCTCAGGAAATAGAGGCAGCTCTGGCCCTTCCTGTAAACAGCTTGAGCTTAGCCCAGTCCAGTTTATTGTCCATGTGTACTCCCAGGTACTTGTAATCCTCTACAATGTCCACACTGACGCCCTGGATGGTGCCTTGGCCCTTCGTAGGTCTACAACCAGCTCCTTAGACTTTGTTGCATTGAGCTGCAGATGGTTCTGCTCACACCATGAGACCAAGTTCCCCACCACAGCCCTGAGGGTGGTGTGGTGTACTCAGTGAAGACTCCTGGCCAATGATAAGAATTTTTCCCTAACATGCCTTTGACACTTAAAGCTGCACTGATTGATTTTTGTCCACTAGGGGCCAGAAAAAACAAAACAAACAAAAAACAAAAGCTGGCAGACACATGGCCAGGCATATTATCATCTTATAAAATTGCTATGGCTAACAGTTGCCTATTAACCATCCAGTAGAAACAGAGCAACATTAGTATTCATTTGGAGTTTCTGGCCACCTGACAAATGCACTCCTGATAACTCTGTTTTGGTCTCCATTAACTCCAGAGGAAAATACCTGGCTATTTAGTTTCCTAGATATTCCACTTTCTTCACTAGCTAGTCGCTAAATTTGTCTGCCATTTGGTGCTGGGCAGGTAGTTTACAGTGGGTTTAGAGCTTGTTTGCTGAAAAGAGCTGCCTGCTGTTGCTGGAAATAGGGTTGATGAAGTGATGAGACTGAACCATACAAGAAAACGTGTGGGCCATAAAACCAAAACAATGAGCTAAAATAGGCTAAAAAGCTCTGTACAACTGCAGAAAGGATGATAATTCTCTGTGGGTTTGTCTCTACAACTGAAACCTTTCATATTACACATAGTGACTAAATGTTACTATGAAAATATTGATTAATGGAGCTAGCTTAAAGCAAATATTTACATGAAGATCTTTGCCTGTTGTCTAATTAATTAACTAAAATGCTAGGCCTATTTGTCCACCAGTCCTTGTCATACAGTGTGCTAATATATATTTGTGGTTGTGTATATTTACAAATCTAATTTTGATCATCAGAAGTCATTCCCCAGATGACATATGGTTACTATTTTTGCACTGAGAGATCAAATTATCCAAAATGAAATAATGAACCACCAGCCAAAATCATACCATATATAGTCACATCCCATAAAGTTTACAACTATTCTCTGCATTTATGTAACCACGGTGGGTTCACTTTGAAGTTGTTTTTCCTCCTATGAGGAGCACCAACAAAACCCAAGTCTTTGTTATTTTTAAACACCGACACATATGAAGTCACATTTAAGTTTGAATTACACAGTTTAGGCCCAAGCACTCCATTCCCTCCTTCAGATCAAAAGGAAAACCAATAAAATGCTTTGCTTGCAGGCATCAGCTTTGATGTTGCGACTCTGCATGCTCATTTGAGCCCAGGGGCATAAAGTCAGGAATGGACAGCACTTCTACTGACATCAAATTGTTTTCTGTTCATAATATCAACCCCAGAGATACTGATTGGCATCAGATGCTGTTTTGTAGGACTATAAATCTTCTTGTTTTTGACATTTTCTTTATTCTTCAAAACGAGTGTTTCTTTTGTTCTAGCATAACACAGTCTAGTTATTCTCCCACAAGTTGTAAACCTGGAAATGTGTCATTTTGATATGATGCTTTTTACTGCATGAAAGAATGAAAGATGCTGCTTGATGAACTGTAATCAAGTATGCCCACAGGAGCCTTTGTCTATTCAGCATCGTTAAAGGGAGCGACAGAGCAGAGTTCCCAGCGGTTGCAAGAACCATGTAATTACATTGCTTTGAAATTCGTGGAACTGTAACTCACCAGCAAGTGTTATTTTCAGGGGATCTTGCAGTCTGGGTGGATCTTTGAAAAGCTTTTCTTTCCAACTGTCTCGAACACGTACACAATGACAATAAAAAGAAAAAATGTCATCATCATGGCCTTTTTAATGTTCCACCTGTAATTGAGTCAGTAGTGTAAACTAATGTTAACTCATGTCTTTGCACCTGTGAAATAAGCACATCAATGAGCCATTATCTCCTATTCATCCTGTTCAAGAAGATAATTATATTTTAGAATTCACACATTTCATTTGATTATTGTCCAATGCCAAAACTTGCAATGGACATTAAGTACTAGCAGGAAACTTCAAACAGAACATTCACCAGGGGATAGTTGTATAAATTCAAGTGTTTTATGTCATTTGCTTCCATTATTCAGCAGTCCTCTATTTAATGAATAGTGTTTTTTGTATGTTTTTGCTTAGTGGTGTGATAGGCTATAAAAAAAACACCACTTATTTAAACTGGCTCAAACAGCAGGACATTTCACCTGCATGTAATTTACCACATGAAGTCCATCAGTTCACTAATAGTTACTGTGAGCCCAGCTTGAAAGTCGATCTTTGATTGTGGCCAGCACCTACTCCACGCTCTAAGTCAGTAAGAAGTTAAAAAAACACACATATCACAATAGTCGTATGTGCCAGAAGGGCTATGAGAGCATGTGGTAATTGTAGTGTGACTGTCTGAGAACTGAGCCACCGGTAACCAATGCAGGGTCTTGTTTCCTGCGAGAAACGAAAACGGTGTTGATAGGGTCACACGGGGAACACAGCAGCAGCAGCCTTACCTGTGCTTTCACTTTAAAACAGTTAGGTCAGATTCATATCAACACTACACAATTTTGACCAGCACTGATCTGTAGACATGTCATTTTGAAAATGTTTTCACTGTTTTATGTTACAACAGGTTTGAACCTACCAGGCTACATGTACAGTAACTGCTACTGCCGTCAAATGACGGCATTAAGTGATTACTGGGGAAGCTTCTGATTTATTTACTTTCCTATCTTACTGACATATTTAATGACCTGTGATAAGTCACCTTCTCCCTCAAAGTGTGACTAGGAATTAATACGGACCAATAATAAAACATGCACAAAGACATGTACAATTCTACAATTCTTAAACATTACAGACTCTCACCACTAAGTTGGGTTAAAAATATTTTTTATACATATTTATATTTGTAAAGCATTAAGGCACATCATTATTTTTTATTTAATTCAGTAATTGTATAGTTTTCATTAATAAATCAGTAATAGGCTGTTAAATTAATTTAAGCATTTAATTGTGGTACTTTTGGAATATTAAATGTATTCTTACGCAAGGGCAATATTTCTTTGCCTATAAACTAGAGATACAGTTATACAGCAACAAGTACAAAGCAGAATAAGTAAGATACCCACATTATGAACTGCGTTTCCTCTTAAGAGCAACACTGAAAAAAAATTGAAAACATTGACTGACTGGCTTTTAAAAAACGATGTAAAATTGTGTCTGTATCCTCAGCGTGCCATTTACAACTGCAACTTGGGTTTTAGTAGATATAGAACATTATTTGTGTAATAACGGAAACCCTAAAATATTTCCACAATGTTAGTGTAGTAAATGTTCTAGTCCACAATAAAAAATACAGCTATCATTTTTGCATGAAATCTGATTTTGCATTTATGTTGTAGAAGCAGGAGGAAAATATGACTTTTTCTTTTTTGAACAATTTGCAAAAACAATTAACTGTGGTTATCATCTCAAATATTATATCCATGCTTTATTGTTGACCTTGAAATAAACTGTTACATACATAAATACGTACAATGTATACATAAATAGATACATAAATAATTAATATTCAAACAGACACACTGTCTCAGTGAAGTCCATCGATGCTGCATGTCTGACAGGTGTAGATGATATGTACAGCTGAGGTCTACTACAGTTCATGTGGCGCTGGGAGGAAAGGAGTACAGCAGGCGGGCAGAGCCGGGTGGCTTTTGGCACTGTTAGCAGGAGGTGAAAGTTTTCCAGAAGAAGTTTTTACAGGGGGCTTTGCGGTCACGCTGTGGCAGTGATAGCCTGTTGTAGACAGCCCTCTCCTCCAGACGAGACTCCAGTGGCTCCTCAAGATCCCCAGGTGCTGCTTCCGCCGGCAGCATGTTGGTGTCCAGCGCTCCATCCAGCAATCCAGACATCAGCTTCAGGATCAGCTCCTTGCGCTCTTTGCTCAGTTCCTGACCAAAAATCAGAAAAGAAGCGAACATATTATTAAAGAGCCTAGATCATGGAAAATTTGTAAAATTAACATCATTAACATAAAATCAACTTTCCCTTTTAAGATGGTATGAATTAACAGGATGAATTGAAAACTGTATTAACATTCTATAGAAAATTCTTTAAAATGCTATTTATTTTTGTTGGTTTCACAAGCAATCTTGATTGTAAGTTCCGTCATTCTTTTTAAAATTCTAATTATTCAAACAATTTTTTCCCTCAAAAAAAATCTATCAATAATAACAGTTGATATTAAGAGAAAATTTCCCATGAACTACATATGAACAATAAAAATCTCCTCACCCTGTTCACATGGATGGGGCTCCTATCCTCCACAGGCAGCACAGCGGCTGCTCTAACGCTGAACAGAACACCCATGAGAGCTGCTAACACCACCAGGAGCTGCATGCTGTGACAGGAGTGCAGGTGACGGACCAGAGCTACAGTCACAGGAGCAGGAGGCTCACAGAGATAGGAGTGTGTGAGTGTGTGTTTGAGGGAGAGAGTCTGAGTAGCTCAAACTAGCCAGAGATCCAGAGGAGAGGAATGGAGAAAGTGCAGTGCAGTTGGTGGCAGCTGGTCACAGGATTTGGAAACCACTGATGTTTCTTCTGCTCTACCTCCCAAGTCCCTACTCTTTTATACGCCTCTCCCCCTGTCTGCCACTGACGTAGAAGGTGGTGGGTGTATGACACAGAGGAGGGTGGGGGGTATACATGAGCGTGGAAAAGGAGGGGAGATGAAGAGTCCAGGACAGAACAAATGGAACCGTTCAACGGTTAACCTTTTTGACAAATTATGAGGTGGTTGTGTTCATGTGATTCACCAGAGGGAACATCTGCAGCAGACTGCAACGTCACTGGGCTAAAATCATGTTCTGACATCAACATGTAACTAATGTATTGACAATTATAATAGACAATCTCAAACAAGACCTGATATCACCGGATGTACTCTAACCGTCCCTAACACTCGGGATGTAATGGTGACATTTCCCTGTAGTAGAAATCAAAAAATGAAAAAGAAATACAAACACAATACAATACAATACAAACGGACCACAAGCTTACTTATCATTGATTACCAATGGATTGCCAGTGTTTGGCAGAGTACGTCTGTCAACATTTGATTCCTGTCACAGTGCTTCTATGTGCCTCTCTGACACCTGCAGATTACAATTGAACCGTCTGACACTCACCATGACTTGAGGAAGTGTCTTCAGGAAATGCACATCACCAATCTAGAGCAGTAAACATAGTTGTTAAAAGTACAAGGGTGCACGATGGAGCTGATGGTTAACTGTTACATTAACATGGGCAATTTAGAATTATACATATATCTGGTAGATTAAATTGTATTGATTTATATTTGCTTTTCTGAATTAGAAACAAAAAAAGGCCTTTGGTTCAGGATAGATACTAGAGGCAGGTTTGGGGAAAAAACTGATGAGTGATTTCACCAATAGGGCCAAAATCATGCTGCTTGTCTAGAAATATGTTTGTAAAAGCTGTTTAATCCCAACTAGATTTGCAAAAAAAAAAGGTTTTATTAATTTCTGGAATATCATTCTGCATTAAACAATGACTGTGAGAGTACAATATATTCCATTTAGGTATATTACAGCCTGTAGCTGCAGTTCAATTAAATTCACACTATAGGCTGTTTGGATTCAACTAGTGAGAAATTGTTTTCAGCTACCAGTGCACATTCAAAATGAGTAAATTACCATTTTTTTCTTTGACAAGTTTTTCCTACATAATATTCTTTGGAGGTTTGCCCTGGACAGTGTTTTTATGATTTATATAACAACTGAAAATATTAATGAAGCAGAATACATTACAGTTTTTGCTCGTCTTTATTCTTCATAAAAGTGTAACAACAAATAATTTTAAGATGCATTTATCTGCTATAATATGGTGGTTGTACAAAAACATGTTGCAGCTTACATAAAGTCTCATTTATGTGTCATATTTCTAAATATTGCGGCCTTTGTATGTAGCTAAATAACATCACTAAATACAGTTCAAAAAGAAAAAGATTTCTGTGAGCAACTCCTAAACTACTGCAAAACCCAATTTTACTAGTCTATATGTGATAAACTCCTCACCTCACCAAAACTGATTGTGGAAAGCTGATTACAGCATACATTCTCGTCATAGAGGAAATTGTTTCAAGAGTTTGAGAAGCTGCCCTCAAACTCCAGGATATAGCTGAAATAGCACAATTAACAGAGTTTACTGCAGGGTGTACTGTTGTGACGTCCTTGGACGGTGCTACCGGCAGAGAACATACAGTGCTTATATTCCAGTAGGTCTTGGTTGATATGTTCAAATGAATTTGTCATGCTTGAGGTATTTTCTTCATACACTGCTGATCTGAAGAAGGCCTGGAGCCAATCCAAAGATGAGCTGACTGTTGAAACGGCTCTATTGGCAATTCAGTGTGTTTGAAGAATCTACAACAACTGGCCTCCTTAAAAGTATCTGCAGTCCAGCCTGCAAGAGACTTCAAACAGTGAAAAACGTCAGCATGCCGACTGGTATAGGTGCTCCCAGATCTTATTAATGTGCATGGAAGTCTCCATTGTTACTACATCTACTTCATGTATGGCCTCCAGCACCACCTCAAAAACTCTCAGAAAGGGATTACAAAGGAATACTGACATGTGGGTAAATCTGTCTATTTAACTGCACTGGAAACATTTAAATTTGACTTACATACAAAGTGATACATTGCCTTCAAACTTCTGTTAGCCTACTGCAGTATAGATATTAGCGTTAAAACACATAAACATCAAATAAAATATTTATGGGTACTCCTGTGGATATGGGTATGCCCATGAACACCAACAACCTTGTAGTGCAGCTAAGAGTACTGCCTTCGTAATGCACTATAAAGGTAGTATGACAGCAATGCACTGCATTGTTGCAGGTTAGTCACATTTTAATAGAAAACCAGTGAGGACTGAGGTCTTACACAACAAGAACTACAGTTGATGCAACTGAGGGCAACAGTGACACCTCACATTGCAAAACACCGACTGACCTGAACAATTGACTGGAGCCAAGGAGCTTTTCATTCAAATTCAAAGAAAACCTAAAATACAAAGTTATATTCTCTGAATATGCATTTGGTGAATTTTAACAGTATAATTTAAATGCATTCCTTATACATAACAGATTAAAGGATGCCATCTTGTGCCCAGATACTGAAACTGCACTTGGACCTCACTGGTACTACAGCACTGTTTATTCCAGCACCAACAAGATTATGTTTAGGGGTAACCATTAGCAGTAACCAGCAGCTGCAACAGCTCTTGAAACACATCACATGGTTGGAAAGTGATGCTGCAATTGATAGGTTAACTCAAAATTATGAGACAGGTTTTGGACTAGTGGATGGAGACCTTCAACAAATCATTACTGCCTAACTTTTCCACTGTCCTGTAACCAGAGTGAAACAAGGACAGAATAATTGTCCTGCAATTAAATATTGTTTTAGTACCACAAAAAGGTATCAAAATTTGAAATCAGAACAAAATGACTAAAATGTTGTCCTGTGTATAGTTGTCATTTTGTGCTTTGTGCAAATAAAGAAGCATATGCCTGAGTAAACCTGTCAATGGATGAATGCACACAGCTCTCAAATAACCATTTTATGCTACCAATTTATTACAGTTCTTACAAAAACACAAATTCATTGCTCAGGTATGACATTATTCCTCAACAAAGACTCAATGTGGAATTACAACTAATAGGTAGTAACTTAAGATGTTTGACGATGTAATGACTCAGCATACAGGCTTACCACAGTACAGACATTTCTTGCACTGCAAAGCTCCATTGCCATACTTAATTGTATTTAACACCATAACATTAAAGTCTTCCATAATCAAACTGATGGTCAAAGCTGAGCATCCATGAAATTATCAGTTATACGCATTTCATCTTCAGTTGGTGACATTTCACAAGGGACTTTTTTCTCAACTCTTGACACTTGATCTTTCATCTAGGGCACTATTTGCCTGATACACTATGATAGATACAGAACACGTTTTCTTTTTCATAAACGAACAACCAATTTCAGGCACTATAGGGTTCATGTGTAGAGGACACATTAGTATTATGAATATAGAGTCATGACAGATGGCAACTGTGTATTTTCCTATGAACACAAACTGATATTAAACATTATGAATAAAAGTACAGCAATACATTACATATACATACTCTATATGGTATGTAATATATTGCATAATGTGCAGATGCAGTGAATCCAATAAACAGTACAGTTTCAGAGTGAGGTCAGGTTTGATGGCAATGCTCTTCCCACTCAGCCCAGCCCATTAAACTGCTCTTCACAAAATGCTGATGAGACATTTACAGATTAAAAATGAAAAACCAAATACATCAGAAAAATAAATAAAACACTGAGAACGTGTAAGACTGGAAGGAAAGAAACATCGGCACAAACTAACACTCTCTCTGTATAACTCAGCATGTTCCCACCCACTGATTATTAGTTGCCCCCACCCATAAAATCTTCAGGAGGCTACTCTCTTCAGTGGTGCTGGACTGTATTGAGGAGGTGAAGAAGTCGTAGAACAGGGTTGTTTATCTGTGTTCTGAGAGCCAGGTAGAGGATGAACATGGTGGTCTGTCGTTGCTGGTCATGCTTCACTGAGTGCCTGTCAATGGTCAAGAAGATACTGAGTGAAAAGTTGCAAATATGTGTTAACAGTTTTGAATTGCACTCAAGTACTTATTGCATGCAAATAATTTATGACAAAATATTTTAACAACATTTACCTTTCTTGCGAACTCCGGGAGTACAAATGATGCTTTGTGAATTTCTGGGTTGTAATATTTAAGGTTCATATTTTCCGTTTCTTCTTTTGACAGGGCTTTCACTGGTTCTTTGAAATTTGTTTCCTAATTTAAAAAAGAAGGGGGACTTCAGTCATTGGATGGACATTACCAATCACAGAGAAACTGCTGACAAGTTACTGTGCTATGTAATGGTTTTTACAATAAGTCAGTGGCTATCTGACAACAATCAGGTGAGTGGTGGATGGCAAATGGAGAATGACTCGCACACTTACAGGATTTTTACTGCAGAGCATGAATCCAATTTGGCCACTGGGATACGTTGGGATAGTGGTGTAGGCATAGTCCACCACAGGGAATAGGGTCTTGCAGAAGGTTCGCATCTCCTTTATCAGCTCCAAATGGAGCCATTGACACTCTCCTGTGAAATTGACACAAGCGCAGAGGAAAGGGCATGTTAATTTCCTGTCTGCCTTTTTGGCAGCGTTCCATCTTGAGGTAGTTGGAAGGGAGACTATATAAATGGGAACATAACAGCTCCAGAGGAGTTAATAAAAGCCATAAGTAATAACCAGCCTTTTTTGGCAGACCATTCTCCAACTTTTCACACAAAACTGTGGTGAAATAAAAAAGTTACCCTGGGAACAAAGAATTCCACCGTTTCTCAATGCTGCCTTCATCAGTTGATAGTAAGACTCCTTGAACAAACTCTCAGCAGGTCCTGCAACAAAAAACAGAACTCAGAATAGGACTGCCTCCTATGACAGCAAAGAAAGATGTTATGACACAAAAGTGGCACTTACCGACAGGGTCTGAGGAATCGGTTATAATGATGTCGAAGGCATCCTGGTTCTGCTTCATGAATTCAAAGCCGTCTCCAACATGGAGGGTGAGCTTGGGACTGAAAAACCCTTTGGCCATCCCTGGGAGGAACTTCTTCGATGCATTAATGACATCCTACACAGCAGACAACATCAATATGAGCGATATGAGGAGGCATTACTCAGGTACAGTATTAGGAACAAACAGTAATCAGTATAACTGTCTAGAGAGAAGCCAGAATCTGAATCAGTGTTATTGCTCTTACCTCATCTATCTCACACAGAACCACCGATTCCACCAGCGGATTCTTCACCACTTCCCTCAGCACACCGCCATCGCCACCGCCAATAATCAGCACCTGTTAAAAGGGAAACATGTTGACGTTCAAGACAGGAAACATGAGTCATCCTGAGTGTAGCCATACTGCAGATCCATGAATTTCTCAACAATAAATTTCAGTGATACCTTCTTGGGGCAAGGGTGGCTGCACAGAGGAAGGTTGGCAATCATCTCTTGATAGGCGAACTCATCTCTCTCTGTGCACTGGATCACTCCATCCAGCACTAACACATTCCCATAGGTTTTACTGAGAATAACGTTACAGAACAGTATGAGAAGCACTTTTAAAAGCTTGTACGCGCTGAAGCTAAACAAACTAAGTCAGAATGTTTACATAACGTTAGCAGGATGTATATACAGTAGGTTGAACAGGACGCCGTAGCAGACGTCTAGCACATGATTGCTACCATTCTTTAAAAAAAAAAAACAATCAATAAAAGACTGCTACCAGAATGATTGTTAACCTGTCAGTGACGGTTAGCGTTAATTTACTCTCCATCAACCCTGAGTTATCCTTACTAACGTTACCACATTGGCTACCTATCTGTAGTTATTTCGCTGCCTAGCTAATGTGTTTATGAGCTAAAACTTGAGGCAAAGGGAACAACTCACAAGTATCTACCGGCTGAAGAAACTTCTTAAGATCCCACGAACTTCAGATTTCTCATTCATTTCTGATAGACGCTAATAGCTAGCGACGTTAGCCAAGTTATGTAGCTAAAAGTACTCACCTCTTGAAAACCATAACATCTTGAAATTCGGATTTCTTGTTGTAGAGGACCTCTTCCACTTGGAGGCTCATTGCTTGCCCAGGCCATAACGTGCATGTTTCTGTAAACCACCCATCTTTAATGTGTTCCATGTCAGCTGCCAACAGCCACAAGTAATACTAACGCGTTTATAAGTGTGGCAATGTGAGTAAGTTACGACAAAGATCTGACACTTGACCGTTGTCTGACAGCTAAACTTGATGCCTCATATTGTAACGAATGGCGTGCTGCTGACGTCAGTGACTTACCGTTTTGCGAGCCAATGGAGTGGCAGGAAGTACCGGTTCGAGTATAGTTTGTTTGACTACACACCACCAACACCGCCCTGCAGCAAGTGCATGGAGTGGGTGCATGGATGTAGGCTCTAGCAATGGATGTAATTAGAGCCCACGTGAAGCTAAACCACGGTGGCGTACCACTGCGCCTGCGCGGGCCAGGGAAGAAGGTAGCGGGTGGGCGAGTGAGTGGGGCTAGTGATCCTACGTTTATTTTATTTTTTAAAATTATGATTAATATTTTTATAGGTCCATCCCCTCGCATTAGAAACAAGCAATCCAACATTCTTCTAAACATTTTTACCTCAAGCCTAAAAGTGGCCGTCTATTGACTATTAAATAGCGATACATTGTACTCATCAAATGCTACATATTGTTTTTTTCAGCACAGGGGCCTACAGTACCGCTTTTAATGTATTAGTTTCAGAACTCTACTGTAGTCTACATATAATTGATAATTGAACTGTTTCTAAACATTAAAAAACGGAAATGAATTTTTCACAATTTTACTTTAGAAAATTTAAATAACACATCTCCAAAAATATGAACTCAGAAAAATGAACTTCTTCTGTCATCATTGATACAAGCACAGCTGTGTGCCTATCTCTCTCTCTCTCCTCTCCTCCGCTCCTCCTTCTCTCTTTTCAGGCATGGCTTCCCAGTGCTGGACCAGCTGCTGTTCTGGGACCTCTGCCTGTCTGTGCCTCATTCCAGATGTTTTGGTTCTGGATCTTCGTTCTCCAGGAGATTGAGCCTCTCCTGTCTCTCTCTCTCTCCCTCTGTGTGTCTTTTCCGTGTGAATGGTGTGCTTGAGTTTTGCCTCTTGTGTGTCTGTCCTCTCCAGGTTCCATGGTGGAGAGAAGGTCATGTGGCTCAGTTCCTATCAGTTTGACGACACCTGAAGTTGCTCGACGTCCCTCCAGATCCATTTCATATATGTTATTATCTATTTATAATATTGTCATCCTGATTGAGCATACATAATTTGCTGGTCTATTCTGTACACGCAACATCTATTGCATGTATGTCCGTCCTGGGAGAGGGCTCCTGTTCTTCCTGAGGTTTCTTCCATTTTCCCCTGTTAAAAGGGTTTTTATGGGGAGTTTTTCCTTATCCGAATCAAGGGTCTAAGGACAGAAGGTGTTGTAAGCTGTACAGATTGTAAAGCCCCTTGAGGCAAATTTGTGATTTGTGATATTGGGCCATATAAATAAAACTGACTTCACTTGACTTGATACAGTGATGTCATTTTGGATTTCAAGATTTTATTTAGTTTTATACAAAGAGTATGTATAGAGTGTGTTTATTCTGCAGCCTCTTTTGCAGTGCCGTGCGTAATGGCACGGCGTGCAAATCCATGATGGTCCACTGTGGTAAGTTGAGTAAATCATTGGCAAATGCCACCAGGCTGCTGCAAACTATGCAAACCTCTTCACACATTACACTAATCAGTTATAAGGTTTGCAGCATCCTGGGGGTGGACATTTGACTCATGGGGAAACAATCCCATGGTCCATGGTGTGTAACACGGACGCTTTTCCAGTTTATCTGAAGAATCTACAACAACTGGCCTCCTTAAAAGTATCTGCAGTCCAGCCTGCAAGAGACTTCAAACAGTGAAAAACGTCAGCATGCCGACTGGTATAGGTGCTCCCAGATCTTATTAATGTGCATGGAAGTCTCCATTGTTACTACATCTACTTCATGTATGGCCTCCAGCACCACCTCAAAAACTCTCAGAAAGGGATTACAAAGGAATACTGACTCAAAGATCATCTGAGGATTTTGTGTTGAGTGTTTTCTGTTAAACTGGTAAATCTGGACATGTGGGTAAAAGCTGTCTATTTAAATGCTTAATTTGACTGACATAATACTTTAAAAAAGACAAATGAAGGTCTTAATGTAAATCAGGGGATATATATCTCATTTCCTGTATTATAGTATGTGAACGCCCATGAACACCAACAACCTTATAGTGCAGCTAAGAGTACTGCCATCATAACGCACTATAAAGGTAGTATGACAGCAATGCACTGCATTGTTGCAGGTTAGTCAAATTTTAATAGAAAACCAGTGAGGACTGAGGTCTTACACAACAAGAACTACAGTTGATGCAACTGAGGGCAACAGTGACACCTCACATTGCAAAACACCGACTGACCTGAACAATTGACTGGAGCCAAGGAGCTTCAAGGGGCTTTTCATTTTAAAGAAAACCTAAATACAATATTATATATGTATATAACATATTCTCTGAATTGAAATTTAAATGCATTCCTTTATAGGTTACCTCTACAATGTGTTAAACTGGCTTGTACATAACAGATAAAAGGATGCCATCTTGTGCCTGAATATTAAAACTGCACTTGGACCTCACTGGTACTACAGCACTGTTCATTCCAGCACCTACAAGACTATGTTTAGGGGTAACCATTTGCAGTAACCAGCAGCTGCAACAGCTCTTGAAACACATCACATATTTACCTGCATTTGGTTGGAAAGTGGTGCTGCAATTGGTAAAGATTAGCTCAAAATTACAAGACAGGTTTTGGACTAGTGGGTGGAGATCTTGAACAAATGGCTTATTTCTGCCAGTAGACTTCCTGTGAGAGCTGTTGCTTCATGGAGCTGTTATGTAAAAACAAAATATAGAATGTCCCATGATTTATTGTGAGGAAGATGAAACACAACAGCACCTCTTAATGGACTGCTACAGATTACAGGAGGTCTGGACTATATTAAAAGGTTTAACATAAACTACAATTCTGTAATGTATGGATTTATAGAAGAGAAGATGCCCTCTAAACATTATGAACTATTCCAACTAATCATCAGTATTGTATGCACCATAGTGTGGAAAACCAGGTGTGCCATGGTACTAGATCAAACTGTTACTGACAGAGACATGGTTGTAAAAAGGGTACTTGCTGATTTCCACAGAAGGAGAACTTTGGATAGATCTCAGCGTCTTCCCTGGAACATACTGACATTTGATATAAAAGACTGAAACTGACATCTCTAAGCACTTTATTACTTGGCACTTTATAATAGAGTTAGTATTGCTTTTGACTGTTTAAAAAACAGACAAACCAAACACTGGGAAGCTCTTCACGATGTAAATGCCAAACCACCCACGGAGGACACTTACCCCCCCCCCAGCTCATCAGGAAATCCTGAGTGTATCCTGTATATTGACAGAGCAACTGCCTCCAGTAGTGTTCTTCTAAAACTGAGTCATTGTGCAAAACAGCAGCCGCAAGTTGGAAACATTTGCCATTATAGATGATGGCTCAGAGAGGACTATTCTCCTCTCTGCTGCTGCACAACATCTTGATCTCCATGGCAACCCTGAAAATCTAGCACTGAAAACTGTTGGACAAGACACCAGAGTTGTAACCAACCTGTTGCAGTCACGTCAGAAGTGACAGCTCTAGACTGAGAACCTGCAGCTAGGAACAGTTGTTATGATGGTTAAGACAAGCAGCTACCCAGAGCGCTTTGGCCTGTTGGTAAGGTAGGACCAGATGGAACTGTACGCACTGCTGAGATACAGGTTACGGACAAATCACACCTTGTGCGGCTCCCAGCCATTCCAGATGCACATGGAAATGAGGACAATTGATATGTTCCACTCACACTATTGTGCAGTTTGTATCATTTTCTGTTGGCACATTTGTAGGACAAATTTGGGGGCAGCTGCTGTGCTTTGTGCAAATAAAGAAGCATATGGCTGAAAAACGTGTCAATGGATGAATGCACAATCTCAAATAACCATTTCATGTCACCAGTTTATTACAGTTCTTGCAAAAACACAAATTCATCGCTCAGGTATGACACTATTCCTCAACAAAGATTCAATGTGGAATTACAACTAATGAGTAGTAACTGTTTGACGAGGTAATGACTCAGCATATAGGCTTACTACAGTACAAGCTTACTACCCAATACTGCAAGTTACAATTGCATAATGAATTCACATTTTAAAGCCATTTCTTGCATTGTAAAGCTATTCCAATGCCATACTTAATTTAATTATTAAATTTAATTTTTTAACACCATTTTCCATTTCAAATTGGTGGTCAAAGCTGAGCATCAGTTAACATTAGTATTGTGAATATAGAGTCATGACAGATGGCAACTGGCAAACTGATATTAAACATTACGAATAAAAGTACAGCAATACATTACATATACATACTCTATATGGTATGTAATATATTGCATAATGTGCAGATGCAGTGAATCCAATAAACAGTACAGTTTCAGAGTGAGGTCAGGTTTGATGGCAATGCTCTTCCCACTCAGCCCAGCCCATTAAACTGCTCTTCACAAAATGCTGATGAGACATTTACAGATTAAAAATGAAAAACCAAATACATCAGAAAAATAAATAAAACACTGAGAACGTGTAAGACTGGAAGGAAAGAAACATCGGCACAAACTAACACTCTCTCTGTATAACTCAGCATGTTCCCACCCACTGATTATTAGTTGCCCCCACCCATAAAATCTTCAGGAGGCTACTCTCTTCAGTGGTGCTGGACTGTATTGAGGAGGTGAAGAAGTCGTAGAACAGGGTTGTTTATCTGTGTTCTGAGAGCCAGGTAGAGGATGAACATGGTGGTCTGTCGTTGCTGGTCATGCTTCACTGAGTGCCTGTCAATGGTCAAGAAGATACTGAGTGAAAAGTTGCAAATATGTGTTAACAGTTTTGAATTGCACTCAAGTACTTATTACATACAAATCATTTATGTCAAAATATTTTAACATTTACCTTTCTTGCGAACTCCAGGAGTACAAATGATGCTTTGTGAATTTCTGGGTTGTAATATTTAAGGTTCATATTTTCCGTTTCTTCTTTTGACAGGGCTTTCACTGGTTCTTTGAAATTTGTTTCCTAATCCAAAAAAGAAGGGGGACTTCAGTTATTGGATGGACATTACCAATCACAGAGAAACTGCTGACAAGTTACTGTGCTATGTAATGGTTTTTACAATAAGTCAGTGGCTATCTGACAACAATCAGGTGAGTGGTGGATGGCAAATGGAGAATGACTCGCACACTTACAGGATTTTTACTGCAGAGCATGAATCCAATTTGGCCACTGGGATACGTTGGGATAGTGGTGTAGGCATAGTCCACCACAGGGAATAGGGTCTTGCAGAAGGTTCGCATCTCCTTTATCAGCTCCAAATGGAGCCATTGACACTCTCCTGTGAAATTGACACAAGCGCAGAGGAAAGGGCATGTTAATTTCCTGTCTGCCTTTTTGGCAGCGTTCCATCTTGAGGTAGTTGGAAGGGAGACTATATAAATGGGAACATAACAGCTCCAGAGGAGTTAATAAAAGCCATAAGTAATAACCAGCCTTTTTTGGCAGCCTTGAAAAGGGGATGTAAATTGTCATTTAAGTATAGAGTTATAACTTCTACTCAAGTCAGCACCTTAGTGAAATTACCCATCAGCCTTTCTCCAGTTTTTCACACAAAACTGTGGTGAAATAAAAAAAAGTTACCCTGGGAACAAAGAATTCCCCTGTTTCTCAATGCTGCCTTCATCAGTTGATAGTAAGACTCCTTGAACAAACTCTCAGCAGGTCCTGCAACAAAAAACAGAACTCAGAATAGGACTGCCTCCTATGACAGCAAAGAAAGATGTTATGACACAAAAGTGGCACTTACCGACAGGGTCTGAGGAATCGGTTATAATGATGTCGAAGGCATCCTGGTTCTGCTTCATGAATTCAAAGCCGTCTCCAACATGGAGGGTGAGCTTGGGACTGAAAAACCCTTTGGCCATCCCTGGGAGGAACTTCTTCGATGCATTAATGACATCCTACACAGCAGACAACATCAATATGAGCGATATGAGGAGGCATTACTCAGGTACAGTATTAGGAACAAACAGTAATCAGTATAACTGTCTAGAGAGAAGCCAGAATCTGAATCAGTGTTATTGCTCTTACCTCATCTATCTCACACAGAACCACCGATTCCACCAGCGGATTCTTCACCACTTCCCTCAGCACACCGCCATCGCCACCGCCAATAATCAGCACCTGTTAAAAGGGAAACATGTTGACGTTCAAGACAGGAAACATGAGTCATCCTGAGTGTAGCCATACTGCAGATCCATGAATTTCTCAACAATAAATTTCAGTGATACCTTCTTGGGGCAAGGGTGGCTGCACAGAGGAAGGTTGGCAATCATCTCTTGATAGGCAAACTCATCTCTCTCTGTGCACTGGATCACTCCATCCAGCACTAACACATTCCCATAGGTTTTACTGAGAATAACGTTACAGAACAGTATGAGAAGCACTTTTAAAAGCTTGTACGCGCTGAAGCTAAACAAACTAAGTCAGATTGTTTACATAACGTTAACAGGATGTATATACAGTAGGTTGAACAGGACGCCGTAGCAGACATCTAGCACATGATTGCTACCATTCTTTAAAAAAAAACAATAAATTAAAGATCCCTATGGTCCTATGTTCCCAGCATGTATGTCTCATTGTAAGAGACTGGTAAGTGCTATCCTCGCAGTTCAAATAGCAAAATAAGGGAGGGGGGTGGACGTTTAAAATGCAATTTGAATGGTAAAAATGCGTTAAGCCATTGTGGAGATATCAATTTCTAATGACAAGAAAACTCTTGCCCACAAATTTCAGGGCGTAGGTTTAAAGGAGCCTAACATCAGTATATAGGCTATGTAGGTGGGTGATTTCAACATACTGACCCAGGGAAACATACAGTGAACACTGGACCTAGGGACAATTGAAAAACGTTAGCAAAGTTATGCAGCTCACCTCTTGAAAACCATAACACCTTGAAATTGGGATTTCTTGTTGAAAAGGACCTCTTCCATTTGGTGACTCATCGCTTGCCCGGGCCATAGCGGGGATTTTTGGATAAACCACCCATCATTCATGTGTTCCATGTCAGCTGCCAACGGTCACAAGTAACCTAATACTAACGCGTTTGTAAGTGCGGGAATGTGAGTAAGTTATGAGAAAGAGCTGACACTTGACCGTTGATAGCTGATGCCTCATATTCTAAGCGATGGGATGCTGCTGACGTCAGTGACTTAACTTTATGTGAGCCAATGGACTGGCAGGAAGTACCGGTTCGTGTTTTGTTTGTTTTACTTGTGTTTTAAAGTAGGGCCTTCTCCAGTTTGATTAAAGGTGATTCTGGAGAAATCCAATACAATGACAAATACCATGATATAGAGCTAACAACGATACAGCAAGTAATGTAACTAACGTTAGCTAGGCTGTGGGTTAGCAAACTGTCGCCACAGTTGCTGCTGAGAAGCTAACATGCGGAGAGAGCGAGAGTCGGCACACCAGCTACTATAGCAGACATCACAACAAAAGCATATCTTGACAAACTAGAAAGTTGCTGAGTGTCTGTGGGGAAGTCATTTAATGTTACCTGACACACAAATCATGGTTGGAATGGCGGGAATAGTGTTGTGTGGCCCGGTCCGAGCCACCTTGTTTATTTAGTATTTACAGAGCCAGGGATGTGTATACCGCCATTACCATAAAGTGCTGCATATCATTTTTTTCTGAAAAAAAAAAAGATATGTGGCACTTTATGATAGTAGTACAATGTATCGCTATTTAATAGTCAAAAGACGGCCACTTTTAGGCTTGAGGTGAAAATGTTTAGAAGGATGTTGCATTTCTGGTTTCTAATTCAAGGGAGGGATCCATGAAAATAATAAAGGTGGGATGTGCGATTCTAATCCAATACACATACTTACTTATTTCCACTTTATACTTAATTTGCCTTACCTGTATTGTAGTGTATTATATTTTGATTTGCTTAGTACTTCTATTCCTGTGTGCACTGACGTGATAGTGAGCAGCTGTAACAAAAGAGTTTCCCCTCTGGGATCAATAAAGTTTTTCTGATTCTGATTTTTCAGCGCAGTACAGTACAGCCTTTAATTTATTAGTTTCTGAACTCTACAATGTGTTTCTAAACATTAAAAAGCAGAAATACATTTTTAACAATTTTACTTAAGAAGAACTGGAATAACATCCAAAAAATTAACAAATATATGTTTCTGGTCAGAAACTTCTCCTGTCATCATCAATACAGAGTCATTTTGATTATGCCTGTTCTGCTTGGTATAGTGGTTTAACAACTAAATTTAATAACTAACTGCAGGTGATGCCAAATATTATCATCCAGTACTTATGAAATGCATCCCCTCAAACTCATGTTGGCAGTGATGAATTTAAAATGGTAGGACTGCTGCCAGTACAGCTCAGAGTAGAACAGAAGCTGCATCATATGTACAAATTACTAATGGCTATGTTCCTCAGTACATGTGTTTGCAGATGACAATACTCAGCAATATTTTGATAGAATAGGGTCACAGATTCATAATGACATTTTTGCTTCAGCCATCGAATTGTCCTTGTTGTTGCCTACTTCAGTGTTTTGATATGGGTGTTTCTAATTGAATTCGTGGTGATGTCATTTTAGATTTCAGGATTTTATTACTACAAGTCTCTGTGAGTCTTAACGGTTTTCAGTTCTGGTTCTGTGCCCTTATTTTTCCAGCACTTCTTTTGATCAACTATTAAGCCACCGTTTAGCTGATAGCGGTCCCTGCACTCATTTATAGCTGTGGTGGTTGCAGTCTGGTGCAGAGCATGAGCATTATTGCCCTAATTGCTAAACACATCACTATCAAATGCACAGGGTGTCACTTCCTCCAGCAGACATGATGTTTAACATGCTGAGGTGCATAAATACAGAGGTTGAGAACCCATTTCCAGGTTAAGGCAGTTACTAGTTAGAATTTTAAACAAACCTTTATGATACAGCATACAATGATATTTCAGACAATAGTGTCCTTTCAGCTTTGTGGCAACAGTTTGGGGATGTCCCTCTTTCTGTTTCAACACGACAACTCTCCCGTGCAGAAAGCGAGGTCCATATAGAAATGGTTTTCAGAGTTTGGTGTTAAAGAAGCCGACTGGCCTGCACAGAGCCCTGACCTCAACCCCATCTAACACCTTTGAGATGAACAGGAACACACTGACTGCGAACCAGGCCTTATCATCCAACATCAGTGTCTGACTCCTCTAATGCTCTTGTGGAATGAATGGGAGCAAATCTTTGTCGACAGCCTCCCCACGAGAGTGGAGGCTGTTATAGCAGCAGTGGTGGAAGAAGTACTCATATCTTTTACTTATGTAAAAATAGCAATACCGCTGTGTAAAAATACTCTGTGACAAGTAAAAGTCTTACATTCAAGATTTCACTTAAGTAAAATTCCAAAGAAAGGTATTAACAGCAAAATGTACTTTAAGTTTTTTAATTAAAGTAAAAGTACTTGTTGAGCAGAATGGTCCCTTTCAGAGTTATTGCAAAGCATATTACTGGAATATTATTACTGATGCGCGTAAGCAGCATTTTAATGTTACAGCTGGTGGAGGTGGTGCACATTTGAGCTACTTTATATACCGCTGAATAGTTAAATCTATAGCATGGTATCATATTTTATAAATTGATTCCATTTTGTTTGTAAAACCATAATCTGTAAAGTAACTGGTAACTCCTGCTGTCAGATAAATGTAGTGAAGTAAAAAGTAGCATCAAATTGAAATACTCATGTAAAAGTACCTCAAAAATTTACTTAAGTACAGTACTTGAATAAAGTTTCAACCACTATATAGCAGCATATTATTGCGCATACTTTTGGAATATGATATTCAGCAATCACATATGGGTGTTATGTCCTACCCACATACCTTTTTAAATAACATTAGTATCATGGACTGGGTCTTGTACTGTCACACACTGAATGTGCGTCAACACTTATAGTTCTCTGTGTGACGTGATAATTCACTTTGGAAGAACATTTTCACTTTACAGCACATATCCATCATAATTCACACATCTTCAAAAGAGTCATTCATTGCCAATTACTTCAGTTTGGGAAGCAAAGATAAAAATATATTCTTTTGACACGTTCACACAAAAAACACCATACAGAGACATTTTCCCATCTTGCGATTCTGGATATGCTACTCTAAGTTTGAGTTTCCCTGCTAGCACTCCACATCTATTATCTTTATTTTAAAAGATACGTGTTACCTATTATCTTAATATCAGTGGCGATAGTTCTGAAGAAAGGTCCGATTATGATACTGTTTCAACAAAACGAAACTTTTTGGTTTGATTTAAAAAAAAAAAAAAAAAAAAAATTATGTAGGCGAGAACATTTTCCTCTAAAATCATCTTTAATAAAGAGGTCTGTGCTTCCACATATTTACAGGATAAACTGTTCCACAGATGCAAAAAATACACTTTGAAATTCATTAAATATTGAAATACTGAATTTCTCTTGCAAGAAGGAAAAAAGGGGAACAATGTTTCTGCAGGATGAAAAAAAGTTTAAAAAAAAAAAAGACTGAAAACAGCATCAAAGAGAGTTTATCTTTTGGGCCAGTTATGCCGGAATCCTCTGTAGAGAATAAAAAGACAGACTGGTTAACATACTGGGATGTTTGAATTTGAAGTGCCAAAAAACCCAAACAACTGTACTCTTCTATAGTATATTGTATATGTTTACCTATCAGATTTTCCAGACAGGTACGACATACTTCGGTTTCCAGCTGCAAAATTGGATTTTTGTCCCTTGGGAATTTTCTGTTGGACAAAAGATTTAAATTCATCAAGCACTAATAATAATAATACTTGCTACTTATATATATATATATATATATATATTTATACATACACACACACACACACACACACACACACACACAGTTTAATAAACTAATTAATTAACAAACAAATACCTTTTTCTTAAAATCATGGGCTTGCCGGTTTGGGTCAAACTGTGTGTTGTCCTTTGATTTTGTACCTGTAAAAAAATGGGGGTGTTAATTAATCTTTGAATAAATCTTTAGAAACAACTGTTTGTCCAATGTGATAAAAAAAATGTTTTAAATCACATATGCATACCAGCAAACACTTTGAGGTCTGACTGACTGTAGTCGAAGGGCTTGAAGCTTTCTTGGGGAGGCGGTTCTGTCTTCAGGGGCTTCTCTGCAGATTTCATCAGCTTCTTACTCGGTTTGGGAGTCGACTCTCCAACCTCACTGACGACCCTCTCTCTTTTCTTTCCACTGCCTTTTGCAGATTCCTAAAGAAATTGGTCAGCAATATTATATTCTGTACAATTAGGGCTGGGTATCGTTTAATTATTTTTCGATACCAGTACCAAAACCAGTACCCTTAAAGTGATACCGATACCAACAGAGTACTTCATTCATTACCCATCATGTGAATGGAAGCATTTAGTTGCGTAACATGCCACCACTCCTCCAGTTTCAGTCAAGCATAGAGGTTGTATTAGGCTATGTGTAGCTCTAGTTATGTCAGTTTTTTAGCAACCAAATGCAAAAACAAAACAACGCAAAGCCAGCGGTGCTGCTGATAGAGCAGATTGTGAGCTGAAGTTTCTCCGGTAAACACACTGATTATTTCAGCTGCCGCAGTCCCTCCTGCCCGACCTGCCTTCCGCTGTATGTAGCTGCTAGCTACACACGTCGCATTAAATCGAAGAACGCTTACGGTGATTGGCTGCAAGCAAAACCATAAAGAAAAGGATCGAATGCAGGTATCGTTTGACTGGAGACATTTCTATACTACTTGGTACTGGATTATTTCAGAGTACCGATACCCAGCCCTATGTACAATACTTATTTAGAATAAACATTGTAAATGAATGTATTCTTAAATGTATGTATTTTGTCAAACTAACAACATAATGAACAGTGTTGGATGACTGTTCCCAGCTAGGGACAAGTAGTATGCGTGTGCAGCCTTGTTGTAGAAGTAATCAAACAGGTTTTTATATTTTTATATTCTAGGGGTAATTTATTTATGGCGCACCATTAAACTGCATAAAAGAACACACATCAAGGAAATCTTTAAGGAATTAATGGGAACTATAAAGAGATTCATATTAAATGACATCATCTGCGAAACATTTTGTTTTGCAGTGCTGCATACTTAGCTGATATATATTTCTTTGTACCTCACTCAACAATTTCACATGCTCACAGTCCTTTGACTGAAAGAATTATATTGCAGGGAACTACTCAAGTCAACATTAGATTGACTCATTAGTAATGAAAAGAAATCCAGCTTTTGCTGCCATCTACAGGTTGAAATTTTAACTTTGCGTCAGGGTCTGCAACATTAAATTGTTACATCCCTGTTGACTGAATCTAGCAGACGACATTGGTGACGTCAGACATGCACAGAAAACCATTTCATCGTTTAACCTGTAGGAATCAGTGCAACAATGCTCTTTTGCCAAAGAAGATGTGTTGGAGTTGAGTTACAATCTTTGTTAAAACAAATTGACTGCTGCATGGTTTAATATAAAAAAGAAACAACATTATTACATAATTGTGTATAACGATACAGTAATGTTGCAGCTTCGTACATTTTTAAATGTTTGTTAAGTCTGTGGGACGGCACGGTGGTGCAGTGGTTGAAGCTGCAGCTTCATGCCAATCTTTACCCATGCTTAAGCATCTTCTCATCATCTTGTAGTGATTCTGCTTCCTACTGTTTGCACAAACCAGTATAGTCTTATTTAATCCTCAAAGAAAGGTTTTCCTCAGGGCTGGGTCAGTGAAACTGCTTCACATTTTATAACTACAATCACGGCATTGTGATTGTAGTTATATAATGTGAAGCAGGTGTGAATCACAGCATGAGTGTCACCTCACAGAGGTTTCACCTTCTGGATTGCTTTGCAATTACAAATCTGCCAACTGAGGCTTTAAACTGAGATTCAGTGGCTAAAACACATTTTCTTCAAAACAGTAGAGTTTATCATCCTTATTTATGAGTTTCATTAGTATTTACACAAGTTGTTCCAATTAACAGTATTAACTTGCTAAAGCATTTTTAAGGTTACACATCCAACTTGTGGAGTCTTGACAAATCATGTTTTCTTGAGATATTATCTCCCTGTGATAATTTCAGATTTATTTATCTAACTTGCTTAATTTGACCTAGTTCATAATTTTTTGATGCACCTGTTGGTGAACAGGACGCAGGCAAAAGAGAAACCCAGTGATGATGGAGCCCAGTCACAGCACACATGCTTCATGATAATCAATCATCATGATTGATATCATGATGTATATGATGTGAAATATCATTGCGCTAGAAGCTTTGGAAAACCACAAAGCTTTCTTACAAACTGAAATTAGACAAGAAAACTTCAGCGCCAAAGTGCTGGCTGAATCTGACAGTTAGCCGGCAGAGCCAATATTTGCCTGCAGTTGGCAGGTTGATGAGTGTTACTTTCAAGTGCTGCTGCCAACACTTCTGACTATAATGGATGCCTTCAGATGGTGCCAACGTGCTTATTTAAAAGGCGCCGTTTCAGCAGGGAGAGCCGAAAACCAACTTTTCACTTAAGCCATCATCATACAATGGATTTCTGTGGTGCACACCATTACTGTGTGCACTAGCGATTGATGGCTGAAGGCTCACACAGTGAAAGGCAGAGGGGAAGCAATGCCACCAGCAGGGACAGAAGCAAGAGACAAATGGTGGTGACCATTCTTGTTCTCTTGCACCGTGGACAGAAGAAGTGCCGAGACTTTTGTCTAACTGAGCATTTAAAACCGAGAGGAAACACCATATGGTGGCAAGGGCGTGCATAAGTAACCAAGTCGGAAGGTGCCAAGCAATACCCCAGAGAGACGACGCTAACAGGAAGTGGGCTTTTGGCCAGACAGTAGGTATTGTTGTTTCCCAGGAGGACAGAAAAGCGTTTGATGAGTGGAGGACATGTCTGTAATGCTCCAATCCCATGCTGTGCGTTCTTATTCCCCAGGCACATCATGTGACGGATATAAATATTAAAAGGCCACTAACATGCCGGTGCTGCAGACTGGCAGCGGAGGCTCACTCGCTTGTGAGTCACCGTATTTATGTGCAGAAATACCAGCCATGTCTTAAGAAAATGGGGGGCATTGCAGAGGGTTACACTGGCTATTAAAGCACTATTTTTAATATGCCGTGCCAGGCTCTTGGGTGAATATAACTCATGTTTTTCCATGGATTTGTACTTTCCCCAACAGGGACATCAACGGTGAAGTTGACAGAGTGCATAGAGGAAAGTGAAGAGTGTAAATGACTCACCGCTGCTTGCTGGCGAACAGTGGCAACGTTCTGGAGAGACTCCTGGTAGCTTTGTTTAGCCTTGTTTCTTTCCTCTGTGGAAATCAACATTCAAATACAATGAGGAACATCACTTTAAAAAAATTGTACATTTAGAACAGGTTAGTACCCCATTACCTGTCACTTTCTTTGCGTATTCCTTTGCTTCTTCCTTGGCTTTCCTCTTGGCCTCCAGCTCCTTCTGTTGCTGCTCAATACTCTGCAGTTTCCATCTTTTACTAATCTGTAAATGTGACATGGTACAGCTATGAACATTCATAGTAGTTAAGAGGACAACACAAATAAGTCTGGATATGCATGGATGTTTGGAGCTCTTGGATAACCTCAAATATTTTTGAAGATGGGTCAAACTTGGCATTCTTGTTGATGTGCACATCACTGGAGGGTAAATACTGAAATCACAAAGAAGATAGTTGAATGCTGTGTGTCCAGTTAAATAAAATGCTGAGGAATTATAACTGGTCATCTCTTACCATTCTGAAAGGGTTTTCAAAAGACTCAATGATACGTCTGGCTTTCATTTGAGCCACAGGGAGGGACTCTTGGTCATTCTGTGTTTCCAGCTCCTTCAAAAGTAAGCAGAGTTCTCACATTAGGTATCACAGTTCACATACAAAATCGACTGGCGGAATGAAGTAAACAAAAAGAACAAAAAAAGTTGATCGCTACCTCAAACAGTGTGATTTTAGCTGATGCCATGAGACCACTTGTTTTCTGTACATCAACATCCATTTTGAGCACATCGTCTGAGAAGAGCATCCCTTGTTTAACGGGCAGTTCTGAAAAGAAACACATTTGTTTAAGGCCTAATGGGCTAAAATATTCAAATCACCGGGGTAATGCACAGCATGTACGAGCATCAAGCTTACCATCAGGAGAAAAGGGGTGGAGATTGTTCTCAGAGACCCTGGATGTATCATGAGGACCAAACAACGTGACCTTTGGCTGCAAAATTATACAAGATCACATTTATTTTACCCCAGTTGTGATTTCTTCAACAACTACTGAAAACTAAAAATTCCATCTGTTTTAATCTGTTTGTTTTTTTTAAACCTACCTTTTTTATGGGCGTGAGTCCCTTCTTCTTTTGAGCTGCAATCTCAGCCTGTGCAACATGTAGAAAACAATGCAACGTTGACAAGTGAAATTACATCACTGACAAAAAAAACATTATATCCCCACTGCTGCCACCCATCTTTTCGCACCTTAAGGAGAGGCATTTCTCTGGCTTGCTGCACTAGCAAATGGAGCTCATTGACCTGCTGCCTCACCAGCGGGGGTACAGGGTTACAGCAGGCAATGATGCCCTGGGGCTCTCTGAGAAGATAAAGACAAAATACTGTGCTGGAGGTTATGAATAAAAACACTAAATTCACCTGCACTGTAGTGAGAACAACGAACACTAAAAATTAATCAAAATGCAAGTGGGAAATTTAATCAACATACTTGGGCAGCTCCTCAGATATCTTGATCATCATATGCGTAGGCAGGACATATCTAAACACACAAACAACACTATATTAAAAACATGTTAAGACAGATGTCGAAAGTCTGTGAATGATTCTATAAGCAGGGAGATTGTCACAAAAACATGTAGGTTGAAAAATCTGGCTGGGCATGAACTATAAATAGGAAACCAGCTCTAGCAGATTTCCAGCACAGCAAGTCCATCCATTTCCAAACAGCCTACCCGGTGCTTTCATCTTCCTGCCTGGCCAGCTTGTCCCTCCAGGCAAACAGCAATCTGAAGGCAGTGAGCTGCTGGGTGTTAAAGGCCCTTTTCTGCTTCCTCTGCAGCTCCAAATATGACTCCTCTGTGTATATGGGCTTCACATATTTCTGTATGAAAGGGTGGATGGTGAATCATGACAAATGTCAGAAAATGCAGGAGATTATGGTGCAGAAATGTAAAAAAAAATATGAATGCAATAAAGAAACTGTGCAACTATTGGATAGAGACCAGTGAAATAATAGTTTAGAGGTTGGTTTTTAAGTGTCAATTTAATCTTCATGATGCATCAAGTGAGAGATTTGTTTTCACCTTCAGGGAAATGTCTTTGCTCTTGTTCCAGACACTCTGCAGCAGGCCAGGCTGCCTGTGGTTAAAGTCCAACAGCTGCACCCTCACACAGTCGTAGATGTAAAGGAGGTAGTGGGTGTCTGTCCGGGCATAATGCAACATCTCATCTGGCAAGGGGCTACAGGGCCAAATTATGGGACATTCTTCACTTCAACTGCCCAAAGTCAACAATAATTCCAAGTATTTTTAGGAGTGATATCACAAACAATCTGAAATACATGATGGATTTCCCTGCTAAGATATTAAAAAGGAACTCTATCCCACAGTTAAACCTAAACATTAACTATAAAATGAAGCATCACATGGCCGAGTCATCTCCATACCGAATCCTCCAGTCAGCCAGCTGGTAGCGTTTGTCTGAGTCCACACTGCAGAAGTGTGTGAGCAGGTGGTCGAGGGAATGTCTGGCCAGGTTCAGAGCTCGGCTGGCCTGGTGTGTGTCAAAAAGGTTGACGACATACAAGCCGAAGTCCCTCTGGAGCCACTCGATGTCAGAGTCAGAGCCGTGAAATACCTGAGAACAGGAAAGAAAGCACATTCAGCTGAAAAAAACTGGTACCAACTTAAAAAAATTAAATAAAAAATTAAATAAAGTTTTTTGACTGCTTAGATACAGAAAATATTAGAACCAAAAATATAAAAAACTGGGGACACATCATGTGACATTTTTCCATTTGGATTATTTTCACAGATCTCCAAGTAGTTCAAGCCCACGCACTACACGTTTTCACAGGTATCCTAGTGTGAGAGTCACGGTGGCTCCCACACACCACAGGACACACGCCAATTTTATTAAACATGTTTTGAAAACTGTGGGGCTCTGGGCCACCTCAAAGAAATTCAGGCTCAGAAGTTTCAAGATTAAATCTTTACAAACTTAACATCAATACATTGGTGGAGATTTTCTTCTCCAGGTTACTACCTAATTTCAATAGGAGATGATTAAATGGTTCAGATGCAACCAGTTCATAAGGTAGTCTAAGCCATCTTCAATTTGATCTGCTTAAAAAAATAAATAAATAATTTAGGGCTATTTTAAGGCCATTTTAATTGCTGAGATTTGAGAATGCAATGACACAGCCTCATAACGCAGACCAATACAGCAAGCGGAACAAGTGGTCAGACAACCAGACAGGTTTTCTTTAAATATCCTCAGTTTAATTATCTAAACCACTTATTTTGAAGTAAAACCCAAAGGGAATACACCAGACATATCTGTCCACTGCATTGTAAAGCTGCACATAAGTACTGCATATCCAGTCGGTCAAAGTTGAACCAGGAGCTAGCTCTGCGAGATCTACTGGATTTTTAACATACATCTTCATTTTCAGTTTCAAACAAGTGGTTTAGTTAATATGATGTGTGCTTATTTGGTGCTGTGGTGTGGTTGCTCTGTGTAAAGCTATGTCTAGCAGAGTTACCATGTTCTCAGAAATGTTTAATTCATAACAGAGAGCACACGAGACAAAACCAAGGTTGAACAACAATAAAAGAGAAAGAAACTTTCTGTTAAAGACAGCCACACAGATCATTCAGTGGCCTATTTTGAAAAAAAAAAATCTAATCAGACATGTAATCTCATTTTCCCTTTAGACAGTTTAAGTCATAGAAGAGGATATTGGAACAAATGATTTGTGGAGCGGTTACATTACCTTGACAATAGCCGGGTCAGTGAATGCCTCATTCAGGATGTACATCTCGCTGCGGAGCTCCAAGGTGTCGATAATGAAGTCCTCCTCTCTGGTAGAGATCTGCATCAGACAGGTGAGGCCGAGGAAACTCCTGTAGGAATGGTGCTGCCATGGAGGACAGGGTGTTAACATAACTTCTGCTTCTACACAAGAACTTGCAGGTTTTAATAACAAGCCTCAACCACAGTCAATTCCTTCCTGACACAAAATGTCAACATTATAAGCCTCACAAAGGCACTATCTGTTGCCTGGCTGTTGTATTAGATCACATTTTATTGTATAGGTATCCAACAACTTTTTGTAATCCCGTACCTCAAGGTCCACTGCAAATTCAGACAATTTGCACAGCTTCTCATTCAGAGCCACCAGGTCCTCCAGTGTGTCAATGAAGGAGCACTTGGTCTCAGCCATTGGTTTGTACATCTAAAAATAATCCACAAACGATTTAGTAGAGGCCTAACCAACAACGAGAAGATCATATTGTAGTGTGTTGAATCACTTACCTGTGGTTCTGGCTTAGACAGAAGGCTTTCTGGTATTGTAAGATGATCCAATTCATATTGGTATGGGTGTGCAAACCTACATGGATCGAAATCACAAGTTTAGATGCACAACGAGAAATGGGAAAAGACAAAATGTTAATACTACAAAAAGGGACAAGTCTTACATGTCTTCTACATGTTCCTGAGTTCTCTGCTGGTGAATGAAGTCAGCCAGGGCAGCCGGGACATCGAGGTCCTCAGGTCTCTCTTTACGGATTTGTTTGTTGGTGAAATCTATGATGGGAGAGCAAGAAAGCCAATGTGTTCGACATGTTAAAGAGAACAACAGATGGGAAGAACATGAGCGAAGAGTATGTCTTACAAGAAGGAAGAGGCTTTATTGCATTGGGCTTGATGAAGATCTTGGGAATAAATGGTGTGTTGCTGTTGTCAACTTTTTCCTTGAATTTCAGCTGAGGCCTTGCAACATTCTTGGCGTGGAGCAGTCTGAACATCTCAGAACGACTGCCAGAGCCTGGACCCTGATCAATAAAAGCATTGTTTACCAAAAAGGTGTGAAGGGGACAGTATAAATATTTATCAAGTGTTCCAAAAAAAAAAAAAAAAAAAAAAAAAACCCAGAACAACTTTCTAGTACTTTGAGAGCTTGAACACCAGGACTGGCACATAATGTTTCAGCTTGAACACTGCCCAAAAAAAATTGGCAGCTGCAGTATAAGAGCTGAGAGGTTAATTCGCCAACCTTGCGATTCCAGCTGGATACGACAATCTTGGGAGGCTGAAACCCTGCAGGCATGACAGGCTGCTGGCTCCTGTTCACCCCATCAGCTTCATCAAGAAGAATCCCCTGGAAATCAGATACAAGAGCTTGGTTGGTTTGCAAAGACCTTTTCACGAAGAAATTTGTTTAACACCAAAGCTACAGGTCATACCACTCTTTCGAGGATGACGTCGTTTGAGTCCACAACCAAGTCAAACCTCTCCTCCAGCCCTGTCAGCTTGTTCCGGTCTCTCATGTGAGATCTGCAGCCGTGGTGCTGCATTAACTGACTCATGCTAACACAGAAAAAAGAAAAGACTTAATTTCTCTTACTGAGAAACAACAAGCGGCAGGTTACCCAGTAAACCCACTCTTCTGTTTGCATGTCTAAGGCTTAGTCAGACTTGCTTTCGCACTCAGCATTGAAACAGGATGTGATGTCATGGGTCTGACAAAAGGTAATCAGGAAATATTGAGTGGATATTGCACAAACTGGGGTGATATGACACCACTAGAATCAATTTTCATAGGGCAAGACACATCAAGACAACACTGTTTCTCTTGACCAACTGTGCAAATTCACATGTCTACGTTCAACAAAAGGTGAACTTTGATCTACCAATGACAAAAAGAGTAAACGCATTATTGAATTTGTCAGTTGCATGGGCTTTAAGGTAAGTGAATGTGAGGAGGAGCGAACACTGGCAGAGAGAGGTGCAAGTCTGACTGAGGCAAAACTCTAAAGGAAGCAACAACATACTATACACTCACCAGTGTAAGAGCTTATCTCCTTGACTTTCACAGAACTCCTGGAATCCCGGGAAGCTCCGATAGAAATCATATTCATCTCCAGCTTGAGGCAAGGCGGCGGATGCTTTGGTGGCAGATAATACAGCACCCAATCCATACTACAGAGGAAAGACAACACTATAAATCAGTACTTACTAAACGTTTGCAATAAAGTCAAATGTAGTACAATTAAAAACTTAGGGTAGGGGAAACACTGAAAAGTGATGTTTACTTTGCGTTTTAGTTTAATGTCTAATATCATATTGGGGTTCTTAAAACAAGGTTATTCCTATACAGTGAAACATAGCACTTACGTTTTTTAACTTGCATGACTGTAGTATTTAAACGATTAATTGACATTTCACTAACCTAGTAGAATGATAATTGATAATGACACGTTTTAGCTACTTATCTTTTAAAAACAACAACTATCTGCTGGTGACAGCTTCTCAAATATGGATATTTGCCTGCTTTACTCCATTTAATAGCCATCACTTTAGCTAGCTAAGTTAAATAGCTTTGAGCTTTGGGATTGTTGGTCCAAAATGAGCAATTTTAAACCATCAATGTCAATACTTTTGACAAAACCATTAATCGACACAATCGATAGATTAGAGGAATATGCAAATTTACTTGCAGCCCGAACGTTAGATGAAATGTACATAAAACATTTATCTTTAAGACAGGCATATTTTAAGCTAATTAGCGCACCAAAGAGACTCGACTCTCGTAATATCGTTAACGTTACCTTACAAATTACTTGGATAAATCAGATCTTGTGTCAACAGATAGCTGTGCACGTTTTCCTACCAATACCTAACTTATTACGTGACTAACTTATAGCTCGTAGCCAACAAGCAATTCCACGTTGCCCACCTGACTGCTAGCTTGAACTCAAAAACTCTGCGTCCAGCTTGGTTAGTTCACTTACTTTAACAAAGGCATCCACGTCTTTAAACCCGGTACACAACTCGGCATTTTCCTCGTCGTTGGTGTCTGAGTTTGTGTCTTGAAGGCCACTGTTTGTGGAATCATTACTCTTTGACGAAGCCATCATCTTGTATACATGTGAGCCGCAGGAAACAGCCCCTTTCCTCAACCTTTTCTTCTGAGCTTCTAGGACGGAAGCCGAGGGCAGACAGCGCCACCTAAAGGTTTGGAGTGGACGGGCCGCAAAAGGACGGACTTTATTTACTACAATCTATTGAAATCTTATCGGAAATATTGCAACATGACCATATGTAAAATTTTTGAATTCATAACTCAACTTATTCACGAAAGTTGTAGCTTTAATTTTACGTATCTGGAACATTTTAGATTGTCTTTGTTTTAATGTTGTGTTGACTATTACCACTCAGATTGAGATCCAAATCAAGAATGGTCATGAATCTTATCATTTTTCCCCTGCATGGCCAGGCTCTGGTCGTCAATATACCCATTCAATGCAGTGACACTGCAGATAGCCTTATCTCCCCTGTATTGGCTCACCCATCCAACCTGACCTGAGTGTTGCACCAGGATGCTGGTACCATGAGGGGGCAGTATTGACATTTGCAGTCTGCAGCAACTAAGCCACAGGATCTGCACTCTGTTGGGAGATATGAGAAGTAATATGCACCAGTCACGTCTTAAATGTAAACCATATCTGAATCCAAAGCAGTTTTTTTGTGTGTGCAGTTTTCAGCAATAGAGGTGATACTGTGGGTATACTAAATACATACCCTTCCTTTAGTGTCTGGTGTAAAAAGAAGTAGCCAAATGATGTGATTCAGTGGTCAATAGCATGTGAAGAGCCATTGCCGAAGTATTGACACACCAGCTCATTATGGATGATCTGTGGTGTGCAGGGAGAAACCTCTCTTTTCTTCACTTCCCCTTCCTATTGATCTCTTCACAGGGTCCTCTCCCTCTTATTATCTTAAAAGCATCTCTGCAACACTGGCTCAATCAATATTTCACAGTAGCTTTCCATGTCATTCCGTTGTTTTAGTGGAAGGTATCTGAACCTCAGCAGATACATGCTCTAATAATCCAACAGTGCAGTACAAAGCCAACTGCTTGATACATGTGAGTTTTAGATTGTCTATTCTTTTAGATATTGCATGTGATTGTTGTATGTTAAACATTAGATTCTGTGATGATAGCCCCTATTATATAATAAAACAATTAGTATATGCAGCAAAAAACTTGAATAGGACATTGCTGCCATTTACTCTCATTTATATGCTTTTTCATAATATTATGCATTTTATAGCTTTGATGGTGCCCCAAGGCGCCACTCAAATTCCTCCTGCAGTAAGACACTAAAACTGCTGATGCTGAAAATGACACCGTGCCACACGTAATTCAAAGAAATCCAAGAGAAAATCCTCAGTGAATTGTTTTTATTAACTCCCTCATTTAAAAAACACAAATGCACCATACAATATCATACATGCACAGCTTCAGCATATCAAGATCAGCTGATGACTTTTCAATGTGAAAACGTTACTGCCACGATCTCACGGAGATCACCTGGACATAAAAATACTGAGTCACAACAGAAAGGCCAAGCGTTGTCACCCAAAGCTCGTTCTTCATCAAGCTTTATGGAATTACAAATTGGGTAAGTAATTTATTCATTTTTTGATCAATCCTGCCTTTTATTATCTTGGAAGTATCAAGAAAATTGTAAAGTTGTGTTGGTATAAAAAGACAAGTACTACTTGTATTAACTGCTGTGCACTGGTTGACTTACCTTGTAACAGGTAGTGTTTGTGTCATTGCACCAAAAGACTGTGTGTGATAGCAGCTGCTAAGAAATGATGCTCTCTGCTCATGTATTTTTCAGATTCTGGGTTTGACTGAGAATTACAATTGGAAGTAGGACACCACAGTTTGGTCTCCCAGTTGGGGGCGTTGCTTCAAATCACAACAAAATACCTACAGTATGTACAGTATACTGCATGAAGGCAAGAGAGATCTCATTGCACTGGCTTTTGAACTAGCCCTAACACTGGCTCTTAATTGTTATTTTAAAGCAACACTTGACCTTTGTGCAGAAGTTTTGCAAGAAACAAAATAAAATGAACAATCAGGAACCATATCAAACATTAAAAAAAGAGAAAATCAAAGTCAAAATCAAAACATCTCCACAGTACTGATACGTTACAAAACAAAGAGGTTGGCAATGCTTCTATGTAACCAAGACACAAGTTCATAAGCTGTGTAATGTTGCCTTTTTCAGTTCATATAATCAGTAAATCAGCCAGAAAGATGCATTTCCTGTGTAAACATTTGTTAGCTTAACAATGACATTCTGTGATGAAAGAATGTATACAGATTAACCACACGTACAGCCACAAAAACAACATAATAGGATTCAAAGACTGCTTTCAGAAAGTTATTAACACTCATCGGGGAAGAGAACCTTTTGTCCTCACATTTAATACCAAGATCATCCTGCAAGGTGCACCTGACCTGGCCTTGGATTCTAGAGCTTTTTTCCACTTGTTCCTTTGCACTGGTTATCCATGGTAATCTGATAGAAAAACAGACATTTCAACTCCTCCCTGTGTTAAACTTGTTTTTCTACCTCCCATATTGACCTTATATCACTAATTGAATGTCCGCAATGCTTCAGTTGCCCAAAGCCCTGAACCATGGTTAAGTACAGGAAATTAGTTTAAACTATTTCTTTTCCAAATAGCTGAATGGGCTTGAACAGTTTTTCATGACGCTAGGTTAAGGTAATAACCACGCACATGCACACTTACACACGCACCCTTGAATCTTCCTGGTGTCTTCCTGATGGCATTGTCCTGATTTAGTCCTCCCTAAATTCTGATATATTAATCTTGTGTGGGTGTCATTAGTACCATTACTCCTATGCCCTTTCCCATAGAAGCCCCTCAGGCCTGCTCTAATTTTCTAAGATATTTTAATGTCTGCTAAATCACGACCCATATCAGGCTTTCGTCAAGTCAGACTGTTAAAAAGACCCTTGTGTCGTGTGCTGTCAGACTTCTGATCTATCTGCTCCTGCCACTATACGGCTATTGAACGGTAGGGTGAAGCAGGTCTGAATACCTGAGCAGTGGGGTTTCACTGAAATACATAAATAAACAATGACATCACATACCACATAAAAAAGCCAATACAACTGACAAGAAAGGACAGATTCACAAAGTATTAAAACACAGCTGACCACACATTTTGCCAAATAATTTCTAAGCTGGTGGCTAGATTTCAATTATCAGACTGGCACAATTGGCAGCACTTTAAACCTCTCGTCTCGACTGCAATGGCCCAGATGGATGTGGACTATGGCTGCAACTAATGATTATTTCCAATGAAACAATCAGTCTATAAAATGTCAGAAAATACAGAAAAATAACATTTTGGGAAATATTCCTATTCGCTTTCTTGCCGAGAGTTAGATGAGAAAATCAATACCACTCTCATGTCTGTGCATTTATAGCGTTTGACTCAGTTGTAAACACACAGATGTGTAAAAATGACAGAAGTTCAAACCCTGCGAACTTTCTCACCTCACACGTCTGGCCAATCATGGCATGACGTGGGTGTGTTTACAGAAATTGTTGGAAGCAGCCCCCCCTGACTCCGAAGCTGTTCGACCATCAGACTGATGAAGTATACTGGCCCCTTATAGATTCAGCAAAGAAGATAAAATGTGTTAATTAGTGAACTTCATCGTACGCGTTTTTGTAACCATATTTATCATGTTTTTTGCCATGGCTGGGCTGTTGTTAGAGTGTTGTAACGTTAGCTGTTCTAACTGCTGTCTACATCTAACCGCCATCTGCTGCAAAGAAGTGAGCTGCAAACGTTTAAGAGCCACCTTTCAAGCTTACCAGCGTTCAGTTTTACACACTCAAACCATAGGTTTTCAAGAAGGAAAATGACTTACTTGCTGTCTTCCTGAAAAGACTGGTCATTTTAATGTCTGTGCGTTCAATACAGAGCTAGGTCCATGATGTTTTTATCCTAGCTTTGCACAAAGACTGGAAGCAGGGAAAACTTGTAGCTTCTGTCAAAGTAAAAAAAAAAAAAGTCCCAGTAATTCTAAAAACTATTATTAACTTCAAACTATTATTGCACATTGCAAATAAACTGCAATCGAACGTACACCTTGTTGGGTATGTTTGGCATTTTCCCTGATAAATGACTTAGTGATTGTTGATGATTATTTTCTGTCGATCAGCATTAGTGTTAAAGGAAATACACTGGCAGTTGTATACCTCTCCCACTACTGCTGTATGCAGGCAGATGAAATCTCAGTCAATGCAGAGTGAAGTCCAATCCATCAATCAGCGAGCTATCACAATAACTGGTCTGAGGCATTAAAACCTGTAGGAGCCCTCATGGTACATTTGGCTCTTCACAATCAAATGATGAAAGGTAAATGGCTAACACTGGCACTGTGAGCTGTTTTATGAGTTTTATCTGGGACACAAAAAACTTTTAATGGAGCATGTAAAGATGAAGGTGGTTGCAGTATGTTCTGAAACACTGAGTATCACTGTCTAGTGTCTATAAGTGATGGCGTTACAAGAATCTCCAAAGGCACGGGAACGGGTGAATGAATGTTCCGACTCACCAATTCAGATGTTTAGAGGAAAACGGAAAATATTCAAAAATACAACTTGTCATCACGGCCCTCCGCAGGGTTCACTGAGACCTTCAAGAATAAGAAACTGTGAGGAATAAAATGTTGAGCATGTAGCTATTTTAGCATTAACAACAAGAAGGCTGAAACTACTTTGGCACATGAATGGAAGTAAGGCATCTGTATCATTCGGAAAAAGAGTTGAAATGGAGCATTGTTCCCAACCGGCAAAAATGTCAAAACAGGCCTACGTAAAAAAAGCACAAGCATTTACTGTTAATTAAGTGTCTGACAGCACGCTCCACTCTAGTGCTGCCTCATACCCGCAAACTAACACTGCAAAATAGTGTGTTGTTACCTCCAAAAGTGAGAGAAAAAAAAGAACTCAGCAACTTTCACGAATTAAAGAAAAATACCAATAAGAAGGTTGAAAAACAGAGCGGAGTCATTGTGTCACGACGTTGACCTGAATGTTGATATTGCGATGGCAAGGAGCAGGGAGAGGGGGGAGGTGTCCACACTCCAGGCTCTCGAGCCGCGGGCACTCATACCTGGAACACAAAATAACCCACGATAAACTGATGTTAAATCTGCTGGAGGAAGCGGACAGTTGGCAGCAGCTCCACACTTCGGGACATTCATCTGAAATACTAATTTCTTATCTCTACGTTTTAGCTCTCTGCTATGTTATCTGTAGAAAAACCTGAAAACAGATGTGCCAAAAACATTCTACCTGAAAATTTGATAGATTTCAAAAACATAAAACATGCAAACTGACTTTGCATAGGGTTACCTAAAATGTGGTAAAAACGTATTTATGTCCTGGCTTATGACTGCAATTGTAAGTAAAAAATGTATTAAGGGAGCTGGGTGTAAAGAGACCACGAGTCTGATACAGTTTGCTCAGTGAGTCAATTAGCTGTTATGGATCAAAGACTATTTCCCTGTAATGACATAATATCCATATAAAACCCTTTCCTGGACATATTATTGATGCAAAAGAAACCTGCTGAACCACTTCTGATGTTTCAGAGCTACTAGTTTCTATAAACACAGTACTCTGTTTTGACTGCTAATGTGTTTTTCCCACATCTTTTCTTTGCAGTATCCAAAGAATCTAGTTAGCCTATTTTTCAAATTAAATTTAAAAGAAAACCCAGCGTGGAATTCTATCTCTCTCAACTGCTTTTTTTCTGGGATTCAAAACAGAATATCAACAATGCAAATTAGCATTTAGAGCAGAAGAAGAGCCCCCTGCAGTCCCACAGGACAGTAATAGCATCTAGTAAAAGAGGAAGTCAACCTCTGCGACAGAGATGGATTGCGCTGCATATTTCAGCAAAATATAAGCCTGGAAGAACTCAGGGGGTTGGCTGGGGACATGAGTAATGGTGAGTCAACAGAGGACAAAATGTCCCTGTCAGGTTTAAAAAGTGCTAAGTGACTTCATTTACAAGTATGGGTAAACACTAAAAAAAGAAAAGTTCTGAGAGATTGAGATCCCAGTGAATCTGTATGTCAGATGTTGCCATTATGTTGTGTTTCTCTAGAATATGGTGGCATCAGCATATTTCAGTGCTACGGCTGAAGAATGCAAACTTTGAAATATCTGTTTTTTGTCTTCCACCTGAGAGTTAAGAGAAAGCCAAACTCAAATTATTCCTTTAACCTTCTATTTTTAACTCCGTAACCACTACAACTCGATAAACCGTCAGCAACAAGCTTACTTAGTTGGTGGATTCGTATGGGATCTGAGGCCGGGCCCAGTCCTCCTTCACTCAGCGTCTGAATGTGGATGATGTAGTCGTCGTCGTCGTCCTCGGAGAGGGTCAGCTCTGCTGTTGAATTGGCTGTTGTGAGTGTGTTTACCTCTTTGTGTCTCTGTCTCCAGTATGACAGCTGAATGGGGGGAGACCAAGGTGGGTAACAAATTGTAAATATGTATTCTTACAGCCTGACAGCTTAGAGTGAGCCTCCACACAGGTAAAGTGACTCATTCTGAATTACCATTCTACTGTGAAACATATTGAGAGAGTAAAACTCACTTGGTAGCCTGTAACTTCTGACTCTGATTCCATTGCCACCACAGGTTCCCAGTAAAGAGACAGTTGAGAGCCAATTAGGGTCCATTCAACATTCAGCGGTGGTTGGGCTGGTGCTGCATGATATGAAAATAATTAATTTCTACATGTCAGCGCAGTAACATAACTGTCACATCATTATACAAGAAGTATCATATTTTTAGAAGTAGATATTGTTTCTACCATCAGACGTTTGTGGTATGAGGATGCAAAGCATGCCTCAACACATTAACTTTGTTGAAGAATAGACTTCATTCAAACCGTTCATAGTTTCCACCTCTGAATTCTAATCAGTGTGGATACAAAATCAAACACTTGAGCAGCAGGGCGTCCAGCAACTTACGTGGCTTTTTCGTGGTGACATTGATTGCAGGGAGGAAGGGGCCGGTGCCCGCTGTGTTGAAGGCGCTGACTGTTAGGAAATACTGCGTGTTTCCTGCCAAGCCGCTCACTGTGACCGAGGTTTGGTTCCAAGGCACCCTAACCTTCCCCATGGTCTCTGGTTTAGTGTCATCTTCCCAGTATACCACCTGTTTGAGACAGACAACCGTGATATGTGGCTTTGGATTGGAGCAAAATGTGTAGTATGCATTTTCTTTTACATACAGTACACCAAAGTATTTGTAGTTGTTTTTGGTGTCTTGAGACAAATGTGGTATTGTTAAATGATTGCCTCTGGGTGTTTCCTCTTAAGAGAGAGCAGTTTTCTTTTACATTTCCATCAGGATATTTGATTTAACATCATAAAGCCTTTGTTGATGTACTTTTACAACCCCTAGGGACGTTTCACTATTGTTCAGATACTACTGAAAGAATGACACAATAAGGGAAGCAACTAATTATACCTTTCCTTATTGATTAATCTACTGATTTAATTAATGATTTAATCATTAAAATGTAAAAAAAAAACATTATAATATCCCAATGCCCAAGGTGACACCATCAAAATCCTTGTTTTGTCCAACCAGCACTCAAAAAATGTATTTAATTTACAATCATAATAAAACAGAAAAGCAGCAAATGCTCACATGTGAGAAGCTAGGACCATTTTTGCTTGATGACTGAAATGATTAATCACTTATCAGAATTAACAATCAAGATTTTATTGTTGCTCGACTAATAGATTTATTGTCTAATCATTTCAGCACTACAATACATCAATCTATGTTGCATATTGCAGCCAGCATGTAATATTTATTTTTCCACTGATGAAAATAGAGCTAATTATGATATGCTTTCATATGAAAATATTACAGATCAAATACCAACTAAAGTTAGCAATCCTAGAATAAGGGACTATTTTGTTATCACTCCTTCTAACCATCAAACTGAAAATAGATTATCCTAAAAACGACATCCATCCCCCACCCATCTACTTTTCTGTCATCATTATTCAATGTTAGCTGATGTTGACATCGCCGGGGTAGCTCAGACATAAAATGGCACCAAAGCTTACTTTCCCAGATGGAAATATTGAAACAACTTAAATTTTACAGTGCAAAAGAATAACAACAACCTCTTACATTAAAGCCCTTTGATCACCCTGATTATTCAGCCAGAAGTATGCAGGTGAGGCAATCAGGCTGTCCCAGTTTTTGAAGGTAAAATAATGCAATCAACTGTTCCTATGTTATTTAGTGAACGATGACAAGATCACTTCCCATGGTGCTGGGTTTGTCTGACTGTAAAAACGTATAATTGTTAAACTTCAGTAGACAGTTTTGAGTATCATTTGGTGTGTGTATGATGGCATTTGTTGGTAATCTGACATGAGGTCTGGTATAGTATTGCAGCACAGACTATCATAAAGCTCTGAATCATGATATTGCATATCTGACAGCAACATGAAAAGGCATGTGGACAGGCAATTTTCTTTTGTTCTCTTGAAAACGCTCTGCCACGTTTTCCTGTCGTGTTGGTACAAAGAACTGTATAATTTGGGCTATAACACTCGCCCAGCTGAAACAGCCATTTCCATGGCGACGCAGAGTTTGGAAGTGATGGCTTTGAGGTACAACAGGGGTGATGACAAGCATTTGAAATGTGTTGTGTATGATTTCTTTTTCCATTTAAAAGGGTAAAATGTACCTCATAGCCCAGAACCCTTTCAGGGGTGAAGGAGAGAGCCTGCCAATTCACCTCAATCTCAGAGGCTGAGACACTTCTGGCCCAAACTCCCGCTGGCATCCCACTTGGCTCTGAAAACAGACAACAGGAGACTGAGCATCGCTGCCTTGTTCCAAAGAAGAAGAGAGACAAGCAGAACAAATCTCTTCAATTTTTACATTTATAACTGTGCGGCATTCTTGTTGATCTCTACTTGGATGAATCATCACACAAAGGTGCTGCTGGTAAATAGACCAATACCACACTACAGACTGACCCCCTCTCAGCATGCTGAGAGGTAGCATAGATCTAAATGCCAACCGGTTTCCACTTTGGCATAGCCATTCAAAAGAGTGGTGATATTCGGAGGCAATCTACCTATGCTTACATAAATGCGTTGCAAATTATTTTCCAGTTTTCTACCCTTTTTTACTTGTAAAAAGATTTCTGCAGATATATTTTCCTGCATGTCGCTTTATTTCATGCAGGGAAATAAATGTCTCTATATTGAAAACCACTTTCATGATCTTTGTCCTTTTCAAAAACTGAAAAGGCTTTGCAGCTTTGCAAAAATCCCACTCACGTTCATTCCCTTACCTGTCTCTGCAGAGTAGATGGTGACCACGGGGCTGAAGGGACCCTGTCCTTTGCTGTTGTAAGTGCCGACCTTGACATGAAATGGAGAGAAGGGAGCGATGCTGTCGTTGCGGTACACATAGCGCGATGCACCGGGGGCAGAGGTGGCCACGTGAGTCCAGCTAACTTCTCCGAAGGCGCGGAAAGCAATGATGTAACCAAAGCTCTCACCATTCTGTAGTTCTTCAGGGACAGGCTGAGAGTGAAACACAAAACTATAGTGATATTAAAACATATACAAACAACTCACGTTCACCCCGCGGCTGGGCTGACACAATCACCACCCACTCTCATGGTGCCAAAAGAAGTGCGTGACCCACAAATTGCTTTTGTGACCCACCTGAAGAAATGAAATGAGCAGTAAAATGCCATTTAAAAAAATATCTAAGCTCATTACAGAACGTCTGGGCAGAGTTTGAAATGAAAAGTTATTTCTGAATTTAATGAAATGAGAAAACTCAAATAATGAGATAGCTTTAGCCAACTAATGACTTTTTCAATATCTACATTATTTTCAACTACCCGACTGTTATTTCATTGCTAGATTTGAGCATTGCAGATTTGGCTGAACAACAGTAATTCACCACAGATCCAAGCCTAATAAAAGACAATAACTGTCAGATTCAGTGTTCTGTTTGTGTTTACATTGCTGCTGCCTTACATGCAGACTCTTTAAGAAATGACTACGACTGGAGCGCCAGACTTCAATTGACCCAAAATGTATGACACCCACAAGCCAAACAGAGCACGGGCTTTGATTTAGCGAGAAATATTAACCATCTCACTGAAGAAAAAAAAAGATTAACTGCAGGCGTAAGACTGATGACTTACCTCCCATGTGATGACCAGTTCAGATCGGCTTCCACCTCCTCCACCCACGTCACCTGGCGCTGCATCAGGAACTAAACAACACAGACCTAGTTCACACCTCCATATAAGATACACTTTAGGCTTTAGAAAGAGCTGGTGGTATAATCCTAAACCATTTGACTTTTTGCAGATCATAGTTTGAGGTTTTGATATTTTCTATCTGATCAGGATTAATGATTTGAGGGGAAAAAAGTGAATCACATTTACTGTACCTGCGTCCTCTGTCCTGGTCTTGACTGACACAGGGCTGGGTTCGCCAACCCCAACACTGTTTTTGGCCAAAACCCGAAACTCATACTCCACCCAGGCATTGAGGTCCACTACAGTGGCTGTCAGTGTGTTCCCATCGATTATCTCTGGGACTGGAAAAAAAACCAGATAATATACAGTATATACATGAGCATATAAAAAACAGAGGGGATACTGTAGCTGAACATGTGGAATAAAACTACAACAGGAGAAAGAAATCTATACACAATTGTAACATAATTAAATGAAAAAGACAAATCATTAAACAAGCGTGGCGATGCTACAATTTTGACTTCAGAAGAGGACACTGCAACTACTACTACTACTATTACTCACATCTCCTAAGTACAAAGGATGGGTGAAATGCAGTGGACAAAGGTAAGGTAATGTGACATGACATTGCCTATTTAAACATACAGTAGATACAGAGCAATATTAGCAATCATTTGGAGTGGTATTGCTGGCCATCTAATAAGTCTAATATTTTCTCTTCTTTTAGTTCTATTTTGGTCTCCACCAACTCCTGAGGGAAATATCTGGCTCTTTAGCTGCTAAATGCTCCACTATGTCCACCAGCTAGTTTCTAACATATGGTGAAAAAGGTCCAATAATAACCAATCGACCAATAAATAATGCCACAATATAACACACAGTGGTTAGCTAAAGGTCTAAAGGCAGATAGCATGCAGTGGATATGCTATCTGCCTTTAGACCTTTAGCTAACCACTGTGTGTTATATTGTGGCATTATTTATTGGTTGATGTGTGAGATAAAGATATATATGTCGTTTTATGCAATTTTTGGGGGCGCCTATTTAACGTAAGGACAACAGATCAAAATTAACCTTTTAGGCTCCCTGTGACCGTTGATGAGCCCTGTCAAATAAACTAATAAAATAAAAATACATTTTATTACATGACATTCATTTGGCCGACGCTTTCGTCCAAAGCAACTTGCAATACGTGCATTTAACCTCTATAGTAACAAGCTAGATGTCATCCTAAAAGACTTGACTTGACTTAAGCAGATGAAAAGGATTTTGGTTTGACTGAGGCAGGTGTAAAGGTCATTAAAGTGGTTTAAATGAGATCATGTAAAAGCAGCAACAATGACCTCTAGTTCTCTTGAGTAAGACCCTGAATCGCTACCATCTCCTGAGCTTTCGTTCTGTAGCTGACCCTACACTCTGACACTGCCAGCTTAAGGGGGAAGAGAAGTAAGAGAATTTCCCTGTGGGGATCCATGAATTATCTGAATAACATTACATGTGGTATAAGATGAAAATTCATCTTCGAGTGCTGCCTACCTGTGTTAACCCTCTGCCAGCCCACAGTGAAAGGAGTCCTGGTCTGGATGAGGTAATTGGTGATGGGGCTGCCGTTGTCTCTGCCGGGTCTCCAGGCCAGCTGGGCTGTACTGTCTGTCACCTCCTCCACCGTCACAGAGTCTGGAGGGCTGGGGGGGCCTGGCTCAATCACAGGAACAGAAGCTGTGAGGTACTTGTACATGCAGAGGCACAGACAAGTCTACAAAATGTGGATTTAAATGTGTGTACGCACACATACTGCAAGGAAAACATTTGCATAAAAAACACATCCATCCAACTATATTGCTATGAGAGATTACTATGCTTAGTTGAAAGCCTTTATATCTTAAAATCAACATTAGCAAGAGAAAAACATTTTTTAAAAGCTTTGAGTTTGAGGAGAAGTTATGCCCTTCACAAGGAATTAAAAGTTAATTCAAGATTTATCCTCCAATATTCACCCATCTTGTAATCCTTTCCTTTAATGGTCCTCCTGGTCGTTGATCGATGAAACATCAGACATTAAGTAGAGGCAGGGAGTCAAATTAAAAGGTAAAAGAAGAAAAAGGGCCTCATAGCCCTGAAGAACCAGAGTTTTATCATTTATTGTCATTATCCCACCAATTAAGTGGTGTGATGTTTTACTTTAGCCTCATACTGTTTCCTGTTCTAATGAACGTGTCGGCTCAACAGAAATAATAGACCACTAGAGAGCTGTGAGACAGGCCCGCAGACTAATAACGCCCCTAGCTCTGCTCACACTCCTCGCCGGCTCTGAAGTGGTTTCTAATCTGAAGCAAAATATTCAAATTTTTAAAGTGTTAATTGATTATTTTAATAAGCAATCAATGCTTTGGAAACATAAACAACTGATTTTGTGTTTATGGTTCATGCAGTACGTATGTGCTATATGTAGAAATGCATGTATGTATAAATATTTAGCAGACTACGCTCAACATGCATGCTGAACAATGTTTTGTCTAAACACTTTTTTTTTTTTACAGAAGCCTTGAACGTGCTGCCCACATACATTTGCCCTTAAAGCCCTGGCTTTAGAGATATTGATCTCTGTAAAACTCATTAGCAGCTCTTGATGAAAAAACCCTTAATACACTGGCCTCATTAATACATATTAATAGAGCACACAATCAAGGATCAATTCCTTATCCTTTTAATTATATTTCATTGGCTGAGGCAAGAGGTGCTGTCAGTGTCTTGATGGTGTTCAAATAATCTGTTATTAATATGGACAGACTGTCTGGGCTTTTATTGTGAACTTGGCACAGGGCAAATTAATATCTGGCTGTATTATGAATACAGACACGGTAATATTATAATTCAATCTGAACTGAATATTACCCAAATTTGAAATATACGCCATCACACATGTCAGAAGTGATACTAAATAATAGTACGTTAGAAAAGTGATGACATAATAACGATAAAACATGTAGTTGTACAGCGTTATATTGACTGTGTATTTCCCTACATACTGTCTTCCAGGATGATGATGATGCAACTGTCAAACAAGCACAAGTGCTCATCAAGTGGTTTGAATGCTAATGACCATAATGATATCCGTATAACGTGACCTTCTCCATATCCACCACCACCCAGTGGAGTGTTTGTGAGGCATCATGGAGTGGCATCTAAAACATTTTCCATTGCCATTGTAAAAAACAAGAACCCCGACGATCACTCAAGAGTCTCTGTGTCAGGAGGAGCGATTATCATTGACCTTCAATGCTGCGAGAGGAGTGGAGTGAGACAGGATCGGAAGTAGCACCCTGCTAAATTATTGAGCTACTATCACTGGCTTATATTACATGAATTCAATAATGTGTCTATTGCCAATAACACCAATAATCATTGTTACTGCGAGTATGATCATGAAAGTCCAAATATGCTGCTGCGATCACACTCACTCCAACTTATAGCACAATCACACTGACACAATCATTATCACAATTAAATGTGTCCTGAATTATTCACATTGTTGTCGTAACATTAAAATGGCATTTTTTTGAGCACATGTAAATTCAGCCACTGAGGGAAGCTAGATTCTGCCTAAGTGTTTTCTCACCTACCTCTCGCAGTATACAGCCATGCACATAGTTTTGGTTTTATTTGTCATGGTTTTGAGCTTTCCATCTATGATATTTCTGCCTCCACTCCATATTAAATGCGGATAGAATGATATATTTTTTTTGTGGTGCTCCCAGCCTCGAAAGATGACATTTTAAAAAATTCAGCTGCAACATCTCTTTCCAGATTCAGTGTCCCCATTGCTTTGGATAATACACACAACACGGGACAATTTTTCTGGCAGAAAGCAGTTCCAATGAAAACAGCATGTTGTGTCGATTATCCAAACAGACAGGGGCACTTTTTTCTGAAAAGATATGTTACTGTCAGCGGTGGAAAGTAACTAAGTACATTTATTCAACAACTTAGGAAAAAGCATTGTCTAGTTGGGGCTCCTCATGTTTCTAATGTCTACGAGTTGTCTGCAGTTCCACCAAAGAGTGACTTCCCCTCTAAACTTCTCAGATGGTTCCATTTAAATAACTGTTTAAGGCCCAAAGAGATCAAAATATCCAATGTTACATGAAAACGCAAAGATTAGAGAAAATTAATTAAAAAAAGTAATACAACATTTGTAGCAGAACTGTTTTTTTCTTCTTCTTTTATACCCCGTTAATCATTTCATGACCCCTCAGATTTATCTTGTGACTCTTTGGAAGGGCTGAGGTTGGGAACCACTGAACAAAACTACCTAACAGTAAATAAAGCAGTTAAAAACTAGCTACATCTTGACCAGCTATAACAGTAACAGTATTAACAATCTAATAATGGCATATATAATAATATATCAGTCACAGTACATTTTGTACATTTTGCTGATAATAATGATTTACATTTACTTAAGTAATATGTTATATACAGGACCTTTACTTGTAATGGAGTATTTTTACATTGTTGCATTGCTTCTTTTACTCAAGTAAAGGGTCTGAGTACTTATTTTAACACTGTTGTTGTCAATTGTATTGAGGTGGCGGAAGTCATCTCAGAGATGGGTATGTCACAACCTGTGGGCAAATAAAACCAAAACTACCTGCATGGCTAGATACCACTGGAGGTCAGCGAGAAAACATGTAATTTGGGTGACCACAGATTGTATCATGGGTGGTTCATTTACTGTATGTGCTTAGTATGGTGTTGCACATTGATTGAAAGAGTTATTTGTGACCTTTATGGGTCATAGGTATAAAGGTTTAAAGTGGTGGTTTCCACACACAATAATGACTGGCCCGCTGCTAGACGGGAAAATCGACATGTGGCCACTGTTAGTTTGTTGAAGTTGTGATCAAGCAAAGGCATTCTTTGTCCTCCATGACTAGTTTTCTATCCAGCTTCATGCTTTGTCGCCCAACATTTGAAGCTATTCGATCTAAGCAACGAGACATCCATGACAGCTGCCGTGAGCAGGAAGTGTAAATAATGCACAATCTCTCCAGTCAGTACTAGGCCAATCCATTTCCATGGCCTTGTATTGCTTCTACTTGATAAACAGCCTTATTTAAACTTTAAAACACAGCAATTTGGAAAGGAATGCTTATTAATGCCATTTGCCTAGAAGATCTTCAACATGCCAAGCTGAATCACTGGTGGGTATCCTTACAAGATAAAGATATGGATCCAACCATTTCAAATCCTGACACCAAAATCATCCCTCACCTCATCTGACATTTAACATATTTGCGTAGTGTCAATTTGCTGGGCTGTTTGGCGTATTGATCAAAGCTAGAAACATCCCCCCTCTCACGTTGCACACAATACAAACTGCAACTCCCCGAAACATATAACAAAAGTTCTATTTTGTTCTACCCGATGTAACTCTTGACAATTGTGTCTCTCTGGAGCTATACATACTGCATGAGTGAGCACAGACAGGCATCTAAACATTCCACTGTCAAGCACATTGCAGCAATATTGAAAATTGGTCATTACAAAGAGAGAGAGAGAGAGAGAGAGCGAGAGAAAACAACACATTCTTACAAAAAAATCATAGCTACTACTCCTGTAATTTCACAGGTTTGTCAAGTTCTCTACTTCCACAAACATCCCTGAATGCAATAAAAAAGAAAAGCATGCCTCCTCTATTTGATGTAATCAAGCGACTGCGGCTAGAATGCTAGAAATAAGCAGGATACACTCTCTGATGACATCCAGAATGATTTTCATGAGGATATGGGCATTCTGGTAGCACTGCAATCACTGGCTGAAACGAAACCCATTTGAGTTTAAAAGCTTAAGTGAACATTATACGCCCTGACAGTCAGCATTCTTTATATTCTCAGTAAAGCATATCCATATGATGTCTTCTTTTTCCTTCATTTGGTAACCCTTACAGAGCACAGACATCTTTTTATTGTGGGTTGTTTTGTGGCTACATCCATCACCCATTTTACAGCTATTACATGTCGAAGTGTCCTTGAGCAAGACACTGAACCCCAAGTTGCTCTCAATGGGCAGGCCAGCACTTTGCGTGGCAGCTCCGCCGCCATCGGAGTGTGAGTGAGTGTGTGAATGGGTAAATGAGAGGCAAATTTTAAATCGCTTTGTCCGTAGAAAAGTGCTATATAAGTAAAGTCCATTTTCCATTTACACTTAAGTCTAGATTTTTAATTTCCCCTTTTTTATAAAAGCTGTAAGTCCAGTTATAATTAGTGACTGCAGAGCAGAGAGGAGGTTTTCTTACCTTTCACAATCAATACAGCCACGGCTGACAGGCTCTCCACATCTGTGTCCACCACACAGATATATTTGCCGGCATGGTAAAGCTGAATGTTCCTAATCATCAGATCTCCTGCTGTTCTCTACCAAGGAGGAAAGAAAGCTTTGTGTAGCATGAAAGATAACAGACCTTGTGACAGCTTATTAAAGAATGTAGTGAAGCATATATAAGGTGCAGTAAATAGCGGTGCCAAAAACGTTTGCAGATCCTGCAGCTATTTAGCTAGGACTTTGCAGAAGAAAATCAGGCCTGTTTTAAAAGAGGCATTTTACACCAAAGATATTTTACACATATCGCTTGACAGGTCTTGCAGTCAAAGCCATAAAGGTAAACATAATGCAACATTTCTGAATATGACAGAACCTCTTAGTCCCATACTGCTGTCCCAGATGAGCTCAGATGAAAAGGTTCAAGGCCAGAATTCACAAACATTGTATGCAGCAAAGGTAGTTTTTGTGTCCGACAAGACCTCGGCTATTTTACTTGCTTTTTACAGAGGTCATCACCATGACCTTCGAGACCTGTTGCAAGAAACTACACAAATAAGCTATTAGTATAGAGTTCAGCTGGTTTTTGCTTGACTGGAGAGGAAAAAAGGACCCTCTAGATTCTCATCTGATAGGACACCCTTAAGCAGCAAATGGTAAATTAGTGGTGAAATCATTCTCTTGGTATTGGCAGGAAAATGTGGCAGTAGAGCCAATGTGGTTTAATTATGGAAATTAAATTCCTTGAAGCAGCAAAGTTAAGTTGATAATCTCTTTGGACTGGGGACATTCTAGCATTTCTGGGGAAGGGGTCTCTTTTCAGATAAGAACATTGTCAGTCAAACACACACGGAAAGAATGGTTAATCTCGAAGGGTGTGAGGGTGTTCTGAAAGTGTTTTGTCATTTGGGGCTCTGCCATGCTTTCATTCCTTTAAAAGACACCTCTAATGATGTGTATCCTCTTTCTGTTATAAGTAGCTCTGCAGCAGGCTATATCAAAGTAGGATTTTAAAAGAATTCAAGAACCACAAGACAACCACAAGTATTAAAAATTAGGTTATTTCAGAAGGCTGAGCTCGAGTAGAAGTGTACTCAAAAAGATGACAACCTGTCACAATGGCTGAGCAACTAACGCATTACCTACATGATGATTTTTATGTAGGAAGGGTATTTTGACATACCCACCACCATGTTTCCATTCACAAAAGTACAATTGGAAGCTTAGAAGGGCTGAATGAGCTAATAGTGCTTCCTTCCAAAGATTTTCACATTCTCACAGCTTATTATGCCTCCAAGGAGACTTTTAGAATTGCGAAAAGGATGCTATAACACCCATTGCAGCAAAACTAGCCACAGTAAATCTCTCCAAGAAATACCATGATGTCAAACCACAAGCTGTCTCTTTTAAGTAATGGCAGGGATGCAAGTGAACCAAGATGGGAAGAGGTGCCAACTGCCCATTCGCACGTTCTGAACAAGTACGACTGCGGGTCACTCACCCCGCCCACTAGCTCAAAGTGACCATCTCCCTTGGCAATGAGCTGTCCGTTGAAGGCCCAGGAGAAAGAAACGTCAAGGACGGGGTCACTGGCGACCTGACAGGGTAACACGATGCTCTCGCCCACAATGATCTCCATGTCCACTGGCCCCTGGGTGATTCTGGTTGGATCTGCCCCAGAAAGAAAGCGTTGTGAGAGTCATTTCTGACGGGGCGGCTGCCAATCTCACACGGAATATGCGACATTTCATTGCAACGACATAAGCAGTGCATTGTTGATTTTCTGAAATAGAGGCTCACTAGTGATACAACACTTGCTGAACCACAAGAACATGCTCTGTAATACATTAAGTCACAGGCAGAGCAGTATTATCTATATAAAGGAAGGTCTCGTGAAAGTCTTAGTCGAATAATGTGATAACACGAAGCCTGCCACTACTAAAATGGCCTAATACTCCAGGCTGACATAGCTGGAATAATCTTCTGAAATCCTGATAGCAATTACAATACACTGTGGATCAGATAAAACTTGAGGGGTACTGCTTCAAAGTCTACAATAGCAACCATTTGGTTAAGTCTGCTGTGCTTCAAAAGTCAAGATAATGAATCTGCTAGAATCAAATAAAGAAGGTTCAACACAAAGGAAGAGGATTTTCATTCTATACAGTACAGTATAGACTGTAAAGGGATTTAAAAAAAACACATGTAAAAAGTATCCCCACAGTTCTTAAGCTAGTAATAATCAGTGTCTGGGTCATGGCTCTGTGTCACTGACTGCATTACGGCCTTAAAAAATACTCCAGTCATTTAAAAAAAATAACTGGGCTTGGCAGGTACAGCAGCAGACAATATCATTCAGCACATTAATAAAACCAATAAGAAAACACGCAGCTATCACTCCAATGGAAACACACACACACTCAACAATAACATCATCTGTAGCACCTCCTCACTTTCATTGCTTCCACTCAGGGCACTTTCATTTGTTGCAATAAATTGGCTGTTTCAACTGCTTTGAGGAAAACAATGATCGAGTATTTTCTCAAACACCTTCCAAGTGCATTAATGCAGCCGCTGCAGAATGCAGCCAAACAAAACAACTCAATAAAATTAAACTGAAAGACAAGAGGTTTTTCAAGTTGCAGTTGAGTTTTGGTAACGATTACAACCCCTCAAAAATAAATGTACAAAAATCACATTTGAAAATTAATCTAAAAACATTTAAGGATGTAACTTTATGTTTAGTCCCTTAAGGATAGAGACTTCCCAAAGTTTTGACATGCTCCTCAGAGCAAAACCTAAAGTTTGTTTATGTTTTCTACCCACCAGTTATTGACTCAAGTCCTCGCAGTACAGTAGCTCTCTCTTGTGTTAATCCATACTGAGCAATAAATTCTGCTTACTAAGTGGGATATACAAACATTCTACTATTTCACAGCGGAGCTTACCGGTAACAAGGAGCCTTCCAGTTGTACTCGACATGCCAAATCTATTCCTAGCGAAGCACGTATAGCTGCCTGCATCAGACTTGCTCACATTGGCAAGCCTCAGTGTTCCATCTGGGGAAAGTGTGATCCTATAGAAGTGTACAAACAGAGACAGCAGTTTACAATCCAACTTCCAAGAACAAATAATCATTTTTTATCATTAGATAAACTCTGATTCTGAATTTGTCTACACGACAATGTTCTGCATGATCGTGGACATCGAGCAGTCAAGCAGTTTTTGTATGTGCATTGAATATTGATCAATTAGACCACACAAGGCTTCAAAAGAGCACGTGTGGGATAAATAATGCATCTGCTCTGATATCTATACAGAAAAAAATACTGAATTGGTTATGTGCGTACATCACTGCTTTGAACAGCCATCAGTCTTTTGCTATACCATCATAAAAGTGGTTTCAGAACACATACAGCAACTTTCGATTCAGTCATTACCTGTCATTGGTGTGGATAGGCAGGTTTCCTTTCTTCCACAAAATGCTGGCGATGGGATAGGCCTGGGGTTTACACTCTAAAGTCACTGTAGTTCCTGCCTTGGCTTTGAGCAAAGCTCTGAGGACGTTCCCTGTGAAGTCTGGAGGAGAGGCTGATGGGAAACAGTAAACTGACTTTAGCACAAGACTGCAGCAAATCTCACAGGGCATTTGAAGCATGCTTCAGTTTGATCTGTGAAAATCATCAAATAGTAAAGTAATGGAGACAGACATTTTAAACGCTTCCAATGGAAATCATATAAATATAAAATTGAACCACTACTGATGATTAATCCATTTTTTATGTATAAAATGGATTTATGAAGAAAGCCTATCTGAATGAAAAATATTGTAACTTTTAATTGGTTATATTTTAAAAGATCATGTTTATTGTTCAACTGGGAATTCTGTATCTATCGCCCCATCCTCACCATCACATCAAAGTAAATCAGGATATCACAAAGGCACATTTTTTTATTTTTTAAATGTGTTTGGCCCCACAAAACCATCCTCACTGACCCCATTATCTGCTAATCCAGACAACCTTTAAGAATGACAGTAAGTTGACCTTTAAGATTCTTTGGCAACAATGATTTGAGGATTTAAGGGAGAGATAAATGCCATCCTACCTAAAACCATTAGTTCAGCAGCAAAATATATGACGCCGTGTTTATTCTCAGCCACACACTGGTACATGCCAGCGTCCGATAGTGTCAGCACTGACACTGACAGGACTCCGTCCTCCACATGGATTCTGTCCTGTGAAGAAAAGGATGAAAGAAAGCAGTTATTGCTTAGCACTTAAAGGTAGCTTTTGCTTTGCTCAGCGTACTCTGGCAAAGCTCAATAAGCGTTGGATTGGGTTAGAGGCACTGTCAATGGGCGTAGATCAAATGAGGATTATGTTGCAGAGAATGAAGAGCACAAACCATATTTTTGTTTTTTCAAATATGCTTCTTCTCACCATCATGTAAAGCAGTCTTTATAGCTTGCCGGTTGGTCCTGCTGGTCTAAACGGTTTCTCAATGGATGTTTTGAAGACTAATATCCTGTAGTGAAAACTGGGCTTGCAAGATTTGTGTCTGTGTAGCTAAATCAATTATTATTCTGTTATAAAAGTTCAATTATTTTCCATATACATGCATCATCAAACATTTTTGTTGAATGATTTATATAAAACAGATTTTGTTTGAGGTGTTATATAACTCTACATGCATCAGTCTGATCTTATGTTGTTTCTGTTTTGCCTGTGAGGATTAAGCTCTCACATTCATTCTCAGTATCATTAAAGTATGTACATTCACACAACGGTATGCTTAACATAAGCCCTATACCGTACATCTGAAACTGAAACCATGAAAATTCAATTCAATTAAATTTTATTTATATAGCGCCAATTCATGACAGAAGTTATCTCATTGCACTTTTCCTATAGAGCAGGTCTAGACCGTACTCTTCATAATATTATTTACAGAGACCCAACAATTCCCACCGTGAGCAAGCACTTGGCGACAGTGGCAAGAAAAAACTTCCTTTTAACAGGCAGAAACCTTGGACAGTTGATAATACTGCCGCTTTAATGGCAAAAATGCTAATCATATTCTAAATCTTGAGACAGTGATTATATTCTTAAAATCAAATTGAAGAATGACATTTAAAAATGTCTTTTTAATAATAAAATCTGATTATATAGGTTATATTTGCTGTCCTCGCCCTGAGCATTATTAAATGCTACTGAGAAAATAAATCTCATTGTCACATGTTGAAGTCAGGTCAAGTTTAAAGCTATGGATCTCAAAATACACAAGACTACATGTATTTCTCTGGTGGACTGGAGTAAGGTGTGCTGCTATATACAGTATATTTCACAGGAGATTAAGCCCATTGTCCCTAAATCTGGAAGAGCTTAAACATGCACCATGAATAATGAAAAACAACCACTGACTACATTCAGATGAAATGGAGCAATCTCCCGGGGACTACACTGATCCACTCTCTAAGACTGTGTAATCTGCCAAGGTAGAGCAGAATAAGAGACAGTTACATCCATGTCTCATCACTGGCACACCTCGGCAAGATGTTTACACTCTCCTCTCATCTCACTCTGAATTGCACTTAGAAAAACAGCAGTGCGTTTGACGCCAGGCTCTCTAAAATGAAAGGATGAGCTGAAGCTGAAGATTAAGTCTTTAAAATGAAACATTGGTAGGTGGCAGAAGACAGGCATTAATTTACCTCTGAGAGTAGCTGTTGGCCGTTCTTTAGCCACGTGTAGGAGGGTTTGGGCTTCCCATTGGCCCGACACTCCCAGTATAGTCTCTCCTCTATGGCCAGGGCCGTGTCCTTCACGGCCTGGATCCACTGAGGCTTGGCTGAGGGAACAGAAATACACTCCACTGAAATATCTGATGAGAGCCAGGGGGACAGATTTTGAAGGAGCAGAACTAACTCATAAAAATGCTGCATCCAAACTAGTTCAAGGGAAAGCATGCGCAGACTGACAGCTCAAATAAGTGGAAATCATAAAACTTAGGAGAATGGGTTTGACTTTAAAGGGAGAAGAGTGAATATAGGGTATCACTCAGTTTCATCACTTAAATGTGTCAGCAGCCTGTGGCAACTCAAGATTAGCACCAAATACAGCACCACAAAGCAGGAAGCTCCCATGACAGGTGAAGTGCACCCGACATCACCGCTCACCCCAAGCTGTCACCTTAGTTTTCTGTATAATAAACCTCACACCTGTCTGTTTCCCATCCAGCACACAACTCCTTGCGTCTTACCTCTTACATATTTACAGATTTTCAGGAATTCTCATGGGTTTCATGGGCGTTGTGCTCATAATAAGCACAGCTCACTTCGCTGGCACTGTACATGCCGTCAACTGCAATTTCAAGTGTCATTTTCCCTCCCCCACCAATTCACGGCTGAAAGAAGCCAAGAACCCCAAAATGTAATAACTGCGGTTAAAATTAAAACCAACAGCGCTTATTATCCGGGAAGAAGGTAATGACTTTTTCCAGCTGTGTATATAACAATGAGCTGTTAAAATTAGAAATAACAATTCTTAACCATTTAAACCACATCTTAATGTCACATACTAACAGCAACACCATTAAACCTAGGACAAGATGGATGGAATTTTTGTCGACTTCAACATAGCAAAGATCTTACACAATTCTTAATCATTTTACAATTAGTGAGATTTTTTTGTGTTGTCTTAGCAAGCCAAACAAAAGTCTTAGTACCATAGAAGGCCAGTCGACCAGTGGCTGTGTTCTTGCCCATCTTGTTCTCAGCCACACACTCGTATCCTCCTGTATCATCCTGCTGGAAGCTGGGGATCTCCAGCACGGCATTCGAGTACTTCATTTTGACTTTGCTGGGGAAGGGAACGCCGTTAGCCCTCTTCCAGGTGATCTCTGGGACAGGGCTGGAAGAGACAGAGGAATTGAACCTCAGAGGAAATTCTGATTCAAGTTCCTTTGAACTTTTAAGATTGTCACTCATGTTGCAGGTGTGTGTAATAATCCTGCAATAAAGTGTGATGGAGCTTAAAGCCTATTCGCTGTATTTTTTGCGGATGAATGGTTTAGAGTTAGCCCAATACAACAACAAAAAATGCCTCACATGGATTTCAGACTAATCATGGCTTGATGCCACACTCTAAGAAACATAATTGCCACAGTAACTTTACTATATAGAAATCCAGAGGTTCCTCGTCTGGAATGAAAGACAGCAGAAGATTGAAAACATGCTTCAAGGAATCCAGCTTACTTCCCAAGGGCGAAACACTCCAGCGTAACTGTTGATCCTTTTGAGGCGGGTACATTGTCTGGGAAATTAACTTCTATTTTCGGCTCGTATTCACCCATCACTCCTATGAAGAGCAAGCACAAGAACTTGCTCACTCTTCCATTATTCATGACTTACAAGCAATATGGCTTGCATTATGGACCAAACAATAGCACTGTAAAGCTAACAGAGGAGAAATAGAAGGCACATGAGCAAATATTCTCTCATGGGTAAACTCAAAGCAGTACATCACTTAAGTGTGCAGTCGCCAAAGCGCAGTGAAATACCAGCAAGGAATAATTTAAATCTCTTCTTGGCAGAATAGACAGTGTATATTTGAGACCTTGTTTTTCAGCTAGTATGGTTGTTTATCTATTATTTCAAAGCTTGAGTGGGCAGTTCCCAACCTCTGGTGTTTTATTGTTTGTATCAGTATTCGGGGAAGACAGTCGAGACCAGGATAAGAAAGTGATGCGATGGGATTTAAATGTATGCGGCTACATGTACAGTACACTGAGTGGAAACGAACTGGTTAGGCCACCAGAACACTCAATGTAATGGTCCAATGACGTATGGTTTATGTTTAATTCATTCTGAAGGCAATCTTTATTCAATCTTTCTATGAAAGCATAACAGAGAATAGAACAACAGACCACTGAGGACTGGCCTGAGAATTCATGTGAAAGCACAGGGAAAGCTTTTAAAGGGAATGCGAATTATAAGAAAGCAAAGTCAGCAAAGAAGAGATTTGGGTGCTTTGTTTGTTGGCCTACATTGAGGAGCAACTATTTACTTACAGGCATTAGCACTCGGTGACTCAACTACAGTGAGGCATGACAGGACAAAGAGCACTCATGCTAGTATGATGATTAAAGCCACCATGAAAGGAAAAGTCCTTAATACATGGCTGAAAGGCACACTTGTCACATCAAGGCCTTAAGCTGTGTCTTACCATCTGTCCTGAGGACCAGAGACGTAGGTGAGCTATGAACTTTGCCCTTTGTGATGCTGTTCATCACTACACAAGTGTAGTTACCCACATCAGAGGGCTCCACCTTGGCAATGTAAAGGTTTCCTGTCTGCTGGGAGACGAAACGCCGATTGTCTTGTTGAACAAAGTATGGGTACTCATTGAAGACCCATGCATATGTAAGGTCTGGAAGACAAGACAAAGACGCATATGAGCCGATCACGGACACCATATAACGTGATATTAAATGTGATTAAGAGTCTTAAATGTGATTATAAAAAGGATAATTAATGGTTAAAAACACCTAGAAAACACCTAGAAACTGTAGTGTTGGAGGTTAAGATGAAGGGAAGAGAGTTTACCTCCTGAGGAAGTGGGCGTTCCACAAAGTAACACCACTCCTTGTCCCTCTCGGACTGACACTGCACTTCTGGTGTGGACTTTGAAATGATCTAAGTCTGAGAGGGAAAAAAATGAAAAAGGAAAGATCACTGCAGGATCTCAGACATCAGAGTGGAACAGAGCTGAGCAAAAGCTTTCAGCAAGACACTGACACAAGCCCATAAGGAAATTCTCATGAGAACTGCACTTCTGCAAAGAAAGAGAGAAGAAACAGGGTGAGACAGAAATGGGCTTGTACATATGAGGGGTTTTGTAAAAGACCAAAATACAGTGCAGACATTTTTAACCCAGGCCCTAAATGAGATATTAGGACATGGGAACTAGGCTGGTAAGAACAGGTTATAACTCCAGTCGTGTACATGTCTATGAAAGCTGTGTAACCACATGAGCATGGCATGATGGGATAGGCTGCAACCCAAACCAGGCTCATAACACAACAAGAATAAGTTGAAAAAAAAATGTAATTAAAATAAATACTTCATCCATTGATGAAGACTATGACATGCGGTTGGTTGCTTGGTCTAACTTAAGTTATAGTAGGTTAAACAAGTAGCTATTGCTTAATATTAATCTATTACATGACATCCAAATAATGCTAAGATAAAACAAACTACATAATAATAACATTGATACACTTTAGGTGTTTGTATTATTACATATGTTTTCCAGCGCATGTTAATAGTTAAAGAGTCAGGATCACAAAAACATACACATATTTTCCTACATAGCCCTAGTGGTATCTAGCCATGCCGGTATCTCCCGGTTACTCTGTTTAATCCACAGATTTGCTGCAATCAGTTTTCAGTTGGGACTATTTTCATTTGAAGGTGAAAATTTGTAAAAACTCTTATCAGCGAGGTGTGCAGATTATCCAATGTAACCACGACATTGTTTCTGCAAGGCCTCATTGTTGTTATTTTAAAATGTCATTATTAAATTTTCTAAGCACCACAAATCTCAGCAGTGAATATCCTAAAAGCTTGTCAAATAAAACCAAAAATATGTGCATGGCCAGATACCACCAACAGAAGGTGTGAAAAGATGTTTTGTTGTGCTCATGAATAGAACCCTTAATGAATAGTATATAAATAGCAAGTATTCACTTATTTATTCATTTGCAATGTTTGCTGGTTTCACCACCAAAGATATGTGATGTGAAAAAAGTCACAGTTTATATATAGTCCAACATATTATTTTTGTGGCAATGCAGTTATAATATAAAGCAATGTTTGCACAGTTTCTTTTATTCATTTTCATAACTCTTATTTTCTTTTTTTTTTTATAACAGAACCGGCATATTATACTCCGATCAAAGTAAACGTCGGTTTCTTCAGGCGTTGGCCCTTCTTTAGCTATTCATACACTACTTAAGTATTGTGGCTGACTACTTTAGCCCAGAGTCCATGAAAAATGAAGTAGGAGTCACACTCAGACTGCTCCCATGCTACTTCAACATTTAATGTAGCTTCACACCAATGTTGCAGCACTCTGATAAATATTGCAAATATCAGCCACCCAGTTCGGTGTGCGTCCATATTATTTGCTAGATGCAGTTACACTTCCATGCCATGTCTTAGTAAAAAGTGACAAACACTGACTGTAACTTACAGGCAAACTGCAGACTTGCTCTCCTGCTGAGGATAGCTCCTACAGTGTTGTACGCCATACACTGGTACATCCCTACATCCTGGTAGCGGTCCAGACTGCTTATAATGAGGTTGCCCCCAGACAGACGCCGCCGGCGATCCAGGCCCAGATTTATGAGAGTCCCATTCAATGACCATCTGTGGGGGCAAAGACACCGTCAGTCCCTGGCAAAACGCACTGTTCTTTCTACCAACCAAGGTGGTCTGACAGGAGGTGAGGGGAGAACACAACTCACTGTAGTAACTCACTTGAAGTAACAATAATATACTGTGTATCTGTACTGGTGTCGAGGAATTCACAGGCTTGCAGGTTGAAGCGTGAACAGCATGTGATTATTGCCATTAATTCTCTTCCTGCTGTGCTTCAACTTTCCTGACAAACAAAATTTCAATCAAAAGTATTTTCTAAAGTCATAAAGAGTTACTTGGAAAAGACAGTTGATAAATATGTGCACGTCTGTCAAAAGTAAATATACTGATAAGCATTTGAACGGCCTTTGTAGTCTTAGTCATATTTTTGTTTTCTTTACACTCCTAAATTCTTGTCGGCTGACATTTTTATAAACTGCATGTTATTCATAATTCCATGCTGCTACCTCATCATATTCTGCATATGTTTCATGATTGTTGCATATTTTTGTCATGTAATATAATAATTCAGTAATCCATAATGCTGCCATGTCCATACATCTAAGTCATTTGTTTAACTTACATTATTGGTTATGTGTTCTATGCAAATGTATTATTTATATTGTATTTTTTCTTTTATTCTTTTTTTTCTTTATTTTGCTCTATCACTATTTGCTGCTGCAGCTTTCCCATTTTCCCCCAGGAATCATTAAAGTTTAATCTTAGAGTATCATACACAAAGCTGCCCTCTGCTATTTAAGGGAAGCAGAAGATAAAGGTTTTAGAAGCCATCCTCGATATCATCATCCGTCTTAACCATAATCCCCTCTACTCTGTCACATTATATTTACATAATGTGACATTATTCCACCTTTGACTTCTCATTAGGACAAAACATTAGCACTTGGCAAGAGGTAACAGTGGCTGATATAACAAAGGATGCCTTTTACACTCCTTTTCAACTTCCATTACATCTTTCCCACACTTAGTAGGCGTGGGAATTTAAAAAAAATATTCTTTCAGATTGTGCTATCAAATAAATGAAGCACCTAAAAGAACTGTTAAAACATGAGGTTAATTCATTGACTTAAACAAGTCCCACTATTCAGTGAGAAAATACTTTCTTTCTCTGCCACCACAACACTCTCTTTTTAAATACGGTTCAAAAATGGAGCATTGATGGGTTCAAGGACAGAACACTTTTCAAGAATGCTCCATCATTTTTCTCAAAGCATAGAAAATAACATTTTTTCCCTGCAGCCACAGTTTTCTATTCTGCTTTCCTTAAGAGAAAATGAAAGACGTGGAGGCCGTAATGGGTAACTTTGCAAAAGCTTTCAAGTCTAGCCTGCAAAATAATTTCTTTACTTATCCAAATGTTGATGAGTGCTGCCATATTCTAAGCACTTGATGGCTGTGTTTCTGTATGTATAGTGATTAACACTACTACTTCTTACGGCTATACAGTTTGAGAGACTGTTTGTACGATAAATACCTAAAGGGTTGGATCGGCTAGTGATACATGCTTGTGTGTGTTTAGGTGTTTGTGTCCACTCGCATGCATTCAGCTGTTTATCCCTGAGTCACCATTTTCACCTCTTTTTGACCTGCTCTGAAGTGCCTCTGCTGTTTAGTGGTGCCCTGGACATTGGACCAGATGATTGAATAGCAACTACAAAACTGAATTACTCAGCTTGAGACTCATTTTGTGAACACGTGTTGTCTGGCCATCTGACCACAGAGAAACTCGAGTATTCTGAATGATCCTGCAGTCCAGAGCCACAGGCTTCAAACCTCTGGTCAAGTAAAGGTTGGGCAAGTCACCCCTCTGTTTAGATTTGAAAAAAAGTGACACTGCATCACTTTTATGACCAGCTATGGAGAAGATGTGGTTTTCTCCCATGAGTTATTATGCTGCTACAGTGTGCATACTATGAAAATCTCATCTCTTTGTGAGTGACTGGCAGAGGAAAGAAAAAGGGAGGAAGGAGAGGAAGGGGGAGGGAGCACTGTGAGCCCATTTACACTTCAAGAGAGGAACTAAAGAGGTGCTGAGGGCATGCAGAGCCTAGCACAGCCAGCTTGACAAGACACCACGTTAAACATGCGCATCTCACCTTTAATCAGTACATGGAAATACCTGGTCTTAGGCGGGGGATGTGAAAAGCCTAAAATTTTGAGCGTATGTACTCAATACCACTATCATTCAGCTCGTCTCTGCTGGCTGTGCTGCAGCAATTCCATTGTTGAATGCCAAAGACGCTTGTAATCAATGCCTGTTGGTGCCAACAGGTGTCTAGCAACCTGCATTGGTCTGGTGGCGTTTTATAAGAGGAGATTTAAGATGCATTAAGATGCTACACATGTGTCACTAAGATAATATCTGGCGAGACAAGAGGCAGATTGGCGGCGTGTTAGTCAATATGAATTAGTAAAGCCATAATGACGCCACTGCTTAGAGTGTCTGTATGCATTTCAGTCTAGTTTGGAGGAAATTAAAAGGGGAGGAAGCACCTTTCTATTCCATGTGAAAAATCTTTATAAATCCTCATTTAAAGTGTCGTAAATGACTGAAATTGGTTTTACATGAATGAGAAGCTGCAAGACTGACAGTAATATGAAGAATATATCTATATCTATGTATAATATATTTATATCTATAGATATTTTTTGTTTTTTAAAGAAAGAATATCCATTTCTTTTAAAAGCTGATTGTTTTAAATGGATTTTCAAACTGGTGTTATGTCCCCATACACCCAAAAGTTATTTGCTGCACTGATCACAGTATTTTACATTAAACAAGTTCCTCTTATGACATTTACAGCTCAGAAAATGCTTTCAGTGATGGAAGTGAAGAGAAGAATAGGGACAAAGTGCAAGTGAGCTGCCGATTATGTGCTGTATTTTTATAATCCAGTTTTCAGACAGATTTGGGGATTACTGATTTGTAAATCTGATTTTTTAACCGTCACAAACAAACATCAATTTTAATAATAATGAGCCGTATCTTTGTCTAAATGCTTACAGGCACCTTAATTTGAATGTGCTCTTACCTGTACTGAGGAGGTGGTGTTCCCTTAGCATCACAGGTCAGAGTAGCTTCTTCTTCTATGGAGTCGACAGGAATGAACAAGTCGCCTGGCTCCATCCTCCATCTTGGACCATGGTATGATCCACTGTCCAGACAATCTGTCAGAGAAACAGTAACAGCCTGAGCATAAAGACAGAAAAAAGTGCCATTTTGATAAAAGTCCGGCCTCCATAATTCCCTTCTGGAGGAAATAGGATATTCGGGTCTAATAGGGAGGCTCTTTCAAAATGGGAGGTTGGACATTACTAAACATGGGAAATGACTCAATACCTTTCATATTATCTTGAGGTGCTGCAAAGTGCAGATTCTTCTGAACGAATAAACTGAATAAAATGAAGACCTGAGTATGTACCAGGATGCCATTCTTGTCACTTTGAAAGTAGAAATGTTGCTTTTCCAGCAATTAAAAACAATTGTATTTTCATATTATACAAGAGAGCCCTTTTTTAATCATCCATTGGTAAATTGCTGTACATTATATTATTTTATTGTCAAAAAAAGTTATTTTTCAATTTGTCGTGAATTTAGAGGAGCAATTCTTGGTCTCCGTTATTGATCAACATAAACACTGTGATCAGCATTATTAACAAATACATTTCTTTAAGTAAAAGAAGTGATAGTCTTTGTTACTTAAATGTTCAACTAAGTGCCGAGGAAAAGAGTATAAAAGACAAGGAAACAACAGCAAATGTCTCTCCATCAGGTTACAATGAGTAGTGAAGAGAAAGATAGAGAGTTTTGTGTCTGCGTTGTGAATGGAAGTCAATACTGAGGAGTGTTCCTTTAAATCTGGGCCATCCTATCATCTCTGACACTGACATGATATTCAGCTCTTCAGCTATCATCCCGCAACTGTAAATGTAAGAACGTGATAGAATCATTACTCATATAAAAAGGTGGTTTACCTGCCAGACAGTCAATGATTGATAACAGTAGAAGCTGTTTCCATGGCAACGTCATCTTTGGCAGCCAAGGGCAAATGAGCCTTTCATCCAATAAGCTTTGAAATGGCACTCGTGTTCTCCGAGAGAGGGGAGCTTGACCTGTTGGAACAAGAATTTTTTGGGGTAAAACACCAAACTCAGCAAACCCCAAGATTTTCATCCCACTTTCAACGTAACGCATTTTAATAATCTAACAGGAGAAGACAGGGGAAGTGTAAATTTTAGTAGTGGAAATATAATTATGATATAATTGGATGTGGAGTTTGGTGCAGGATGTGTTTCATTTCTTCTGTCCATTCTCACATTTATAATCAGTGGAGATCCAGGCAGTTTCACTTTGTGCCCTGTGGTTTGGCCAACTTGCACCCAGAGATTTCTGAGGGTGATACCAGAGGCATATGGGAAGAAACCCATGCCAATCTATTAGGGGAGCGACCAACGCCTAAGCTCATCCTTCACTTGGACGGATTCACTCTGGCTGCCTGAGGAGACTTGGACCTGGGAATTGGGTGCCATCCAATCAATTAGATTCACCCACAGCAGCATGTGTCTCCCCACATGCTAGGGTGAATCAAGACAGCCTGATGAGGAAGCCATTCCACCCAGGTCCATAATCAAGGGCAAGTGTCTGTCTGCTGGTAGCATGTGTTGCAAATTGCAATGCGCCCGCTTCTTGCAGGAGGAGACTGAGCGAGTAATGATGCAATTATGAAATGTCAAACATACACACAACAGAGAACATAGCGATAACACAGCAGTTAAGTGAGCAGTCCCACACATAACCGTGTTCAGAGTATCTGCAGATCTGCGTACATTAGTGTGCACCTGCATGAAAACATGCACATGTACAGTACATAAGCTGGTCGGCGCACACAGAAGCACACACAAAACACAAATTTCTTCAAGAGGTGTTGAAGATATAGTAAGGGCAGAGACAGATAATAACACCAACCTGCTGAATGTCACACAACCCACACACACCTACACACCAAATTCACTTTCTCACTGTGTACAACACATATAACACTCCACCTCCACACACACACACACACACACACTCTTTCCATTTAGAAGACATAAGCCGTGATGTGTGGCTCATTTGTGGCCTAATCCCGGGACGAGCCTGGTTCAGAGCACTACTTATGGAGGGTCTAATTGTTTGTCAGCTGCCTGGATGTCAAATCAGACACGTGGGGTCTCAGCCAGGATTTTCTTCGCTACCTTTCATGTTTGCTTGGTCCTTTTTCTTCCCCCAAAGTCTGCAAAATTGGATTGGTATGCTTCCTCTCAAGAAGAGTCCTGCATGCCATACCTCAGTTATAGGCCCACAGTGTGCAAACTGCTGGCACCTCAGGACTGAGGATTGGTGTGTGGAAGGTACAGTGGGTATTACACTACTGTCGACTTTGCATGTTGTGGTTTGCATTTGTAATGGGGTTTTGTCAGGGATGGCACCGTGTAACAGCAGAAGCAATGTGTTCCTTTGCATTTTTGTTTTTTTTTCCAGATCTAATAAATCATTTACAAATGCAAAATACCCAGTTACACAATTCTGTCAGTGATATTACACAGGAGCAGATCACTGTGATTCACATGTACATACTTTATACAATTGTTCACACACGCACACACAGACACGAGCGCAAGCACGTAGACACCCACCCACACGCACACACACACACACACACACACACACACACACACATTCTCAGTTTGCACTCATGGATAATGGTGCTAACGATGACGGTGAGAAAAAGTGGTGAGAAAGCTTTACAAGGTGAATCGCTCTCAATCAAGGGGGGTACCTTCCTGTACCAACATACCACTGAGTTAACTGACACAAAAAAATCATGTAGAATCACGATATCTACCACCTCCATCACACTCCGCTTGCATCCAAGTAACACACTGGTTGAACAAATAGCCCAGCTGGCAGAGTGGGAGTGTACTTACTTTGAAGGCCTAAGCTGCATTCATCACAGATATTCCAGCTGACATCGTGGCATACCAGTATGCAATTACCTGGTGAATGTTGCAGGGTAGAAATGGTATGTGTGTGTGTGTCTGCACCTTTTACACTTACTGTATTTCAGGAGGTATAAAGCAATTCATTGCCATGACACTTCTCACAGTTTGAGGGAGGTATTTTTACCATTTTATACCTTTGAAAGAGGCTCCTTGAAAACTCTTGGAAAACATTTATGGTTTCTTTTTGATCAGCTAGTGCATACAAGCGCCATACACCTCCACCCAAGGCTGATTTAGCCCTAAAATGTGTTGATGTTGCCACACATTTCAAAGGGTGAGGTGAAGTGAAACTGGGCTGCAGTGTGGCATCACACCAGGTAGGAGCCACAGGAGCAGTTAGACGCTAAAATACCACTATGTGAGTAATGTAACAGCATGTCTACATCACTTTGACAAAGAAAGGCATGGCTGAGCCACAAAATAACTCCTCATTTAAAATAAATAAAAAAATAAATAAAATTTGTCTATGTCTGAATGCATGCCCCTCCAAAATCTAACTACTCAATGTGGAGGAATTGGCTGCAGTTGGGAGGGCACGTCACGTTACTCCAGCCTAAATCAAATAATTATCAAATATATGGCATTAGGAAATGATGGGCCATTTCGGGATAGTATGCAAGACAGGCCGACACGTGAGCCTATTAGAGTGAATAAATATTTTAGCATATAATATCACTGTGTAAATAATTTAGCTTTCTGTATTTGTGCACGTTCACAATTGCCAAGCGCGCTTATGGGCATTTTTTTTTGTGTGTGTGTGTGTGTGTCTTACCTCTTATCTTGAAATATCTTGAGAGCAGCAGGAACCAAATTTAGCCCTCACAAAAAAAGCGACAGATTGATCCTCCATGGAAACCTTGTTAGGAATATTTCGGTCACAATCGCAAGGTCGTTCATACAGGTGAAAAATCGAGCCGGTGGTCAGTCAGAGACAACGGGTAACGCAGGAGGCATAAACACACGCGTTTCATATCGCTGCTCTCCCCCTTCTCCTCCACTCCCCACCAAAACACACACACACACACGCGCGCGCACACACACACAACACCCACGTTGTTTGCTGCGCTGAATCACATTTGAAACATCCCCAATTAAGAGGCTCGACTCTCGCCTGTGTTTACGCTCTCAAATCCAACACGCGTAGGTCTGAAATTGGGCTTGAAAAGGAATCTTGCAGAGATGATTTATTATGCGCATCAAGTCAACTCCCCCTGCGAAGAAGAAGTGGGCTGTACGGCGGCGAGGAGGCGATGGAGCAGCCAAAACCAGCAGCGCTGGGATGGGAAAGTGCGGGAGGGAAGAAGACGCACCTGGCTGAGAACTGCGCCCCCCTGCGCCAGACAACAATAATGCAACGAGTCAGTAAGGCTGCGCGGTTCACCAACTATGTGGAAGAGCACGGTGTCGTTTTTCTTTTCTTTAAGGCATTTCTCCCATGTTTATAAAGCAAAAGTCAGCAGAAACCTAATTTCTGAAGATTATACCTGTAGATATTTTTGGTAAGGTCCACCTGGCCCACATGCAGCCTATAATTAGAAAGGGAAGAGGCACGGTCCAAAGACTTTGTCTAGAGCCAAGACCAACAGAACTTTGTTTTAATTCTAGTCCAGATTATAAAGTGTAATTTAAAACATGAACTAAAACTGATACTGAATGACACTAAAATTGTGTGAAATTTCGTGCGAGCATGCAGAATTGCTCATGTAATCATAGTTTCGCAGAAGTGGAATATTAAAGCTGCAATAAGCAATATTTGACCACTGGTGGGCCATTCTCCAAACAAACTCACAGCAGTAGCAAACAGGAGCTCTTTCAGGCGTCCAGGGTTCCTGACGTAAAGGTCCTGATCAAAAGGTGCAGCTAACGTAGGTGGAAGCTAAGGAGCTTTATAGAAATCAGATAAAACATTCAACAGTTTAAATTAAACAGCGTTGTTTTTGCTCCCAATTGCAATGATGAAGTGTTCTGAATTTACTACTGAATTTTCCAACAGCGGCTGAGGCTCCTGTGTAGTATTTAGAAGTGACAGAGAAAATATGATTTCTCATATACTAAGTTAAAATAATATATAGTAGTGTTAAATTATCGACTCCAGTGACTCTTGTGTTTCTATGTGGATGAACAGTGAAGATATATTTTTAAAGGCCCTGAAACCTTATTTTCTCAAATGGCCTTTTACTATGATCGATGGGGGTCCTCCATGAACACACACTTTTCTGCCAAAGTTAGAACAGTTTGGTTTATTTCTGTCCGTTTTTTTAATCTGTGCTCTTCTCACTGATTTGAAGGAGACGGGGCTCACTCAGAAAAAGCTAATAAATAAATATATAAATATAATAATATAATATATAAATAATACCTAAGAATGTTTTTTTCTTTAACTTTAACTTTGATTGTGTCTTATGTAGTGATTAATATTTAATATTAGAGACATACTTAAGATTTGAAACCGTGTTTTCAGGGGCTTTAAAAAACATCTATAGAAAATAGCCAGAACCAAAATACCAATAGTTAGGATAAGCATTTTAACAGAGGGTTTTCATCAGTCTTTCATCAGTCTTTCATCAGTCTTTCTGAAAAACTGAAACCTTGCTGGGGTTTTCAGTCTTTCTTTCCATATTTCTATAAGTTAAATCTACTGTAGCATAGCAAGCTACCATGACGCTTTGACAGCAGGCGCCAATAAGACACATTTTTGAATGCTATCAAAATAATAATTAAATTTTGGCAAAAAATGACAAGGTTCATGCTTTACTGTACAGTACAGTAGTATTATGTTGCTCAGAATATAGACATTTTTCAGCTTTTCAGAAAGCAAGACAAAAGAAACCCTCAATGAGAAACACCAGGTGCTATGTAGGACAGCCTATGCAGGAAAGTCATCAATGCTTATGGCTAAAAGGTGTTAGCATACTTAGCAACCGAATGCATACTTATATGTTTATGTTACTCCTTCTAGCAAGTGGCTGAATAGAAGTTGTGTGTTAGCCTGGGTTTGGTCCATATTCAACTCACCAACTCAGATAGCTTACCACATATGTGTCCACTACAGCCAGGGGACACCTATCCTAGCTTAGCATAAACTGGCAGCAGCTAGCCTGGATCTGTCCAAAGGTAATTAATACATTATATCTTGTTTGTTTGTTGTTAATCAGTACAAAAGTGTAAGAATGACATGTTGCGGTTTTATGGGGGGTTATGTCCCACACTACAGTATTTGTTGTCCAGTGACTGCAGTCTTGTTGTCACCGTGAAGTTGCCGGCAAAAACTGCAACTTGTTGTTTTTACACTTCGAAACTCCTAAACTAACTCCTGATAAAAATGGGTTTTGGTTGCTTTGGTTCGACTTTCTTCACCAGTCACTTGTTTACTTCAACAAGCCTTCATTCCACACTAGACAGGCAGTATAAAATCAGCTTGTGTGAGCTTATGAGCTAGGAGAGGCTGTCAGTTATAATATGTGGGGTCAGTGAGAGCCATTGGGACTCAAGTATACATGTACCAGAAAAGCAATATAATGAGCTGCAAGTGGCTGAAAACATAGAGCTGCAGAGTGGGGTGTTAAAATTACTCAAAAATGTGTGAATGTGGCTTCTTCTTTGTGTGCAAGTGGGGCATGCATGTGGGCTGAGCAACATCACTCAAAGTAGTTTCTGATAGGAGGAGACTGAAGTGTTGTGGGTACAACTGAACCTGTTTTCCACTGCACAAAAAATGCACCTGGTTGTTATGGAAATGTATTGGAGCAGGTTCCTGCGATTAAAACACACAAATGCAAATTGAGTGTGCTCTTGATAATATTAATATTGGTGACGTTTCTCCCTTTTCCAATTGTGATTTTTCACCTGAGATTATGCCATGTTATGCACTTTTGCATTTCACCGGAAACTCTTACAGGTAATATTTAATGAATTATTTACTTTACTGTATTATTAACTTTTACATTATTTACTTAATATTGTCATTCTGTTTCGTCATATTGTTATTCTAAAACTGCTACTTCTCTCTACTTTGTATATACATGAGCTATCACATGTCTGTCCATCCTTCCTCTGTTGCTCTTCCTTAGGTTTAAATTTTTTTCCTCCTCATTTCCGTTTTTTCCCTCACTTATCCGAATCGAGGGTCTAAGGATAGAGGGTGTTGTATGTTTTACAGATTGTAAAGCCCTCTCAGACAAATCTGTGATTTTGGGCTATATACTGTAAAGAAGATTTACTTCACGTGACTTGACTATAATTCAAAACTGCATTCGCCAACTGAAAGAAATTGGCTTGCTGTGTATACTGAGTTGCAGAAAGCTGACGTTTCACTGTTTTTGATAAGCATCCGCTGACAGCTTTGGTTCATGGTGGAAGGATGTATTTCCTATGACAAGACTGGAAAGAACTCTCTTCCTCCCTCTCTCTTTCTTTATTCACACCCTCCCACTCTCTCATATACACATCTGCCCACTCTCACTCCTGCAAGTACTGAATTCCTCTTCTTTACTACCACAGTCATTTTACCCTTGTGTACATCTCCACCAGGTCAATATCTGTACTGGGGCCTCAGTGAAGCCTAACTGTATTATCGTAGGTCCCGTAGTTCCTCAGTCTACTAGGAACCCCATTAAACCTACATTGATCATAATCATTTCAGACCCTGGTTCCTTTAACACGGCCAGGGTATCGTTAATAATGCTCCATACAGCAGCCATTTGACATTTCCTTTAATTATGCCTGTAATTTATTCATGCACTTGATCCTAGGAGCTTGTTGTGAAAAGCTTCCTCCAGGAATATTTTATCCTGCTCTTCTTGAGGCCCACGGATTAACCATCTTAATAGCAAACCCCTGAAGGTATTACTTCCTTCATTGTGTGTGAGTGTGTCTGCATGTGTGTGTGTGCGCGCGCGTGTGTGCGCACTTGTGGTATGTGTGTGTGTATGATGGCAATGAGCATTGTGCCTTGAATGCGTGTGTTAAGCTGCAAAAGTCATTAGGTCTTATTCCTCAACCATTCAGAAGACTCAATGTAAATTCTCCTGTATTACTAGGTTGTCTAATTTTGGGAGAGCACAAAGAAAAGTGCAAATGGTTGCAAGATCTGTGCTTATCGCACAATGCAGCGACCCCCATGTTTAACCCAGTTTTGCAGAGGAAAACATCGCTTAATTTGCTCACTCTGCAGGTCGGTTAACAGACAGCGAAACACAGCAATTTCCCACAAAGTAGCAGAGGAAATCTCAAATGCACACACTTCGAATGGGATTTAAGATGTTAATTATGATGTTTCTTGATCACCGAACATTGCTCAACTCCTGACTGCACACCTGACAGAAATTCTTCAGGCTGCGTGGGGGAAAATGTGTGGTTTGAAGACTGGGAAGTGGAGGCTCTTATATGAAAGGGACACGCATCACACAAACACACACACACACACACACACACACACACACACACACACACTGGTAGAAATGGAAGGCAATTTGTCACTTGTAAATGGAAAGTAATTTGACAATTTGTCAATTTGTCAGGACTGGAGGAAACACTTTATAGCCTACTTTATTATTTCATGAAAAATAAAGCAGCTACAGTATTGCTTCAAATATGTAAACTTTCACTTTCGTTGTAATCAATTTCTACAAAACCATAAATCCTCTTCCTTTTTTCATACCCCTTTGCTCTAGTGTATAATACATCTGAACAATAAAAACATCTCTCATCTACGTGGTTGTCAATCTAAAATGTTTTTCGTGTTGTCTGCAGTTCACTTAAATATATCACACAGGCGCTCTCAATGATACTCTCTCCTTCTCTCTCATATTAACTCAGCAAGTATCCCTCAGTGTTTTCTTTTTTTCTTTTCTTTTTAACATTTCTGGTAGCCTTAGTTCATTAGCCCGACTGTTTTCAACATCCTTGCATAGAAGACTAATGGGCCAGCATACCTTTTATTGCATACTGCAGTTCCATGGCTGTGGAGGTCCATTACTTTGGAGCATCAAGAATTTACTCTCTACTGCTGCTGATAGGGAGGCCTTGCTAGGGGCTAATGAAGGGAAAGATCCACTTGGAGATAAATTCTCCTGCAGGTCAATAACATTTTTTTGTTTGGTTACAGAAGAGACCTGCAAGTAGAAATTAGTTTGTGAGGTCTGATCTGGGGTGAGTCCAGTAAATTCAGCAGGGAGATGCACTATCTGTCTGTCTGTCTACATTAATTGATGAATCTTAGATAGCGTGGGTAGCATATAAGATATCTTGAATTAAACTAGACTTTTTAATGAGTTTGATGTGGCCTAGATATAATACATTTGTGAACTCCCACAAATTTCAGTAAAGCTGCTATAGTGTTTAACTATTAACTAATTATTGCTAAAGTTATTTACAGACACCAATTACACATAATACCTGAACAAACAAACAAAAAAGAAATTAGAAGCCTCTGCCTTTTCACTGGATTTAGATTGTGAGTCACTGGGTACAGGAATTCTGTATTATGCTGCAACCACAAAGAGGTTGCTTAATGGCTGAAGAGGTGGGCAGGACAGTATTCATACAGCCTAAAGTGAACTAAAGATTTCTTGCAACAACAGCTGGTGGTGTGAGTGAAAAACATTATGAGCTCTTATCCTTCTTACTCTATTAAACAAATTCATGCAGAGCGATGCCTGGGGGAGCAAACAGTAGCCTTCTCCTTTGCAACAGGAAGTAATATGGTTTATTGGAAATGCGGTCATAATATGGATCATAATTTACCAGCACTTGCAATACCTCTGCTGTGTAGCAGAGGCTACTACTAAGTATCTGTACCACAGTTTCATTAGTGATATCAAGGCAACTCAAGTAATTTACTGTAACAATGATTTATATTGATTGCAGTAAAAATGCCACACAGCGAGCAGCTCTAAATGACGTTTTCCTTTCCATGTGGGCAAAATAACAAAGTAAAGATACATTTGGTGAAGCTCATAATGGTCAGTGGTGCTAGAGACAGTCAGAGGTGTTGATTCAACTTGATGGTCATTCAGAGGCTGTTGGTTGTAGTGTTATTAAGCAAATGTCCGGTTAAGTGCTTTTTAGTCGCCGTTGGTGAGGGTCTACTTGTGAACACTGGTTCTCTTTGCCAAAGCAGTTTCCCTGTGTGTGGAATATGTTTATTGTGGAGTTCCCTTTACTGCATTATATAATTTCACAGTGTTTGTGACTGATGCACCAGCAATTTCAGCAGTGACAACTGCTAAAACAAAAAGGCAGCTTTACACAAGTGAGTCATTTCTAAGTTGAATACCAACCAGCAGTATGTGCCAGCTTTATTGTAACAGAGATCTGAAAATCGCAGTTTGTACAATGAGTTTTCAAGTCAACTTAAAGAGGCCAGAAAGTTTCTTACGCTTAGCAACAGTACATCACCCTCGCAGTAATTTTGTGGTTTAGTGTCTTACTCAAGGACTCTTTAGCAGTGTTTGTGGTCTGTAACAACAGCCACCTTGCAGTTAATAGTGTGCAGATTTAATGGCCTACACTCCTGACCCAGTGCCAGGAATCAACCCAACAGAGTTTCTAACAGTGGTTTGTTGATAGTCAGTATCTCTACCTCTGGGCCAACCTTGAAGTTCTGACAAGATTAAATTGCACAGACATCATCATCTCCCGATGCCTTTATGGCCCTGGTAAAAAAAAAAGTCCCTAAATCCTAAACTCGCAGTGCAGACAGAATTAGACTCACCGCCTGTAGCCTTGCACTGCTGAGCAGAAAACATTGGGAAAGGAGCAGGTGGCAGCAGACATTACTGCCCACGCCCTCATGCCAATCAGAACAGACATTTTCAGTGCTGCTCACTTGGTAATAAATTATGCCAATGGCAACACATAAAGCGATAACCAAGTCAAAATTGCTTTAATGCTTTCGTTTTGGTCAGGGCAGGGGGAGGGGAGGTGTTAAGTGTGGTAAAGGGTGGGAAGAGGAGAGATTGTTAAATGGAACAACTTGCCATGTGTTATGAATTTTCAGAAAGGAAGTCTGTCCTGCTTTCATATTCAGTGATACTTTATTTGATAACATGAAGTAGACGTACAGACTTAAATCATGCTTTTAGACAACTGAAGCGCTTTGTATCCATAGTGACTGACAAGCATAGTGTATCACGTGTTTATACTCACCTAACATCCCTGATGTTTAGGTTGTCCGGCTGTTGCATTTATTTAAGCAGCTATAAATATTTTATCTGTAAAACTGTTGCACGGATGATACAAAAGTACTCTCTGCAGAATATTCATTACCTATAAATATTTTAGCTCTCATTTCACCAGCTTTCCATTGATTCATCTTGTGTGTGTGTGTGTGCATACATGTGAATATGTTGTTTTCAGGGTTCAATTTTGCTGCCCAATATTAGGTTGTCTGACATCTGCAATCAATAAAGCTGCTGAACCTACAAGGCCAGCCTACCTCACATGAAATTGGCAATGTTTCTCTTATGGGAAGCTGCATGAATCCACACAATCACAGGTCTTTGGTTGGCTCCAGGATCACATTTTCTTCTCTTCTTCTCGATTTTAGAGACCAGATATGGACAGGAAAGAAACATACAATTGTTAATATTTAAATAACTTACTCAAAATAAATAAACTGCGCAAATTAATGCATTCATATTTATTATTTAATATCAATTTACATGCATATTATATATTTGACTGTATGCAGGCATCTTTAAAACACCTTGCAAAGGGCCAATGTTTATTTAAATGAAACAGGGCCCTAGAAACCCTAAAAACCCATCTATGAGTGAACAGTATTATTATTAGCAGAAAATGTTTTGGTGAAAATTGTATAGCTTCACTCAACTCGCTTAACCCATCAAGTGCTGCCTTCTCCTTAAATTAAATGTTTGCCTCCTTCATGAGAAAACAAGGCAGCTGGGAGTTGTGTTTACTTTCATTTTGAGAGCATTAGAGGCTTATATGTAAGTGAACCCTGCAGTATAATGGAACAAACAATGGGGATGTCACCCAAGTGGGTTCTCTCCCATACTTTTCCTCTCTAGAGAGGGCTCCTGCACATAAACTTAACATCATAGATGTTCAGCTAGCGTGCATCCCAGTGCTGCTGGCATTTGTTTTCACACATTGTTCTCAAGTGTTCAATGAAAAGATCTATCCTAGTTGACTGGGATTTAGATATATTTATAGGTCCAAGGTGTAGACCGCTGTATAGATTTTCAATAGTCTCTTCCTAATGAATGTTTTCACTCTCTGCTTGTCAATGACACAACGATTCCCTGCACTTAGAATACATTAAAAGCAACAAGCATATTATTGTATTGTATAAAAACAAAAATTATCTTTGCTGATTTTTAAAGATGTGCTTTAGTTACAATTAGACACCAACATCAACACACAACATGAAGTACACAAAAGGGTCTCATCAGCACACTCAAGAAAATGCAAAAACACAATCAACCTCAAACAGCTGGTTATGAGAAACTACTCTGCAGTTCTCAAGTGTTAACTAGCACATTTTTGGTGACAAATGATGCAGAAATAGTGTAAAAAGGCAATGTTTTCTCATTATGGCCACCATGAACAGCGGTAGATCTGCTTGGATCTCAAATTTTCATGGGTGATCATTAGCTGGTTAAGGGTGAACACATCTGTTTCCCAATGCCTTTGCCTAGCTTAGCATTCACGATGTCAGACACATGAATTATTCAAACATCTTGATTAACATAAAGGACCCCTTAATGGTCAACATGCTGACTTATCAGTGTACATGAAACAGAAAATCTATATTACAAGTGTACGAAGATAAAACTTTGTTGGTGCACTGTAAGGAAACTAATGGAAGCTTGCATTTGTATTTTTGTTATTATCATGTACTGCTTTCATTACAAATATATACTACTGTAAAATAAAGAAAACTAAGCTATAATGATGTGACCATGTTCATTGATTTATTATATATACTTTGTTACTTTGAATATGCTTATAATAATCCCTGTGCTCTACAAAGTATTTCAACTTTTATGTAATGCTTTTCTCATGTCCTTTAGATAACAAGTAATTAATTCTGTATCTCTCTCACAGTGGTCTGTTATTTGGAATATATAGTTATTTCTATCAACTGACACAAAGTTGTGATGCTGAAATGATATCGATTCAGTAGAAAAGGGCTTCATGTACCAGTTTAGACAAACTAAAGTGTTGGCATTTTGAGCCACACACACACACACACGCAGATACATATGCTGTATATCCAAAGCAGAGCCCAGAGAAACACAACAAAGCATAAATGCAACCCTTAGTCACATATTCCCAATGTGCACATGTATTAAAGCCATTTAACATTTCAGTTTAAATTTTTCCCTTGGGCACCAATAGTCTAGCGAGCTGCCTGTAATACTGTTAAGTGGTGATGATGAAACTTCTCGTATTCCACAGCAACACTGATATTACACACACACTCACACCCCTGGGTCTTTAGTCAATAAATGAAGGCAGCTGGCTTTGACTGCACTTATCAGTCAACATTTATTCATAGTCCATCTCTATTTAGCACCCATCAATAATCCACTGACAGTACATCTGAAATGTTCCCAGTGTAGCCTACATAATACGAGCAGTCATTAAAAAGCGCATGCAGCATAATTCTCCTCCGATACGAGAAACATGTTCTGTATTCTCAGAAACATTCTTCTTCAGAGAGAGCATTGCTCAGCACAGCGTCAACTCTTTTCTTCCATTCTGGCACTCTTTTATGAATATGCCACTTAAAGGTAAGGTTGGTTAAATAAGACACTGCAAAGAAAACCTGTGTTTTGTCTGTCTGTGATATTGAAAATTGTACTGAAGGGAATGGATGCAGAGAAAGATCCCTGACATCGTCATGCTGGGTCTCAATACAAAGAAACTCATAATTGGACGATTCCATACAGTGAGCAGTAGTTCAGCCTTGTACTATGGAAAATCCTTGAAGTGCAATGGCAAAAAGACTACCAGTCAAAAGCAGATGGCAGTGGTTATATGGCTAAAGAAACATTTATAGGTGTGAATCCTGTGATCTATAATTCAAATTTCATCTGAACAAAAGTGCATTTCGTTTACATTTCAGTCAGTCTTCTAGAGGAGCCCACATCAATCAAATCTGACACTCACTTCGTTCAAATTTTTATTGCACCAGTACTGATACTGATCATTTAATATTATGTCACTGAATCTGCCATTTAGAAATAGACAAACAATGTTTAATTTACCTTCATTAACAATTATCTGAAGGTCAGTGCCACCATTTGGGGAAGACTGGCAACATTATGCCAAAGATTTCAAATTAAGTACTGTGATGTTTTCCAGTAGGGCCGAAATATAACACAGAAAACAAATTGTTAATTGAAGGTCACTAAAGTTCAGGGTTTTTTTCACCAGCGTGTCTTAAGTTTGATACGATGTTATGTACTCTATGTGTCTTAGACCACTAAACCACCAGGGAGCCCCAGTCCACCCAGCCACTTGCAAGATCATGGTGAAGAGTTTTTTGGATGAACTGCGAAATATTTTCCTTAACTGCAAGGTCAGTACATTTGGTGATTTGATATAATATTTTATTTTATGTCAAATCACTACCTGGATGGCAGAAATTACCACATGGACCTGCTGTCTGTGTAAACCACAGGGAAATGTACTCAGAAGCTCCCTCTTGTGTTTAACTCCAATATATAAAATGTGTCCACAACAGACTCAGCAGCAGAAACACCAGAAGAATATTTCTGGCTTAACCAACTGAAAAATCCATATAGATCTTCCACATTCAACCAAGAACAAAACACTGGGAGAAGCAGTTGTGGCGCAGTGTTTCTGCAGCTGGTAGAAATTATGTTTCATACGCACCTTAGAAAAGACAGGTACTTTCCATCTACTGCATGAGATTAATATAGATACAGTATAGTGCACATATCCTCCTCATTGGACATAAATCTGAACTTTCAAACATACTCATTAGGATTAATCAGTCAACTCACATTTCCCAGCTTCTCTAAAAACAGATGACATTAACAAGTGATGTTTGAATATATCCAAGAAATACTAAAATTTTAATTAAAGCCCGGAGAAATTATTACAGACTTTCTCAGCTTGCTGAAGCAAGGCTGTGAAAATACTATTTCTAGATTGTGTTGCTGCTTCCCTGGTGTGCAAGGCCATCTGAGATGGCACTAGGGGGCATTGTTATACCACAGAGGAAAGACCTGCCACCAATGAAACAGTACATCCATTATTATGGCAACTATATTTCCTATGCATGTTTTCTCTGTAGTTCAAAAACATAGGGCAGAGGTCAATGTGAACTACCACTGGGAATGTATGTATTGATAAAAATGAATTGCTATGAGGTGTCAGGCTCTTCAATAAAGAGTTTTCAATTTGGGCAAAACGTTGCTTTTCCATATTCAGTACTATAGAATTACTTCTATTGATACATACTGAGACTCCAAGGTGGAGAGGAATCTACAGATCTCACTTTTCAGCAGTGGAGTGCTTCGAGCCACAGAGAAACACAATTTGAGGTCAAGATTACAGGTCAGCGCAGCACAATGGCCTTTTTAATGGGTGAAAATGTGTGATCTCCAAGCTGTGCTCTGCCTGGTGTCTCTCTCTACAGAGGGCAATGTCAAAGTTCAGGACCCAGTGTTCACTGCTGGTTCAAGTGGTAATTGGAATGTAAGCTTCCTCTCTATTTCTTACAGTTAAGTTTGAACCTTGTGGGAACGGAGCATGGCATGGACAACTTGAAGTGAAGAGCTTTATTTATGGTCTATACATGTTGATGGAAGTAAACTTTTTAGTGTTTTAATGTATTTGTGATCCACACAAAGCCCAAAGTCACATCAAGGTTCAAGATTAAAACACCAAAAAAAGTACAGAGTTAAGTCATTTTTCTTTCTGGAGTGTGTACTCATGTGTTGCATTTGTGTTTTGTAGCAGTTGCGCTGTACACAAAGCACCAGTATATTGAAGGGCTTTGCCTTTTTAAAGGCCTTGATTGCCTAGAAATTAAAATCTCAAATGTATAGTCCAACTAAGAGCATTTGTCAACAAAAGTCTATTTTTACACAGGAGTTTACAGGAGAGGGATTGCATCCTTCACTATGTGATTTGATCCTCTGATTGCACAGTGAGTGTCAACTAAGACATACTGTACATAGAATGAAATGCTTCATCTGTGTTGTCAATATGGTCATGCTGGTAAGGTAAATGTATTGTGTCTGGTGAATAAAGTGAAGCTGAATCAGAATCAGGAGCAAAACATGTATAACTGTCTCTGAATGAGTTAGACTTGAGGTCTTCAATTTGACTGAGTACTGAGTGCACTGTGTCTGGTTTGTAATGCCACTGTTATACAAAGGAAACCCACATAATGTAAATATTATTGAACATCAGTGAATTTAACTTGTGTGAATAAGAGAGAATACTTTTTTTCATAATTCTCATTTTAGTGCCTTCTGGGTGTCAAAACTTTCTCACATAGGCCAGCAATAAATTATTATTTTCATTAGTGATTAAGTGATAATCTGATAATTATTTTCTTTTTTCAATTGATTGTTTCAGGTCTGCTCCCCTTCTACATCATTTGGGGACTCGTCTTAGTTTAGTTTACAGATAATTAAAGCTGCTGATGTGCTCAAATGGTCCGGATTTGTAGTATTATTAAATAGACATTTTCTTATTTATCTGCAAGAACGCTCTCTCTCTCTCTCCACATACCTACACTTCACATTCCTTCAGAACAAACACTTCAGGTGACAGAATGTTTCAACACTGGGACAGTAAAATTACTTAGTGTTAATTGTGTTTGTTCACTCGCAGAACTGAAACTTAGTGCGCATGCGCCAATGTGCATGCTGCCTGTTGCCATTGCTCCGTCTCGTCGTCTTACTTTGTGCAACTTTTAACTTTCCTTTTTCTTCAAAACCTGAGTAACTTGTGTGTAAGTGTAATTTAAACTATGCTCTTTACGAAAATGAGAGTAGTGACATCACTGCAATACTTAAAATAATTGTGCAATATTCTCTGTTTAATACTCCTGTGCAATATACTCTGTTTTAGTTTACAATTCCCTATTTATTGATATTTATTCATACTTCTATTACTGCTGGGCAATATCCACCGTCTAATAATCCGGTTACAGTTAACTTGACAGTACTCATTATTGCACTATTACTTATTACTTATATTATTACATTGTAATATACCGTACCATACTTATCAACCTGTAAATCCACTTTTGTACTTTACACTTATTTTAGCTTTTATACTTTATATCCACTGTGTACTTAATGTATCTTACTTGTATTATAGTGTATTATAGTTTGATTTGCGTAGTTCTTCTATTCCTGTGTGCACTGACGTGACAGTGAGCAGCTGTAACGAAAGAGTTTCCCCTCGGGGATCAATAAAGTATTATACCAAGTATATGCTTCTGCTTCTGATATGACTGCTGTCACTCTGTACAAACACTGGCATAGTTTTCAGTGTTTTCACCTACTCTCTACTCACTTTCTAAGTGTGCGTGAGAGATATATTGTACATTATCACTTGTCCATTGAAACTGTAAGCCATTCTTTAGCTGTATCACCTTTAAATTTGAGCAGGCAAATACAGTAGAGAGGAGAAGTCCACTCAGCAGCCATTCATCCTCTTTAGATATTCGGAAAGGGTAATTACGTGCATGAATGAACAGTGATTGTCCTTTGAAATCACCAGTAAAAAAATGTAACTGACGTTTATAAAGAGGCTCGACTGTTTTTTTTTTTGCATAGGGCATCTGGAGTAGCGCTGTGCGCAGGTTAATGGGGCGTGACGCCGCTCGCGCGCAATTGCCTTTCCCTTGATTGACGTTCGACACGCGCGCACGCACACGCGGAATGAAATATTTCCCCACATTTTGTGTAGGCCTGCGCACATATTTTACTCAAAGCCTATGGGCACATGCCGGTTAGAGTGTATGACAGCAGTCATTCCACACGCACCGTCTTCAGAGTTACTACGTGTCCTTTGACCTTTGTCGCTTCTAAAATAGAGAAACGACCTTGTGGAGACTTGAGTCATAGTTGCAGTTGTTGACTGCGCAGTTTTGGCCGCCAGTCAAAGAGTTGCACACGTTGGGCGTCTGAGGTAAAAAAAAAAAAACCCTGCAGGAGTTGTGATGTTTGTCACTCCATGAGCACTCAGTCATATCGCGGTCTAAAAGTTGCCATCACTTTTACATTTTGGACGACTAGCTTCTCCTGGGGGAATTGAAGACGAAACCTCGATAGGTAGAAGACTCTTGACATCACTCCAGTTGCTCGTCTTATGGGTAAGCTACAACAAAATGAACATAATGTTATTTTATCCAGGTTTGTGACCAAAAAAGAAGCCATTCAGCTTTGTCATAGAGGCACATTGTGATACATTGGGTTGTCAGCATAAAGTCAGAACTTGTAAATGCCACCGCACTTATCAAACAATCAAGATACTGCAAGTTGAACGTCTTATTTGTCAGTTTAAATCAGGGGCAGTTCTCAGGTGAAGACTTTTGCTGTGAGCTGTCTGATCCCTGTGGCGCTCAGAGACAAAACAATCAAAAATGAATCTGCACCCATGCAGGCTATCGGAGACAAAGTGTAAGATCTTACAGTGAATGATATCAAAAACAAGAATTCGATTTGATTCTTATCTTGGCTATTCATTGTCTGTACTGTGGATACAGTATTTTCACTCTGTCTACAACTGTGTAAAACATTTCCTCATCAATATTTAACATCATATGGCACCTCTGTTGTATAATAATCTGTAATCTCTTTCATGTGTTTTACATTTATCTTTTTTCTGTAACCTGCATATTGCAGATATTCCTGGTACCTCCCAAGCAGAATTAAGGGTTTTCATTGACAGTGTTTTGGATTTTTGGGACTGTTTGGTACTTGCTCAGTTGCTTTCCACCTCTTTCAAAAGTCAGAATTCCTTACATGAATGCAAGTGGTTTATAGTGTGATCACATTTCTCTGTGTCTGTTCCTCTGTGTGGCCACTCAGAGAGTGAAGAGGAGTGGTGGCGGATAAGTTGTCCAGAGCATTGGCCACGCTCAGTCCTGTGAAGCTGGCCTATTCATGCCTCTGCAGCTTTGTCAAAGCAAAATGGGTCGTGTCTCCCTCTTTGTGTGACCCAACTTGACTGAAATGTGGTAATTGGGGAATCCTGGGATCCTCACTCCCTGTGGTGATGTTTGGGCGAAGCTTTCAGTAAATTCATTTACAGAACAGCAAGTTGTTACATGAGAAACAGGTCAGCTTTTAATTCAAACTTTGAAAAACATCCAGTTATGTGTCTATTCAGGCGTGGTGTGCGCTCTCTCAGATTCTCTCCCCTTCTCTTCACGTGTACACGGTCATGTAGTTTTAAATGATCACTATGTACAGTATGAAAGTGTGCATACACAGTGCACCAGTAGATAGCAAATATGCCAATACATACTGTATGTACAGGAATGTGACATAAACACACAAATGCAAGTTGTAACCAGACCCCTGGCTCAGTGGGGATGGCAAGGTTGAGCCGTTGGTCTATTGGTCCAACACTTTTGTCCAGAATGAAGTGGAGCAGATCTATATTTTACAGTAACAAATATTAGATGCCATGAAATTAGGTTCATTGTCCCCAAAGGATGATGTTGATTACTTTTCATGTAATGCCACAAACAGCACAATATTTAAGTCAAACACTTCATGATAGGATACCTTTAAAACTAATAACAGAATTCCCTTCAGCCTCAGCCACACCTTAAGATTAATGCTAAACTTTAGCATGCTAACCTACTAACTGTACGTATGATAACATTCTATGGCCTCAAGCGTAGCTGCAGATTTTTAATCTTCAAGTATATAATAAGCCGGGTAAGCACTGAAACGGCTAGCTGATTAACAGAAAATCAATCCGCAACAACTTTGATAAACGATTAATCGTTTCAGTTTGAGCTTCTTAAATGTGAAGATTTCCTGATTTTCTTCATCTGATATCATTGTAAACTGAATATCAGTTTCAGAACGAGTGTTTTGGACTGTTTGTGGGATTAAACAAGAAATCTGAAGACATTACTTTGTGTTCTGCAAAACTGAAATAGTCATTTTTCACTGTTTTCTAACATTTTATTGACCAAACGATTAATTGATTAATCAAGAAAATAATGAAAATGATTGTAGTGGTAGTTGTAGCCCTATAAAACACACAATTTTTTTTATCTTGGATTTAGGGCTGCAGCTAAGGATTATTTTCATTATCGATGAATCTGCTGATTATTTTGTCAATTAATCATTTGTCATTAAAATGTCAGAAAAAAGTGAAAAATTCCCATCACAGTTTCCCCAAACGTAAACTGATGTCTATTGCCAATAGTCCAAAGATATTTTGTTTACTGGCATTTGAGAAGCTGGAACCAGCGAATGTTTGGCATTTTTGCTTAAACAATGATTAAAAAATCAAATAGCTGCCACTTAATTTTCGGTTGAGCTCTACTTGGATTCAACAGTCCACTTAAAACACACAGACTGGCTCTGCCTTCTTCAGTGTAAAGATTCAAATCTTTTTTTTCTCTCTATGAAACATTAAGAAACATTGTATTGTGCAGGTTGTTTTGACTAAAAGGTTCTCCACAAATGTGAAAAGTGAACCTTCCAAATCCATGGCTCACCGGCATTTTCTGGTTTATTAGAGGCAGAGAAAGGATGATAAATTCTAAATGTCAGATGGTGAGTGGTTTGTCTGAGTGCACTTCTTATGAAGCAAGCACTTGAATGCAAACTGACAGTGGATTCAGCCAGAAATGTCATAATGCTTTGACACCGTGAAATGGAAATCCAAACTTTCTAAGGCAAATACCTCCCCAGTGGCAACAATGACAGAAAATAAATGTAAAAGTGTCCCAGTAAATCACCTCCTACTACTTTTTCAGAGGTTGTACACGCCATCACCCTGGGACAGGTATATCCAGCATGTGTTGCCACATGCCAGGCATGCTGTCTCCACCTATCTACTCTGTCTTCCAGAGAAAAAAGAACTGATAATAACCTCTCAGCAACCTCTGTAATAATGTGTAATTGGAGCCTGTTGGATGAGTTTTACTATATTCACTCAAACCCTGGCTTTACAAAAGTGATAAACTCACAAAAACACTTCTAAAACTTGAAGTTTGTGGACTAAATATTCTATTATTACCGTATTACTATTAAATATTGTATGTAGCATATTTATGCAACATTCTGTTATTGTATAATGCATTGAATGGGTTTGAAATGCAGCCAAATGTGTCCTGACAGAACAGAGTATGTTTAGCTGCTGTCAGCATCTGAGCAGCTCATTGTTATCCATTAGGAGCAGCTAGTGCAGTGTAACAGCCTTACCAGGCAGGGGGTGAGTTTCTTAGCCACTTAATCAGTGACGCGCTGGGAAGAGTAAAACCCCTTGCCAGTCACTCAGCATGATGCTATCAACATACAGCCGCTGCACGAAAGAAGACAATCTAATAATCTAATTTAGTGGTAGTATAAACTGTCTACGTTGCAAGTAACTTTGCTCTTCTGCCACTTCCAGAGGGTTAAATGTGTGCATTTGTTGTTATCAAATTCTGAGAGCCACTAGGACTTAATATCTATGTTGGAACTTTATTGATGAGGCAGACGTGATTGGGGATTCCTTTACTTAGAAAGTATAGGAAGGGAGGTGAACACCCATACCATATCACAACATTTTATGCTATAAAGTCTAACATGAACTCATAACATCAGACCGACAGTTCGCTGCTTAGTATAAAGCAATTAAAGGTTTCTCGTCCCTGCAAAATATAAAAGTTGTTAAACAGGCATAAGATGCTAAATTATTTCATGTGCAAAGCTCTCTAATTGCAGCAGGAACAACAACTAAGTGTAAATGAACATCTTCTGAATGAGACACTACAGTTTTACTGTCAAATCATTCAGAAATGACTATCAAGTCAAGAAATTGTCTGAGGGAACCGAAATGCAAAGACTGCTTTTAAACAGATGGCAAAGCCTGCAAAATATCTCTTATTCCTGAAGCAAAGAATTAATTTGAAAAAAATGTGATTGTGTTTGCTTTTCTAGAGAAGCACAATAATCACATATTTTACATATCAATAGAATCAGAGAAAGCATTCATGTGGATTAACTGTTTAAGTGCTGTTTAAGAAGATAATCTGAGAATGCTGCATACATGAATAAATTTAGCAGACTGAGTACTTGAGAATGTAAGATTACAGCTGTCAGAAACAGTGTCATAATTGATCTTTGCATGTTTAAATGACATTTTGTGGAAACTGAAATTGGCAGCATCTTTTTGTATTAGGTCCAGTCTTCAGTACCATAGTGCCATCCATCATCTGCAACCAGCCCCCAATACAAAACTAATGCATAGAAAGAATCTAAAGCAGGATTTTTATGTTTGATAAAGAATGGCAGGTGGTTGCTGTGCTGTTCCCATGGTCTTTTCTGCTGTGCGTGTTAGTTTGTTTAGTAACTCCCTGCTTCTATTCCATAAAAGGACATGCAGGAATCCCTGCCCCACTTCTCGCTCAATAATTTAATGATGCTTGGTTGGCTTTGATCAGAAGATGACCATGAAAGAGAAACTAAATGGGTTGAACACTGATGTGTGTATTTGGTGAGGGAATTTATTACACTCCTCCGAGGACAGCCAGTCCACATTTGGAATGCTTGTGAAATATTTACTGGAGTCACTGACAGGAACTCACCACTGTCAACACTGTGGTTTAAAATAGAGGGGTCACTGTCAGAAACTGATTGTGTCTTCAGCCTGTCTATCTTGTCTGCCTTTTTAACTTTGTTGACAGATTTGTTAGCATCAGACTTTCACCCGTGAAGGGATTAAGCTTGTATCCTGTGGAAATTTCTTTAAAATTCCCAGTAAATTTTTCCAGCATAGATACCAGCACTCTTGTTACCATGGTGTCTGGCTTTCTGTCTCTCAGCTCTGGCTGTTCCTAACAACCAAGAGCAAAGGTCATGACCGCTCCAGCCGACAACTGTTTGGTGAAATAAACGCCTCACACAGGGGGCACAAATAACTTTGCACCCCGTCTGAATTGGAGCAACTGAAGTTTCTCTAGCGAGCACAAGAGGAGCGAGATGATCTGGCTTTGAGGGCGGTCATGTATGCTGTCCTCAGCCTCCCTCTACCCCCCGTGCTGCACTTTCAGGAGCTTTTGCTCAAGTTCAATTGACAATAGGCTGCATTCCTCTTAGTGATGAGGAACATGGTTTGCTGGCACTTGAACTGCTCTTCACTGGACTCTTGCTTTTGAACAGTACCCTCACTGTGTAGACGCCTCTTTTGGGACAAATGCTCACTTTGAGACAGAAATACAAAATAAGTTGTGACATATACAGCACATCGCCTTGTTGACAATGTCAGCATGTCCCAGTTGCCAGATTATGAAGTAAACATCCTCTCGGCATGTGGTCACCTCCTGCAGATTTCTCAGCAGATCATTGCAAACTCTGTTTTGTTTTGGTCCTGGAACCTGTAGAGAGGGGGCAACTTCAAAATCAGGGCATGTCACACAATCATCACTAAATCTGACTGTATAGCAGGCACATGTGTGTGGAAACATAATGATAAGAGGGCTCCTTTGTTTGACAGGAGTAAAGAATGTGGTGTATAGTTTCCATGTTCATACATGTTCCCCTGCTTTAAGGCTGTTATGATCTACATGAGCCACACCCGATAGGAGGCTCAAAACATCTCTTTCCAGTGTATTCCTTGATTTTCAGAAACGTATAAAGTGGACAGTTGTGGAACAAGTATTTTGATCTTTTACTTAAGTGAAAGTATCAATACCATCATTGAAAAATTAAAACATGAATTAAATGTCCTGCATTCCAAATTTAGCAAAAAATTTAAAATGTAAGCAAAATTGGATGTGTCATCAGCAAAATTTACTGAAAGTATGAAAAGTACTCATCCAAGTGTGTTATATTATTACACACATTATTTTATTACCATTACTTTCTCATTATTAACTGCTTTACTACTATTGTTGGATAATTGAGCCTGCATGTTAAATCTTAAACTAAAAGTTCCAGCTATTTTTTGGCCACTTGGGGGCAGCGGAAACAAGTTGTAAACACGACAGTTACATATCACCACCTTTTTAGTTCACATGACAAACTTGTTTGCAAACAGCTGCTAATCATTTGGAAGATGAGGCTATCAATCACTGTCGTGTTTCTGGCCATCAGGTGAATGTAAGTCCAATACAAATTAACCAAAACAGTAAAGTTGCAGGCCGTGCAGCTGAACAATGAGCTGAAAGTGACTATAAAGCTCCGTAAAGCCGAGAGGAGCCACAGAATTGGGTGATAATTCTCTGTAGGTTCATCACTACGCGCAACCCCATTCACATTGTCACATTGTTTTCACATTGTCATTTGATATATTGTATTAGATGTATTGTATTAAATGTATAATATTAAAAAATGATTGATTATAGCAACTTTAAGTATAGTACATAAAAGTATTTAGTTACTTACTGCAACCAAAAGTGGATCATTGATCATCTTTTAATCTGGATTTGGATTGTTAAGTACACAAGTGTTGAATATAGGGTATAACTAATAATTATTTTAATTATCGATTAATGTGCTGATTATTTTCTCAGTTAAAGTTTTGTCTGTAAAATGTAAGAAAATAGTGAAAAATGTTATAAGGGTGGCATCTTCAAATGTCTTGTTTTGTCCAACCAACAGTCAAAAAACCGAAAGATATTCAGTTTATTATCATGTATGACAAAGAAAAGGATAAAATCCTCTAATTTTAGAGGCTGGAACCAACAAATATTTGGCATTTTTGGCTAAAACAATTATTCCATCTTATTATCTTTATCATATTTTGCCCAGACCTCTGAAATCCTTAGTTTTACTTTTGTAGGACACCATGGGAGGATTAACTTTGACCCTTGCACTCGCAATGATTTTGCTCATCTACTGCTGGTACTCCTAACAACGGGCTCTGAACTGAATGTCTGTTTTTTCCTGCTGCTGGAATTTGATTCATATGCTAATGAGTCGAATTCCCATGGATTTCGCTCTCCTGTGCCGTAGATATCACCCCCAAAACTCTCTGCCTTCCCCCTCTCGCTTTCTGCCTGTTTTTAAATCTCTCACGCTCTCATGACTCTTTATGTGGTAGTATGCAGTTCTACCTTTGTTGATATGCATCATGTTCAGGCAAATCTGCATGCACCTTCCTGCTTGTCTGAAATGCTTCTTTCCAATGAATAGATAGAGGTGAGGCAGCTTGAAAATTCCCTCAGATAAACATTTGTTTTTGGGTAACATGAATTTCTGACTTTCTTGTGGAAAGATTCTTAACATCAAAGTGCAAAATAATTAATTTATTTTACCTTAAAAATGAAGGACTGGTTACTATAATTATACCCTGGCCCTGGCCCCAGAAAATACTTGCTTCTGATTGGCTCCTAGGGGTCTGTTTAAATTGTAAATGAGGACATGGTGAACATAATTCTGGTTAAACAGTTAAAACACTGTCAATAATCTGTGTTTAAGGTATGTTAAACCGCAGGTAATCATATAGCAACAGTACTTGTGCTTCCTTCTAAGTTACTTGTTATTTCTTACAGCTGAATTGAATTTAACCATGAAATATGAGTAAAAAGAACTAGGGGCAATTATTTTCTGTGATAAGTGACCATGGTATAATCTCTTAGGTGTCAATATATTTAAAATAATGGACTCAGCGCTGGAAATGTCCCTACATGTTATGGTGTTTTTCTCCATTGTCCTCCACTGTGTTTTAGCACACCTCGTCATGTGTTGTTGCCTACATACACTCAGTGGCGACTTTATTAGGCGCACCTTTACAATCTAGTGCAGTCTGCCATAAGTCTACTTTTAAAGTACTACTAAAGCACTAATGGTCAATGTTGCTGATCTGGGAAATTCTGTGTCTGTACTAGCTCCTAATTGTATCCAAATGCCCACACACCTAACACAGTCTGTGTATGAGCACATTTTGTAAAAACAAATAAAATGTATACCAGCAGCTGCATGTTGGATGTTCAGTAAAACACAGAACAGACACAGAACATAGAGTGGTAAGGACCACCCCTACAGGCAACCTCTAGGGCTGAAAAAGTAAGCCAACTCGAAAGTGTCAAAAACTGCAGTTCCTCAAATGGCCACTTGAGGCTGGCTCCAGGAACCACCCACTTTGAGCTTCACAACGGCTCCTCAGAAACCTATGGCTGATGTCTAGGACACTACGTCCATGTTTTATACAGTCTATGGACCACCCACAAGCAAAGTGTGCATTTTGACTAAAAACAAAATGATAACCTGGTTGGTTCACGGTGACACATTTTAGTGACAAATCAACTACAGACCCAGTTTTTGAAAGACAAGTGACAGAGTAAAACTCAGATCAACACCCAGACTGTTACACTGAAAAACATCCGACCAGATGTAATGAACAACAGCAGTAACAATATGGTTTATATTTGATGTGTATCAGTGATGCTGTGATTTAAACAGACTGCGTTTTACCTGTGTAGTAGACCTCTGTGTGATCAACTGTGCATGGCGCACAGAGCATACAGAACAGCCAAAACCTTTGGCACGTGCTTGCGAGATGTGCGCATAGCTGTTGTGTTCACTGTTGCTGGTTGACATGAAGCAGGAGGAGTTCAGTGACCATCCAGTGTGTTTTGGAGTCAGTTTAACACTGAATATTGAAGGGAGAAAATGAGCTTTCTTTTTAGCTTTTCGAGGCATTTGATGACTGGTCATTACAAATATTGGGTGGGACAAATGAACATTTTTCATATATTGGGGGACATGACCGTCCCCAGTGGCGATTACACGCTAGATTGTACCTCCTTCTGCTCCTTCATGTTAAGAGACTTTTTGTGTTACTTTGAAGTTTGATTTTTCATTGCTAAGTTGAGTGCAGTGTTGTAATAACCAAATGTCCTCCTTACTCCTTGCAGTACCTTTGTGTGAGAAAATTATATATTTGATAATTGTTAGTCAGCAGAGTTGCCTGGGGGGATTTTGCAATCTCTGACTTACAGTAAACAGGCTTCAGGTGATACTTGGCTCTGAATGTGAGATCAGCCACTCTGAGTTTAATCACAACCTGCCAACAGTTTTTGTGTTGAAACATTTATTAACCTGACTGATGTTGTCACTTTATGCGGCCCACCTGTTCACATGCTGAAAGATGTCAAGCAGTATATCATCTGCATATGGATTGATCCGGGCCACCATGTCCTTCAGAACATTTTTTTCTTTGGCACTTTCCTCCATACACCAGCTCCCAAACTTCCGACCCAACACAGTGGAACCCCTAAAACACTCTTTAATGGACCCTTTCAATTGGGCGCACAGACCAGAACAAACACTTTCATTCATGGTGTTCCAAAAATGCTAATGAAGCAAGGTCCTGATACTTTCACAGGGGTACCCCTGTTATGGGCCTGTGTTAGACAGCAGTGAGGCTATCACTCACACAGGGTGATGCAAGATACAACTCCTATCTTTGCTGTTCCAAGAGTAATTTAGACCTACCAAGCTGATGAGTCTCCTCAAACGCTGTTGGCTCTGAGCCATAGCATTGATGTAACAGAGTAAGGGAAAACCAGGATAAAACAAGCTGAAATAGGAAATTGGAGGCCAGTTTCCAGAAAATAGCTCATGAAAGCCTCAGCTGCCTTTAGTGCTGTAATAGTAGCACATTTTATCCACCATCAGTCACTCTTATATTAGGATGACCCTGATTGTGTTTTTAGTTGACTTTTCTCACTGATTAAGATAATATGACTTACAAATTATAAGTATCAGCCTATTGTCAGTATTAAGTATCAGTGCTCTGTTTTCTTCTTTACACATTGTAGTTTTAAAGTCAGGGTTTTATTAAGTTCAGTTTTTTTATTCAGTTTGATTTTGTGTTGTGAGTCCATGTCAGAGCTTGCTTCACATGTAATGATAGCTTTGAGGGTGCACATTGAGGTGACTCATGGGCCTTAATCTCTTGACATGTTGCAGCAGATGCTTCAAAACTCATTGATTGCCAGTAGGCGGTTAAGTATTTATTTCTGATGAGTTTCTCACAAGTGGGATGGTTTTGTAAATGCATTTGCCAGATAAATTGCCTTTCCTGATCTTTTTCTCCCAAAAGCACATGGTTTATGTAGAGAATTTCAGCAATTAACTTTCAACACTTAACATAATTTCTCTTCATTCCATCTAGGATTGTTCATAAATACTTCACATATATAAATTCTTTGTAGAATTCCATTATGCATTTGACTGCGTGTCATTATTGCCCTGTATGCCAGTTATTAAAAGGTATTATTTTTTAATCTGCACATATTATACATGATACCTCTTAATGTCACACACTCTTATGGGATTGGAGTCCTGGCTCAGACTCTCTTCATCTAGACAAACAGATGTTAAGGTAGAAATATTACTCCTCATCCTTTTCTGTCTTGTTTGAGAAGAAACTAGGCTGCAGGTGCAACCTGTTTGAAGAAACACCCAAATGCGTTTTTTGTGACAGGAAAATCGCTCTTTTCTTTTTTGACATCCAAAAATTATGTTTTTGGTGTTTAAGTGTGGGAGAGGACAAGTCAGAGAGTGAGAGTGTTCACAATGTTGTGTGCATGCTGCAAGACCAGGCAGGTCCCGACCTGAAGCGAGGTTTCATTACTTTCTGTGTCTGAGCCCTTTGAAGATGAGTGTTAATCCCTAGTATTGAACAGTTTTTTCTAAACATCATAAAATGGCATTTATCACAACTTGTCACAAAGTACATGGACATCTCTGTAGCTCCATGGTTGGCTGTTATTGTCAGTGCTTTCTTTCTTTCCTCCCACTCATGAAAAGAATAGGGAGGAGTTGATGAGAGGAGTTAAGTGTGTCAACAACAGGTACTGTACATTCCCTGTCCTTTGTCTCAATTGGAAACAGTAAATTTACTGCTATTACATATGGACATAATAATTGTATTGGGTGGATATGTGCTGTTGATGGTTGTTATGATTGTTATGTATGTTATAGCTAAATCAATAGCTGGAGAGCAGTTTATTTTATTAATAAACGCATAATAATTTCTTTATATACTCATACACAAGCTGAGCTACAAAAGAAAAGTAGACCCATCGCAACCCACTTGATCCATTAAACAAAAAATGAAATTAATAAAGAATGGGAAAAAAAGTACATTGCAAACCATGTACACAAATTCACCAACGTTTCAAGTTCTCTAGGAGGAATGCATTGTTTTTAAAACTGAATTCTCACTTCTAGTGTCCCTTGTCATTGGAGCTAATCCTGGACATAAATAGACACACACACAGTGCCTGCACTGTATTTATAAGTCCTCCCCCCCGACCAACTAAACATACAAAAATCATCAAGACATAGTCGTTAATGTATATATAATATATAAACAAAATAGTCTCCCCACTAAGAAAATTCAAAACACAGGAGTGGAACCCACTAAGACTCCCAAAAACTGACTATTTTTGATACATGGACTAACACTATATGGAAGGAAATATGGAGGCCATTATAAAGTTATTATGTTATTATAAGCTTTGATTAATAACAGCAATATTTGTTAAATATAAACTAGCACAATAATCCCATACAATGTTTAAGTTTTAATTCAAAACATTTGCAAACTTTTGCAAACTTAGCTTTGGTCAAAATACTGATGGATTGGACCTACGTATGTGCAAACGGTTGTTTTGAAGCAAAATTTCTTCCATGTGTTGGATTTTACCAGCCCAACTAAATACCACTTTAGGCCTTCAAGATTATCCTGTAAACTAATTACCAGCTTAGTTCAGACCATAGAGCACAACACTGCTCCCTTATCTGCCTCTCTGCAACAGTCATGAACAATGTTGTGTTAGGGTAAAGGAAGGGGTGAAGAGGTCTTCTCGTGGCCTCAGTGTTTGAAGGCAGGCAGTTGAGTGTGACTGCTTGTCTCCACACCGTCTCTCCCTGTGCTGCAAGCTGTGGCAAACTGATTAAGCTCCTGAATGCCACTCTTTGTCACTCTTCACTTCTGCAAGGGACATGTTTCTATAGTGATTCATGTTGTTTCCTAGCCTGTGTCAACAGACTTTGATTTTCTTTTATTTTTATGGAAATTCAATTTTTGTAATAATTCATGATCATATATTCCCATGCTTTGTGTGAGGGGGAAATATTTTTACAAAAAATAAATAGATGATGATAGAATCTTTGTTTGTTCAGGAAATACCCAACCTTAAGGTCTGTGTTTTTGAGTTTGTAGAGTCAATTCTTCACATGACATTACACACAGCACTGTGTTGTTTTTGTTGGAGTGTTTTAAGGTTTTGAAATATGAGCTGCTGCACACTTTTGCTATAAACCTGTTATACTTGTGTACAATGTAAAAGTGTAGAACTCCTGCCTCTTTACATAATACTGGAAGCACAGGTTTGATGTGGATGTGTTTGATGTGTGTCAGAGAGCTGTTTGTGTGAATTCCAGACTTACATAATTACTAGCTTGTTGAAGAGCTCGGAGGACTGAAACTGAGACAAGGTCACACGTTATTGCACCAAGTAATGACAAAAAGATGCATTGACCTTAGAAATAAGGGTAGTTGTTATACATCTTGATGTGTTTAGAGGGATACACAGCTATAGGCTGTTAAGCCCGTATGACATGTCATTGAGGCTTATATTGCATCACATTAGCCTGGAGTTATCTGTGTTTTTCAAGATATTAAATTTGTTTTGAGAAGTCTTCAAACATTCAAAAATTCACTGGAAAAGTTTTCTCTCCTCATTGGTATAGAGGAAACCTGAATATGAGACTATACAGTATACTTTAAAGATGCGCTTTCTTCCTTTAATATGTGGTTTGTCCACACTTTACCATAACTGGTAAGAATTTATTACTGTATGTGACACTTAACAATTTATTTGATACACAGTAGATAGCACTACAGGAATTTGCCTGATGTTTTTGGACGAGTTCAGTGCATCTGTTGTTTTTATCTGTGTTTTTGAAGAAGCCAAGATAATAAAGCGTAGATGAAGAGATGGTATTTGCCACACAAAGAGTAATCAGTCAACATCTGCAGAGATCTAACGATTTGTGTCACTCATATGCCAACATCTAGCAAAGGCTGGATGGTAACCATATCAGTTGTACCAATACCAGTAACACACCAACAAACTTTTCCTGCTCACACATTCAGAAACACATTCCTAAAAGCCACTGTTCTTTTGCATGTGGTTTTTAGGTTTTGCCCTTCTGTCGCCAACTCTGTAGATCAAACAAAAACTATTTGAAACTAATGACGCCTGGGTTAGGAATCAGTTGTAATAGTTTTCTCTACATAACTCAGCAGAGTGAACACATGCATGAGAGGTTATCTGGAACACATACTTTACTGTCACATTTGTGTTTAACATCCTAAATTTTATGAATGAGACCTTAAGCAGTCCAACCGACTGATTTTAAATTGGTTTGTTTACTTAGATGAAACAAAGTAGACAGAAAGTTTGCAAAAGAACTCTAGTATTTGTTCATGAGTAGAGCTTGTCTGAAGGTTGGCTTCCTCTCTGTCAGCCCCAGCAGATGAAACCTCCTCCAACATTGCTGTCATTGTCTGTGTTGACAGCAAAGCTTATTATGATGCGTTTCTTTTGTGTGCGCAGTCGTATGTCTGTTTACGCGAAGTGTCCACACATAGTGTTGCGCGGGTTCACACCTACTGAAATCTTTTTTATTGTGATTTCAAACAATGTTTGAGAATGTAATAGAATCCTGAATAGGTCACGGCCCTAGCTGCTATTGTAACAGATTTACAGTACTATGGTGTGTCCTGGTGTCCTTCCATCCTTTATTTGATGATACTCATTACACACACGCACATATATTTTTATCTTGTCATCTCATGTTGTAGTAGGTATTTTGTAATTACTATGTGTTTGTGAGCTTTGCATAAAGACTGAAGCAAAACACTTGTATTTAACAGAAAGCACCACAGTCAAGGACTGTTGAGGAGGAAATGCATCATGACAGGGGAATGAGATGTTGGTGGAAACGTGAAGTCGGACGTTGTCTTTGGTTTGATTTAACATCCATGTTAATTAACAAGCACAATGAAACTGGTTATGAGCATAGACACTGAAAACACTTGGCAAAGTCCTGTGCATTCTCTTTTGTTGATTTTGTTGTGTCTAGGTGTCATCAGTCAACTGTGAGTCATAATTAGAACAATGATACTTTGAATCTGAAATATTTTATAGAGATAAAATACATGTATTAATATATATAAATATGGGGAGGTTCATGAAGTGTGTGTACTGTGTTTGTGCAAGAATTGTTTGTAATGGTTTCCATGAAAAGAAAATGAAAGATAGACATATCAAAGTACAAAAGTCCAAAAAAATCCCAAATTCCACACAAAATTGAGTTGTTGTAATAGACACACACAGAGAAAGATGAAATATTCATCATGAGTCTATTATTATAACGATTATTTTCATTCATCAATTAATCTGGATTGTTTTCTAGATTGTTTTACAGAAAATATAATTTTTGCATGAAAAATGACAAACGATTAATCGATTATCAACATAGACGGTGTAGTCCCTCATTCGTCCAGGAGTGTTCTATCGTAGAAAAAGTTTCAGTCGTAGTCATCTGGACACTGTTTTCAGAATCAAACTTGAAAACAGTGTCCAGATGACTACGACTGAAACCTTTTCTACGATTATCAACATAATTACACATTAATTTTCAACTAATCGTTTCAGCTGTCGAAATAAATGAGTGAAAATATGTTATCCTAAATGGCTACATAGCATGTCAAGCTTTGACTGAACATGCAAGCCCGTTAAGCTTTGCCTCTAAGGTTTTTTTCTCTATGTTTACAGATGCCATGCTCTCTTAAACATGGAAAAGGCCCATTTTAAGTGATGACAAATGGCTTAAATGGACTGCATAATTATGTCCAGCCATTCTGCAATGGCAGTGACTTTAAGATGAATTGCAGGCAAATATGAATCAGTCATTGGTTTAAAAGTAAAAAAGTAGGACAGTAGAAAACATGTAGCTTCCTAATTAATGTCATTTTTTTTATCCGCAAATAAATAGACACAAAAGTAAGATAGAATTTTGGAAGACACTTCTAATTTCTTTATTAGGCAGAGTAAATGCAGTTAAGATTGTCTTCCCTCCAGAACTGCTCACTAAAGCTTTCTTTAAAACGTAAGTCTGCCATTCCTCACTTTAGAATAGATCATCTCAGGGTAAGACTAGCAGGGTGCATGCACAGCCTAATTTCAGGCTTTAAAATACTGGGGCTGTGAATGTCAATCCTGTTTCCTGCTGGTTGGATGACCCTACAGGGCAGTGTGAGCATTGCTTACCCAGTTGGTGCGGCCATTATGTCTCCATTAGGCTTAGAAAATTATGTTGTTGATACAATTTCCATTATTCCTCATACACTGCAGATCTGGAAACAAATTGGAAAACACTTTAAACTCAGGACAGTGTCTGTTATGCTACCTGTATCGCAAATCCCTGCTTTACTCCTTGGAATATAAATGGGGCCTATTGAGAGAATTACAAATAGATAACATCAGAGACCTCTGCATAAAAGGGATATTTAGGTTGTTGGAATAGTTTCAGAAGAAATACAGATTGAACTGAATCATCATTACATATCTCCAGATAAGAAACTTTGCTTGCACAATAAAAACCTTTAAAAGAAAGAAAATGGAAAGGAAAAGCCAAATCATGTTGCCAAAGATCCTTGTGGCCTGCTATCAGCAACATCATGTCTATTTCAGGCATGTTCTCCCAAGCCTCCATCTATCAATACCCTGGAGCACTGCATGTAAATAACACTACACTTCCACAAAAGCTCTGGTCCTCTGAGAGAAGATGACTCCCTTCCCTTTTCAATGGAGCTAAGACAAATTGCATCAAATTCATTGAGACGGAGCCGGGTGTAAATGAGCGTGCATAGTTTGTGGAAGGCAGGATGGAGGGATCCAGGAAAAAGGGAAAGAGAGAGAGACATGCCTGTACTTCCTCTCCGCCCATTCTTTAATGCTCACTGAGTAGCCCCGCAGTGCAGGCTTTGTTCCAGTCATTGTCACAGGCTTAGAGAGCCTCTTTGCCAAGTGAGAGGCTTTGGCGACATATGTCACTTCAGTGAGTCTCCTGTCGCTCCTTTAGCCGCTTGAGTGGAGGGGCGGGCAGGGAGGCGTGTCTGTGCACCAGGAGAGGAGCAACGTGAGGTGGAGGAGGAAGGACATGTCAGAGATGTTGGTTCAGAGAGAGTTGTTGGAATGATCCCTTGATGGTCCTGTCCTGTACTTTTTCTATGGACTTGTAGCGCAGCTGCCTTGGGCCTCTGCTATGGTGAACTGAAGATGTGGAATGACTCAAAAACCAGCAAGTATTGGTTACTTCATAAAAAGTGTGCTTTAATTAGTCTCTGGGAAATGGTTTTGTTCTGTACATACTGTATATGTATTCTACTCAAATACATATACATACTGTATATGTATTTGAGTAGAATAACGTGTATACAGATCATTTCTGCATTAATTTGCAGTCTGTACTTTGCAGCTACACGTACATAGTCTATAAGGGTGCTGGTTTGTCTAAGGGAGGTTGTACTAAGTTTGAGTTTAAAGAAAGGGAGGGGGTCATTGTATACAGTGTGTGTTGGCAAGGATTAGTCATGTAGTAGTCACACTCTTAGTGCCTGGGCCAACTATTGGCTTAGGAAACAATCTCTGCGGATTTGTGGCTATGATCTGCCATGTGTTCAGGTAATAGATCCTTAGCTCCCAAAACAAATGCTTTGTTATCTGTTTACATAGGGACTCCACCTCATTTTATGCTCCAAAGAAGCCTTTTAAATGGACTGTGTCAGCTTTGTATGCGTTATAATTAAAGTGGCAGGTTTGCAGATCTCCACGTGCATATAAAGCTTAGTAATTTGCCTAACCCACAAGGTTCTTTGAGTGTGCACCAGGCAGTGGATTTGCTGCACATGAATGAAAGTTACCTGTTTGAAATCTGGATAAAAGGTCCCACTTCTCATGTCACAGGTGGAATGTGGACCTCCTACCTAACAATGACTCTGCATGCTGTGCTGGGCTGATGTGGTTTTCTGTCTGTGATTTAAGTCACAACACTGTCACTAATGTTTTTACTTATGCCTGTACAATAGTACTGTAGGGGGTCCCCAATGCAGGCCTGTGTCTGTGTGCATGTGCGCATGTGTGTGTGAAATACAGTATACAATAGCACCAGGTGAAGAATGAGGCTTACAGATTTATTACAACATGTTTACTCCACTGGAACAAACATCTAACCAGCTTTGTTTACCATTCAGTCCGGCGGAAGATAATCACAAAAAGTCCTCACTGCTCTCAATTTGTTTAATTGATTCTAAATTCAAGCAGCTTAATCCTGCATCTAGTCTACAACAATCACCACATTAACCTTTCTCACTAAGAAGTAACAACACATGCAGCTTTGTGTCCTTAGAAGAACCCCGAGTAGCACTCAGTTATTGTTAAGCAGCGTACTGTATGACTGCTGGAGCTCCCCACCTTCATTCTCCTGATAGCAGGATTAGCTAGAGGGTGAACCCATTTGGCATTGCCAGTGCTGCCGCCACAGTCTTAGCACTGTGAGAACTAAGCCGTGAAATACTGACGGGCTTAGACCAATTTATAGTCTGCCCTCTTGAATCTAGCGATCGTAGCAGACAGCAGCTTTGTGCCAGTCAGGTTTACTGTAAGCATGCCATGCGATGCCACCAGCCAGACTTTACAGTTCAAAGGGTAATCTCCAGACAAGTGCTGTGCTGTGTTGTGCTACGGCATCACAACAATGAGGGACAACTGACTCTAAATGGCTAGTGTCCACAATGGGGAGTCAATTAAGCACAGGTTCTTTAAATGGGCCTTATTGCAGGGCCTTTTTGCAGAACAAATTTCTTCTTTTTTATACACAAAAATGTAAGGTAATTAAGAAATTTTATGATTTTGATTGAAGTAAAACATGAAGGATTTTAGTTAGGATGTTTAATTTGAAATGATTTAGTCCATTGCTATTATTTAGTCTGTACTACTCCTTTGTGACTGTTCTGCCTTAGTGTGCTAAGCCTTCAAATTAAGTCAGTAAATGCCCTTTATGTGATCAACATTTACTTACAAAACACCATCAGGAACATTACTGTTACCCTGAGGCACAGCATATTTGAAATTATATTATTAAAACAGAACAGAAGGGATCTTTAATATATTTTAATGGGATTCTCATTGAAAAACACTACAAAGTAAATGGGTTTGACAAGTTTTTATTTTGTCAGATCTTATTTATGCATTTGCCTTCTGGCTTTCTTTACTTTCACTTTGCAGTCAGTCACGTTGTATAAAGTGCCTGTTTTCAACATTGCTACCTTAAGTGTGATTATCTGCAGCCCATTTAGAGTTAAGCAACTCTCCCTCTGTGATGTTCATTCCGCGCTGCATTTCTGTGATTAGAACTGATGCTTGTAGGGCCCTTACTTGACCACCATTAGCCAAACCAATGTTTTAGTTGAATTAGTCGACCATGTTTTAAAAAAAATCTTATTCTGACTCTTCCAGGTCCTCTGTGCCTTACAAATTCCAAGTGACGCCAGATGAGCTGCATCAACACGTTCTCCTGATTTCTACTGTTTCCATGAACCAGTGGAAGGTGATGAGGTTGGTGGGGAACCTGCAGCTTGTTCTGCTGTTGGCCACAACCTCCAGGGCCACAGGCCTCGATATCCCTCTGGAAGGTAGGAGTGTCATGACACTGATTAAGGCCATGTTTACTTAATCACTACTTAATCTCCAGTTAATATAAAGAGTGGATTTGCAAGATTTGATTTACATGGAAGGCAAAATCTTAATTTTCTTATTTGTAAATTGAACTGGTGGTTCAGTGTGTAATATAATAAGTAACATAACATTTGTTAAAAATGTGCATTCATATTTTTAGCCATCCATCCTGCTTTAGTATAAATGTTAGCAGCTTTTTAAAATTATGACTAACAAATAACAACTTAAAGTAAATTGTTTAAGTCAAGTGCTGCAGCAGAGGTTTCTTTGTTTAGGGCTACGAATGCTTTGCAATCAAGTCCTGGTGTGCTATTTTAGTTCAGTGTCTATCTAAGGCACCGTATTTGTCCACATTATGCAGTGTTGCAGTAGGAAAGAATAGGAAATGGTAGAGGAAAAATACAAAAAGTTGTATTTTCCTTTTTGCAGCGTAATCTTGTAACAAAAACTTAATCACCAATGTTGACATTTAACATTTTTGGGATCATGTTGTGTGTATGTGTCTTCATATTACAGTGGAGCAGCTTCCAACCATAATAACGCACACATCTGGTCCCATTGTTGCCCTTCCTTTTGACCACACCATAACTATTAGGTGTGAAGCCAGGGGCAACCCACCACCAGAGTAAGTGACAACAACATCTCTGCCATAAAAGACAAAAAGATAAGAAAAACACTGTCACTTATTAAGATGAACTGTGACAAACGGTCATAGTTTTCATCAATTGCACAACACATTCTGTTATCAGTGATTCATTGATGGAAACCTGCTGTATATTTTGCTCCAACAGATACAGATGGACAAAAAATGGCGAAGACTTTATCCCTCCCTATGTCACGACAAACAAAACAGACCACACAGTTGGCACTTTTGTGCTGCGCGAGCACCTCGTCCAGTTTCAGGGTAGATACCAATGCTACGCTTTCAACAAGCTGGGAACTGCCATGACAGAGGAGATTGAACTGATAGTTATCAGTGAGTAACCTTTACATATTAAGCTAATCTGTTATGTGAAATTGCTGTCTCATGCTTTTCAAAGTCACCATATACGTAAGTGAATTTTCTTTTAAACTTTTCATGATAAGGTTTTCATTTTGTTTAATGTCTGTTTTTTGATTAGGTGTTCCCAAGTTTCCGAAGGAGGGAATTCCCCCCATTGTAGTTAAGGAGGGAGAGCCAATCACACTGCACTGTAACCCTCCAGAAGGCGTGACCCCACATCAGATCTTCTGGATGTCTATTGGTAAGCCAAGAAGCAACTGTTTGTGTTTAGAATTTACACAGTCGAAATGTCTGACTCCCCCCCCAAAAAGCAGTTAATGTTCGTCAACTATAAAGACTCTTCAAACCACTGCGCCATTTTCAGTTGTGTGTTACATTGATGGTGCATAGGTGGAAGGGGCAAAACACTCGCCCACCACTGCAGTCTACTCAGTTGTATCCCTGGTTAGTGGGTACATCTGCCTTGATCGTGTGTTCCAGTGAAGATTATTGCAAAGGCTCCACTATGCTTTAAATGAACTAAGTCATACAGTGTGTTGCCTGGCCATGTCTATAGGCAGAAGTGTTTATACCTACGGGTTGTAAAGCCACCTGTCACAGAGAGGGGTGACATGCCATGAATCGTACAAATGGGTAACATCGCACACTTTTGGGCAGTCTCTCCTCAAAGGTATTCATGGTGTTGCATCCGGGTGTACACACGAAAAGTGACAAAAAGAAAAAAGAGAGCATGAAATAGAAGTTCAAATGCTGGCTTCTTTCACTCCTCTACATACTTGGCCAATACCTGGCACAAGGTGTGATTGACTGTTAAAATTAAAAAACGTGTTGAGTGCAGGATAGAGTGTTTCAGACGATGTTTGACCAACAAGTACTTCGTTTGAAGCATACTGACGCCTTCACTGTGCATGAGTGAGAAGCCGGTAAGGAATCATATCCATGTCGTTGCACTAGTGCCGTGCAGGATTCTAGGGTGGGATAGTGTAGATAGTGTGAAGGTCTGTCTGCGTCACACCTTCCTGAAGCTTCTCACGGATGAAAAGAATTAGCTGGCGACACCATGTGCTTTGGAAGAGACACGTCCTCTGTCTATCCTCACCATCCACTGGCCATCAGTGAAATTAGCAGTGACAATAAGGACAGTTAAGGAAAGGTACACACATGAGGCCCACAAGTTTACCTCACATCAGAGCCCTTCTTCTCACTACTGTCAAAAAAAGTAATTCAAAGTCAAGTTGTAAAAAGTCACCTCTGAAGTGCTTTGTCAATACGGAGTTTTCTGTCCAACCCCTTGAGAGTTCCTCAACTGCCTCCAACAAACCTGACTGCTGTCAGAAAGAAAAATATATGAGTTTTTTAGGTGTTCAGAATGACAGGGCCCAGAGGCATGGCACAGAGTGAAAACACTTGTGCACTGTTCTTGTTTTGAAGTTTGTTTAAAATCTTTGTTTTCAACTCTTAGCCTTAGTTTCACACATTTATCATCAACGAACATGATAAAGGATACTTAAGTATATATAGTAGCTTGTCGGGAAAATACATACACAACAAAGAAAACAGTGATGATGTGCATCTTCACTCCCAGCAAAACACTGGGCTCTCTCTGTATGCCGTCCATGTGCATGAGTTAGAAAAATTTTAGGCTTCGTGTTAGTGATCCATCTTTCCCTCAAGTGCCTTGTAACATAAATCCGAACCAAATGTCATTTTTTTTTATGAGCTTGCCTTGAACATTGACAACAAAACAACCAATGACTTAAGGCTATGTTTTAAATGAAGCTGTTAAGTACTGTGAATGGGCTGACCAAGGAGTGACACAGAGCGTCACTGACCCGTGACTTAAATAATGGCTCTATGTAAACCAAATATGCTGTCACAGTGCACTTACAGTATGAGTTCACTGGCTCTATACTAAACTCTTTAGGGCATTTCCATTAGCGTCTAGCGTATATGAGGCTACACTGTGTTGCATTTTGTTATCATGTGACCTGAGTCTCATTATGAGGTTGTTATTGGAATTTTTTTACCTGCTACTCTTGTCCTTCTTGTGCACCTGATGGATATATTTGGGAAGTCCTGTCCAATTTATGCTTTCTTACCAGCCAAAGTGAATCTCAAAAACAAAGGTTGACATTATGCACAGACATTGTCTACATTGATAGCATATCATTGATACAAATATGCTCTTTTCCAGGTCTCCAGCACATTGAGCAGGATGAGAGGGTTTCGATGGGCATTGATGGCAACCTGTACTTCTCTAATGCCTTACAGAAAGACAGTCGTTCGGACTACTGCTGCTTTGCTTCCTTCCCCAGAATACGCACCATCATTCAGAAAAACGCCATGGCTGTCATGGTCAAGAGCTGTAGGTTTACAAAATAGTAAATTCAAGTCAATTTTATTTATTTAGCCCAATATCATAAAGCACATTTTGCCTCAAGGGGCTTAGTCTGTGTAGCTTTAACCCAAATACAGCCAGCTGTACTACTGTAGCTCACGTTTTTATCATGACATCAAGGACAGATCCCTGTGAAGTCAAGATTCAAATCAGTACAGCCCATTTTCACTTTTTTCAAAGCGTGAAAAGGAAAAATTTGCATGTATTTCCAGGTATTTTCACTGTTTTATTTAAAATGACACATGTCGGTGAAAACTAATCACAATCACTATCAGTGTTATTCTCACAGTATTTTGTTTTCGTTCCAGTGAAACCTGACAATGAATCTGCTGACAGCAGCAATGCCAGTGAGTGATATATTTACACAAACCTTCACAGTATAAATCAAAACCTGTTTCATATTATGTGAACAGGCAACACAGTTGGTTTGCATGTTGCAAAAGGCTGCAGGAAACAGATTGACTATAAGCCTGTGTGAAGATTATATGACCACTGATTAAAATTAAAAATATGACTGAGGAAGGCTGTTCTCTATATTCAATGCAGCTGAAGCCCCCCCAGTCAGAATACCTGGCCTGCTGCTGCCCTCTGGTGTTCAGACAGAGAAGGTGCTGTTGAAGGGAGAGAATCTGCAGCTCGAATGTATACCACAGGGATAGTATGTATACATGCTGTATCATCACAACTTCAACCACATTATCACTGTATATAATCTATTATCATACAACATGTCAACATGTGTGTGTTTCATGTCGTAGTCCCACACCGAAGATAAGATGGATGAAAATGGGAGACAAGCTGCCTCCACGGACAAAGTTTCTCAACTTTGGCAAACTGTTGAACATATCTGCTGTAGAAGAGAGTGATGGGGGGAAATACATGTGTACAGCCCAAAACTCTGCTGGAGAGTTTGCCCACTACTTTGATGTAATAGTTGAAGGTAGGTTAACATCAGTAGCTAATTAATGCAGAGATTTGTGGGTGCATTTGTTTTTGTTTCAAAGAGAAAGCTGTTGACACAGGGATGGCAGTTGTTTTGACTCAGACCAACGCATCTCTTCTTAACATCTCCCAGAGCCGCCAAAGTGGCTGACAGAGCCTCCTCAGAGCCAGCTGACTGTGATTGGGTCTGATGTTCACATCAAGTGCTCGGTCAGTGGAAAACCACCGCCAGACATAAGATGGAGGAGGAATGGAGAATTTTTCAGAGGTGAGTGGGAATAATTCTAGCTGTGGTTTTATGCATCTTTTGCCACTGGGCAGGAGGACAGTGCAGTGAGCAGCTACACCAAATTTCAACCACACAACCCTGAGTTCAAGTCCACAAGCAGCTGTTCTGCTAGGTGTTCTTCAAAGCTCACGAGACAAACTTGATTCCTCGACAGGGAATGATTTGTATATTTTCAGAATTCAGAATACAAACTACTCTGAATTGAAGTATACACTGGTACCATTAAAAGTAGTAAATAGTTGTCTTTTTACTGATTACAAGTACATGAAAGAAAATGTGACAACTTTTTTTTACAATGTCTTTCTGCAGAAATGTCTTGATAAGAATTTTTTATTTTTATTATTGTTAAATGTCTCAGCATAGAATGCAACACAATCTTGCAGGAGTGGTGTAGTCTAGAGGTCAACTGATATATCAGAGGGCTTATATTATAGGCTGATATTGGCTAATGATATGGAGTCACAGTATATTGTACATTGGGACAACTGATGATTTTATGTATTCTTACAATTATTTTTCTTAACTTTTTTGCATATGTGATTTTATTTTAGTTATCATTTTACTGTTGCGCTGTGTTTGATGGTAAAGTTTTTTGTTGTAAAACTGTAAAATGATCTGCCTAAGTACATGTCTTTGTGTCTTTCTTTGTGTAAAAAAGGAATATTGGCCAATATTTTTGTTTTTTAATGATTATTTCCAGTATGAAGATTAATCACTTGGTCTATAAAATGTCAGAAAAGTCAAAAATGTCCATTACAATTTCCTAAAGCCCAAGTTGATGTCTGTGAAAGTCGTTTTTTCCTCCAACCAGTGATGGATTGACCATCGTTGGGCAAATGCCAGAAGGGCCGCCTGACTATGGGCCACTTGGGCCGCTCAGAATGGATCATCATTGCATTGATGAAACAAAAACAAGAGTGAGAGAGCTGCGCCCACTTTGATTATGCACTAGTATGGCTGACAGGCCCAGGCAAGTGGGCTGCTGGCCCACTGTGGTTGGGTATTACATCTGTCAGCCTCTCTCTCTCCCAGCCAGTTACCTTTGGTCCAGTTCATTCTAACTTTACCTGGGCCCCGCCCCTATCCCCATTTCTGTTAAGTGGGGACCATAGACTGTATAAGATAGGTGGAGACATTTGGATAAATAGTAGAGTGGGGCAAGATGGACAAATAAAGAGAAAGAATGTAAAGGTTGTGCTGAAAAGCTAAGAGAGAAGAGGTTGAAGTCCCTTGAGGCTGATGCAGCCAAATTTCTTAAAATAACATATTATTCATTGGGTGCCATTACCAGTCAAACATCTCAGCCTAGTGAGCCCAAAGGCACTGGCAGCAGAGAGGAGAGAGATGAAAGAGCAGCCAACTGAGCCCAGTGATACTGGTTCAACTGAACAAAGGTTCTGCAGCTGGAGTGGTAAGACAGAAGACAATAGGGATAAGAAAAGCAAGGTTTGGGTTTGGCTATTTAGCTATATCGGTTGCCTTTTACTGAAACATGTTAAAATTTTGAACAAGTCAATGCGCTCGTCAATATTACTTTTTCGTGAACTGACTGAGCCAGGATGGGGTAGGACATTAAAAATGGTTGACGTGCTACAGCAAACTTTTTTGTTGTCATTGTTATGTATGAATGGTTTTGATTTTTGACAAGTTAGAACTTCGCATTAACAAATTAGAGACTAACCACCAATGTAGACCTTTTTCTTGCACAAGAAATGGAGAAACATTTAGGAGGAGCTATTGGCAGAAATGGAATATAATATTTATAAGTATGTTTTCATTAGTGTATAATCACCTGAAAATAAGAATTGTTGTGTTTTCATTATCTCAGAATAAGCCCTTTATATCTACAGAGGGAGGGTCCCCTTCCACGGAGGCTACCATGTTGCACCACCATGTTTCTACAGAACAGACAAACCAAACACTGGCTCTAGATAGGGCCTTTCGCGAGTTTTGCGGCGAAAGTCATTCCAAGTCTTTCCCTGCCCCCGACCAACAGCCCAAAACCCAAAGATATTCGTTTACATTGTTATAAAATGGAGAAAAGCAGCAAATCTTCGCATTTAAGAAACTAGAACCAGAGAATGGTTGTATTTTTCGCTTGAAAAATGACTTGTACAATTAATTGATTATCATTATTATTGTTGCCAATTTTGTGTTGATAAACTAATTGATTAATCAACTAATTGTTTCAGGTCTTTTTTTAATCAGATTTTTTAAACTTTCAAATAATGACATCAGTTGTAGCCTCAAAAAATCCCATGTTGATGGTGCTTTAGTGTAGTCCTTGTGAAATGATTTTGATGTTATGTTTTTATGTCTGTATGTTGCTGTCAGATGACCCATCGAACAATAGGCGAGTGCTTGATGACACTGTGGTGCTCCATAACGCCAGACCAGAGGACAGTGCCGTCTACCAGTGTGAAGCCTCCAACAGTCATGGCAGTATTCTGGCCAATATTAACATCATGGTCATGAGTGAGTATTACAGCACGACCTGAGCTCTGCACAGGTACACCTGGGTCTGGGAAATGTGTAGTTTGTGTAGGCTCAATAGCATTTCACAGTTCCTTCGGATTTTCAGGTGGTTCATTCTCTCTTCAAGCATTGTCTTATCTGATCCCAAGGTTCTCAAGGCCTATTATCATCCTGGAAGCATTTGCCTAAGGTTACATTTAACAGTCTTTAAGTAATGGATCCTAGGATTCATATTAGATACAGCCTATTTGCAACATTCTTTCACTTTTCAATAACCCAATTTTGTTCTCACATGCTTACTGCTGCTTCATCTTCTTATCGGCTGACAGTTGCAGAGGAGGGTCATCTGTTATTTGAAATTAAAATAAATCACACCACATTAGAGCATAGCTCAAAGATGTTCTACAGATGTAGCTCTGCCTGTTTGTACTGTTAAGCTGTTAGCTACTCATGATTTGCCTGTTGGCATGAATGAGAAACTGGATCTTCTATTTATTGTAGTATTCCTTGAAGGATATATGGTAAATGGCTGCATTTATATAGCACTTTTATCCAAAGCACTTTACAATTTGCCTCTCAATCACCCATTCACACACACACTCACACACCATGACAGTGAGCCACCATGCAAGGCACTGTCTTGCAATTTCGGGGGTTCGGTGTCTTCGACGCGTGGACAGGAGAAGCAGGGGTTTCAACCGCCAAGCCTGTGATTGGTGAACAGAAATCCCAGGCAGTCAGTCCCCTCTAAGATTATATAGTATTTTGTACTCACTTATTTCCGTACACTCAGTTCAATATCACTTGTTAGCATGTCATACTGTGTGCTTTATGTATATGTGAGTATTGTAAGTTGGAAACTTTGCGAACATTTATTAGCATACAAAAAACTACAGCTCCCATGAAAATGTGTCAACACGGTAGTGCACATACTTATGTCATCATAATATGGTTTCTTCTATATCATCATTACACTCATGCCATTTTTCGAACGTTTTAGCTGTAATGTCTGCTGTGAAAAACAACTATACTGTTCAGCCTTCTTCGTCCTCCTATTATCAAAGCCATGCAGAACTGCAACTAACGGTTACTATCAGTATCGATTATCATTTAATTTATTATTTCACTATTTTCCTCATTGGTTGTTCATTGATTGGTCTATAAAGTATCAGAAATTAGTACAATAAAGGCCCATCACAATTTCCCAAAGCCCAAGTTCCAAAACTCCTAAAGATATTGCGTTTACGATCATAGAAGACGAAGAAAACCAGCCAAATATTCTCATTTTAGAAGATGGAACTAACAAATCTTTGGCATTTTTGCTTTAAAATTACTTTATTAATCACTTTTCAAAATTAATTTTCTGTCAGTTGACTAATTCATTAATTGACTAATCATTTCAGCGCTACAGCCATATTTGACCTAGCCACAGCCACTTGACATAACTTGACTAACTTAAGTTCATCTGCTAAAAACAGTAATATTAAAGAAACAATGATATTAGATTGTTTTTAAAAAAATATACACAATCCTTATCTAGACATATGGAATGAACCACATGCCATACTGTTGAGCAAGTGTATGTTCCTAGATTTTTAATCTCACTGTAAGAAATGTTATACCTCTTGATGTGTTACAAGAGGCTGTGATGCTTGTGCCTGCGTCTGAATTATACCTGTATTTTCAGTCATCTGTTCTTCTGCCCGTATTTCTCGTGAAAAAGATCTCATGGGCAGTAACTTGACTTTTAAGCAGCTGTAATCTTTCCTCCTTCCCCTTGCTCTTAGATATGGCACCTCTGATACTGACAAGGGACTACCAAGAGTACGCTGTAGTACTAGGAGGGGACATCATCATGAACTGCAGTGTTTTCAGCTCTCCACCACCCACCATCTCCTGGCAAGTGATTACCGAGGAGAACAGGTATTAGTTTCACAGAACATTTTGACACATATTGTTAAGATAGAAGAACTTCACACATTCATTCAGTGTGATATGTTTTCTTCAGTTAACTATGGTTTTATTCATGCATTTACATCACTGTATCAGTCAGTTCTGTGTAGTTTACAGAGATGTCTGTGATGTAGTCTAGTGAATGAACCAGAGCACATATAGTATCACAGCATTGAGTCATGCTATTAATCCCACACTGCTTCAGGTGTCTGCATGACGTAGTCTGACGTTGACACTTATGTCTGTTTAATGAGATAATCCTCTTCCGTTCCTTGAAATTGGGCTAATTAAATCCTATCAAGTACCACTGCTGCTCTGCTACAGTTGTACAAAAGGGAAATAGGATCTCAGACAGTCCATGACAAAACACTCTTAACTTTACAAAGACCCTCACAATATTAGGATAGTTCTTTTGATTCTATTAGATGATATTGCATTTAAGTCTAATCAACAACCAACAATTTCTTTGTTTTGGATTATGTTGTAACTTAAACCTGCCTGAGTCACCTGAAACCAATCAGTGTTTTTTTTCAGAAGGGTGTTAGCAAAAATGTAATTTCAATCGATACGACATACTGAAGATGATAATGATGTATGGAAAATAAATCTTCCCCTGAAATGACAGTGAAAATCAAATAGACATGATTAACTTGGCTCAAATCTGAATCTAAACCAAATACTTAGTAGCAAAATGGCACCTTAACTTCTGCTGTCGGATAAGTTCTACAAACACTCTAAAAGAGGTGTGAAAACTTTTTCTCCTAGGGCCAAAGAGGAGACTGCAGAAACCATTGAGGGGAAACGATTTTTCTTTCTCCAGAATGGATCTTTACAAATCATCAGTGCAGAAAAAAACGACAGTGGGAAATATGTGTGTGTTGCCTTTAACACCGAGGGTCAGTCAGCTGTCACTGCTGTGCTGGATGTGAAAGGTATCTCAACAACATGATTAGTGCTTTCTTAAGCAGGAGTAGTACTAGTCACTGTACACAATTATTCATTAAAAGGCCAGTTCACCCAAATGACAAACAGTTTTCAAATGTTTCTATCTTTTAGAAAACTGGTTAAAAGTGTGGTTGTGTTATAATCATATTTGGCCTAGTAGTTTTGTGACTGATACATACACTGATACATAAGATCTGGAAGGTATAATCCTTTTTATTTATTTTCGACATGCTCGGCTGTGAATGATCAAGTAGTTAAAACTAGGTGGTCTGTCTCTGTTAGGTCCTTTGAAACATGCTTGCGCTGAAAAGCTATCTTAGCAGTTAGACTTTAAATTCATCTTTCACTGATGTTATAAAAAGATGCAGCATAAATAATAATGTGGTGGAACATATTTGTAAATATATTTTCATGGACATTTCATAAATGCAAATTACCATGGAAATTTATTGAGCAATATCAAGACATTTACATTTTTATTACTCATTTTACTCAAGAAGCAGTTACTTTGAGAAAGACTTATTTATAAACTAATAATTTGGCTTAACTTCACATATTCATGTCTTGTTTGGAGCATGCAGGAATTATGAATAATTATTTTATCTGGCTGTAGCCTAACAAGACAAATAGAATTATCTTATCTGTTCAATGTATGTGCTTTTGTCTGTGGCTTTTTTCTCATCTTTAGACCCTACGAAAATAGTAGATCCACCTAAGGACATGCAGATCATCAGTGGGACCACAGCCCAGTTGATGTGCCAGGCAGAGTGTGATAAAAGCCTGCTGGGCACCTTTGAGGTGGTATGGAAGAAGGATGGGGAGGAGATCCCACTTTCCTTTGAGGAACATTCCAGGTGGGTGGCTGTGGTTTGATAGTGTTTCCATTAGCTTTCAGGTGGGTTTGTGTTTAAGATGGCTTTGTTGAGTGTCTTTATCTCTATCCTAATGCTAGGGAAGAAAAAATGCATGACAACTCGGTCAAACCTTAAAACCAAAGGTGACCGGGCCTTTTCTGTTAGGGCCCCTCAGTTGTGGAATGACCTGCTGGAGGAGATCAGGGAAGCACAAACACATTGTCTTCTTTTAAGTCACTTTTAAAAACTCACTATTTTAGACTTGCTTTTTATTGATTTTACTGTTTGTTGTATTATCTTTTTTGTATTTTATTGTAATATTTTATTAGCTGTTTGCTTATTGTCTTTTTTATTGTTTTTAAAGTGCTTAGTGCTATAGAGCTTTGTTCCATATCCTGATCAGTAGAGGGTCAAAGACAGGGGATTTTGCTGGTCTTTTGTCTGCTTGATGAATTGATTGATTACCTCTGCCAAGGAGGTTATATTTTTGTTTGCCTGGTTATTAGGTTGTTTGTTATCTAAACAAATGCTACCAACAGTTTGTGGGAAGTTAGGCCATAGCACAAACTACTGCACTGCACTGAAGAAAATCTAGCACATATAAACCATGATTGTCTATCACTACTGTATGTGCATTTTGATGTGACTGCAGACTAAGATGTAGATGAAAAAATCGAAACTTTCTCTATTATTAAAATCAATAGCAATGTAGATGATTGTGCAGCTTTAGCGGAGGCACTGTATCTGCTCACAGAGCGCTTTCTTCTTGATTGATTGATTTAATTTATATTCCAGCTATATACTTACAAATGTGCTTATATGTTCAGATATTTTGTGGCCAATGGTGTGCTGCAGATCATGAATGTGAACCTGAGTGATCAGGGAATATACACATGCATTGCTAGAACCAGCCTAGATGAGGACAATGCCATTGCTCTACTCACCGTACTGGGTAAGAGGGTTTGTAAATAATATAGAATAGAATATCATCAATTATTGATTACACCTTCTTTGAAAGAACTTACATAGACAGTGATATAAATAATTTAAAACATGGTTGCATTGTGGTTTGGATGCCTTTATCATGTTTAAACCCTCCAGATGTTTGGGGTATTAAATTGACAGTTGCTACTCAACATCATCACTAATGTTGTTGTATGTGTTTTGTGTTGCAGATGTTCCCGATGCTCCAAAAAATTTAGCGATAACTGAACTTAAGAGTCCGAGAAATGTTCGCCTGTCTTGGGTACCCGGCAGTGATCACAACAGCTCTGTAACAGGTAAAGGTTAATGTAGAAAAAGTAGAAAATTAGAAGTTTGAAAGGGAGTGGGGGGGTGCTAAATAATACAATAGAGAAACAACATTTACCTAGAGATCATCAACAGTTGCTTTTATACCATGTACTGCTGTGACTGTCAGTCGTAACACTTTAGTTTACAGCCTACATCATGTTGTAATTACTGTGTAATTATGGTGCAATTACAAAATAGTGAGTTAACTAGGCGTGTGGGCCCATTCCATCTCTGGCCATCCCTAAGACACACCCCTGCTGAGCGAATAAAATATAATATAGTAGAATAGAATAGATTCCAACTTTATTGTCCAGCTAGAACTGGAAGTTTTACTTCACTCACCATAGAGACAATTAATTAAAACTGGATTAGAATTGTTCTTTATACACGTTCTAATTCATTTACTGTACATCACTAAATGTTGTCATGTCTCTTCTGTTGTGAAAAGGAGAGATTCTGCTGCTGTTGAGTGCTAACTAAATTTCTTATACAAGTGATGGCTGCAAATAGCTGTGAAGTGTAGACAAGCTTGTTCTCATTTATGCTTCAAAAAGGGACTCATTTATTTTTGGAACTTAGTGATGATAAGAAATTCTATCAATTGATAAATGTATCCTCTTATAGGCTTTATATGTTTATTACTATATTATTATATGTATGTGTTATCTATGATCAGAAATTAGAATAGACATGCCTGAAGAAGATCCTTTGTTAGACTGATATGTGCAGTCATTTTATTTGTTTAATTAAATATCTTGGAGCAACAGACAATATCTGTGGATCACACAGTTTGGCTCAGCACCAGGTGGATGTGTGTAGAAATATTCATTTAATGTAATTAATTTGCCATGGAAATTGCCCAAATCTGTGACTGTGTCTAAAATCACTCCCTTGTTTACTCATTTATTATTCCCCACATGATAAATAGTCAGTTGGGTACTCTTAGCGACTAGTTAACTGAGACACATGAATCATCATTTTTGACACACTTACAGATGAAGTGTTGCATTACTAATTTACACATCTGTCATTTCAGGAACAAGGATAAAGCTATGCATTAGGGGATTTTTGGCAAAAAGTAGTTATAGTTTAGTTAAACATGCAATAATTTATTTCTTTGGCCACTTGGGGGCAGCGGAAACAAGTTGTGAACACAACATTGACATATCACCATTTAAGTTGGTATGGCGAACACGTTAGCAAACAGTTGTTTATTTACACTTCCAGCAGTTACGGAGCAACATTACCATTAATTTGGAACCTAAGTTAAATATTCACTCTAGTTTTGCTCTGTTTTTGGTGTCCACCAACTCCTGAGGGAAATATCTGGTACACTATTGCAAGATAGGTTTTATACACAGAAAAGTAACATTTTAAGCTGTAGTTCAAAGTTGTGAAACTTTGGGAGATTCGCTTTTTTTCTCAAGAGTTAGATGAGATCGATACCACTCTCATGTCTGTGATTTAAGTACAAAGTTGGAGTCAGGAGGCAATCAGCCTAGCTTAGTATAGACTGGAAGAAGGGGGAAAACAGCTATCCTTGTTCTCTCCAAAGTTCAAAAATCTTCCTCCCCCCGATTACCTTAGCTTAGCATAAAGTTTAAGGGGGGGTGTGAGCTTTATACTTAACACACAGCCATGAGAGTGGTATCAATCCTCTCATCAAACTCTCAGAAAGAAAGCAAATAAACATTTTTATCAGATGGATCAACTATTCCTTTATTCCTCTGGTGAAAGCGTTAAACGTGTACTGCAGATAATCTATCAATAACGTATTGTGGACTGTACAGTAATGGAAACAAATAAAAGGAGTCTTATGCATTCTTCTTCAGCAGTTGTGATTATCACTTGTATGGTAATGACTGAATGTGTATGTCTCTTGTCTCCTCTACGAGCACAGAATTTATAGTGGAGTATGAGGAGAGCCAATGGGACACTGGCAAGTGGAAGGAGCTCCAGAAAGTCCCCGGTAACCAGGCAACAGCAGAGCTGGCACTACACGGACACCTTAACTACCAGTTCAGAGTGTATGCTGTTAATGCCGTTGGACCTGGACCCCCCAGTGAGCCCACTGAGAGACATAAAACACCCCCTGCTGGTGAGACTCGCTCCCTTTAATTAACATTTTCTACTGTGGTTATCAGTCGATTGTGAAAGCTTGCAAAGTTTTAACATTTCTTTTGAAATGTGCAGACAGGTGTGTGGAGAGGCCAGCCTTTGGCAACAGGACTTTGTAGCAGTAGGGGGTGTGGATATTTTTGGGTCTCAGAAGCCCTTAAAGTCACCAAGTATTAGCTTCAGCACACGTTGCTGCTTAACCTGGGCTCTTATTTGAATATGTGTATGTATGAAATGAGGATATTTGTACTACTTTTTACAGTTGCCAAAGAGTCTGTTTTAGGTGAACAATATGGATAGATAGTTGCATTTTAGCAGAAAAAGACTACAGTCGAAAATAGTAAGATGAACTCCTTCATGCTATTTTTTCATTTGTTAATATATGATTATAAAACCTCTCTTCAAAGCCCCTGATAGGAACCCAGAAAACATCCAAATCCAAGGCCATTTTCCTCATCAAATGGACATTAGCTGGGAGGTAAGAGAAAGAGAATATGTATCTATATTGTATACTAGAAACCTTTATACTATAGAAGCATTTTTCAAGATTTCTAAGTCATCATTACACTGTCCTGTTGTAGCCACTGTTGCCTACCGAACAAAATGGCCCAGGCCTCGAGTATAAGGTGAGCTACAGGAAACTGGGGGTGGAAGATGGCTGGAGGGAGCATCTGGTCAAAAGACACTACTTTGTTGTGAGGAACACGCCCACTTTTGTCCCTTACGAGATCAAAATTCAGAGCAGGAACAGCCACGGCTGGGGACCAGATCCTAAAGTTGTTACTGGTTACTCTGGAGAAGATGGTGAGTTATAGACTTAATACTTCCTCTACTCTATATATTCATGTCATTCATGTATTTAATTCAGAATTTCAGTATATATTTTTATATGCAACTCACTTCAGTTCTGCTGTTTCATTAAACCATAGCCTAAGGCTGAACTAGCACATATAGCTGTTGTTTTGCTTGTCACTTACTGTGAACTTTTTGTGTTATCGTATCCCACCCTGTCATCAGTCGTCTTTTGGCATTGTCTGCGGGAAAATGTGTCAGGTTAAGTTCTTTCCATTTTTCCTTTTGCCCATTGTTATAACCCTGTGCAGGTGTGCAGTAGTGACTTTTCCTCCCCTCTGAAAAAAAGATAAACCCCTTTGCTAAATCCAGCAGGAGGCAGAAACCCTTTTGTAGAGCAGAGGGATGTCAAATTTCCACTTCTGTCTCAGAAGCTGTGGGATATTTGACAGATCACGACACACTTTGCGCTGTAGACCTACTGAGGCACAATGGCTGCTTCTCTCTCTAGTGTCTGCTGTGCTTCTATCCTTTCCTGCTACCAGTACAGTAAGATGTAGAGAAGAAAATATTGAGAGCATTTTCATTTTCATGTTTGGTATTTTGTCACTGCTGAAAGTAGAAAAGAATAGCTTTGAATAATGAAGCTGATTCATTTGGTGTTCAGCTGAGTATGTATTTGTGCACATTTATGTTGATCAACCAGCATCACTGTTTTTATTTACCTCTTTCACCAGCAACATATCATTTCTGCACAACCTAAACCAGAATAATATACATGCTGCTCAGACCAATTAGGCTGTTTTTGTGCAACAATTTTATTGTTTTACTTACTGAATCTGTAAGTATTTTTTCCAGTATATTTTCTTTCTTTATACATGTTTATAGTAGTATTAGTCTCTGCAAAGGTGGCCTATTGTTTGCAGTATGTCTGTATTCCTCTATGTGTTCTTCAGTCCCTACTGCAGCACCACGAGATGTAGCAGTGGAGGTGATCAACACCACTGTTCTGAGAGTTAGCTGGACCCCAGTTCCACCTGCCACAGTGAGAGGTCATCTAGGGGGCTACAATGTAAGTTTTCATGGTCTTGAGGCTTGATTTCTTTCACACTACATTGTATAACTGAAGACTTTCAATGGAAACAGAGGAACTCAAAACAGCATTGATTTTGTAGCACAGTGCTTTTACAATACAGTAATTACTTGGTGTTTACATGAAATAGGTACAAAGAGGTAATTAGAGTTAATATCATGAAATAATATAATAATGTGCAGTAATGATGACCTAATATTGACTTGGGAATCAGGCCTATATAGAAATTACTGGTATATGGGTTTGCTACCTGCCATTAGTTACTAGATAATATTGGTGCAAAAAGATAATGAGCTGCAGTTGGCACAACTTTGTAAAAAACAGACTAATTAACTTTCACTTGTTAAATAATCTAATAATAGCTTTAGTTATTTCTGTAATCTAATATAAAGTGCTATCAATGTTTTCTTTTAAGTAACAACCATCATTTTCAATCCTGGAAGGACAGCAGGCTACAAAGAGTTGTTAATAATACTAACTTCGATTTGAAAGGTTAACTTGGAAGGTCAGAATCCTTTACCTGGATTACCTGGTGCAATTAGATCTTTATTCTAGCACTTTTTTCCCCTAAGTCTCATTATGTTAGCTATTTCCTGTCTAACCCCTTTTCACTCACCTGTCTTCAGTGTGTCATGACCAAAGACAGTTCCCCCCGGGAGGAGACACCACTCACTGCCACTGTTTAGTCTTATATAAGTCCCCTTTTCAACCAATACTGTAAGTGCAAACAAATGTTTAAATGAGACAGGATACAGCTGAGACAGAGATACAAAAAGGTTCATTATGTGATTTTACAACAGTAAATGTTCTTTTCTAAAAATAAAGTTATATGTCAGTTAAATTTGACAAATGTATATCTGGTAGGGACATAGTCATTATAGTAATGAGCACATAGAGAAAGATTATTCCCTGAAATTGTAATGGTTTAAGATTTGTGAGGTTCGCCCAGTCCGATTCATTTTCACTTTTTGTATTTCAAACTCCCCTAATGGCCCTTTTCTGAGCAGTATACCCTTTCTGGTGGAATGATTTTGTCATTAGTTAGGTAAGAAACAGCAGCGCACCACCTGTGGAGGATGAACTCAACGATGAGATTTCTGCATGTGCTCACAGAAGCACCTCAGTTTTGAGAGAAGTACTAGTAGACTTGTGAATTAAGCAAGAAATAAGTACACAGACTACATTTTTGCAGACTGGTTTTTAATTAGTTTACAATCTATTATGATACAATACCTGTAAAAATATTTTTATCACATTTTTCTTTACTTCACTCTGTCACCTGTATGCTGTAATTTTGACACATACCATCGGGTCTCAGATTCACAGTTCATATGTGATGTTGGATTTCAGATATCTGCCTCATTAAACCAGGCATTAATTGCTGCTCCTCAACATATTCTATCTCACTGTTCTGTCTTACTCTCTGTCTTTCTCCTTCTCTCCCACCTCTCTGTGGTCTGTTCAGACATGTTCCTCACCATTGTCCATTACTTCCTTCTCACAGGTTCACTGGTCGAGAAAACGGAATCTGCTAAATCCCAACAAGATTTTAGATGAGCGCCAGTCCCTGTCTTTTCCTGGGAAGAGGACTCATGCAATCGTGCCGGGCCTCGAACCTTTCTCCGAGTACAGCCTCACTGTCAACGTTTTCAACAAGAAGGGCAATGGACCCAACAGTGACCCGGCCACTTTCAACACTACAGAGGGAGGTGAGGTGACACAAACACACATGGTAGACATTTAAAATGACTAGGGCAACAAAACAAGGAATTTTAACAAGAGCATACATTTCATTTACACTGAAGTCCCCCTCTACTCAAAAATGTGTTTTGCTTATTGTTACTTCACTTGGATCTTTGTGCTTCACTGTGTAGAATAATAAATGTGCAGAGTTTGACACTAGAAGGCTGTTTTCGTATTCATCTGCTGAAGGAGGAAAATGTTTCTGTGCTCACCTTAAATCTGAGTTTAAGGCATATCAGTCATGGTCCAGTATGCAAGTGTGATGTGGACACTTGAAACCTCCAATGCACATACACTAAGAATTAACTTTTCAGTGAAGTAGGAGGCATTTTGTGTCCAGTAGTTAAACTATAGCAATGAAAAACATTTGCCCAAAACAAATTGAATTAATTGAACTTTTTGTGGAAAAAACATCAGACACAAATTGTAATTCGGTATAAGTATTTTATTAATGTCTCAAAACATGTCTAGAGGGGATCTTTAAATAAAGCTACAGTATAGTGTTTAGCCTCAAGACCAAGAGAGAAAGATGAAGCTGTCAAAGGTAGCCTGATGAAGTCTGAAATTCATGAAAATGCTTGTTAAAGGCTGCTCAGTGTTGCAGTCTTGTTAAATGACAAAGCTGCTTAAAACAGGCAAACATCAGTGTGTTTTTCATCTGTTTAACAAATATGAAAAGGCTAAGGAAGCTTTAAAAAAAGTTTAATGCACAGAAAATATATCAAGCATGAAAAGACACGTGAGAGACAGAAATCGAAACTTATTTGGACATGATTGTCATGATTCAAGCATCCTTGAAATATTTTTTTAACAATAAAACAGGCTGGCACTCAGATGTCTGTTTTAACCACCTCTAAATAAATACTAAGCTGCTAGAGAAACACATCTATACAGTAAATGCATTAACATTACTGTCATTTTCATAGTTCCTGAGCAAGTGCCTATCCTGACCGCCTCCAATGCCCAGAGAGACTCCATTTTGCTGGTATGGGGACCACCTCTGGAGGCAAACGGCATCCTCACTGGTTATCTCCTGCAGTACCACCTCAGTATGTACACACACAATGTTGTTTGACTAATTACTCATTGACTTACACAGTGTAGACCTTTGGCCCTATGCAAGGTTTTTCATTAACAGATTTCTCTTTGCTGTAGCTCAGTGCTTTGTGCGATGTGTGAGCAGGAGTATAGCTGCAGTGTTAGTGGAGAGTAGGTGAGAAAAGATCAGGTCGGAGGGGAGGAAGTGTGGTGGGGGTGTATCTGAAATACTACAGTTTACCTTTGAGCCTACAGGTTTGATGCCCATTTGATAAACCTGAAAACATACTGCATGCATTATCATCTTCCCTTTCTTCTCCTCTGTTGTGTTATCATACCAGACACTAGGTTGCACTGTTTAACACTGAACACTCCACAATCGTCTGCAACAGCCCAATTGTGCAGGCTACTTTAAATTGTGGTTTGACAGTTTCCTCAGTGTTTCTTATCTTGTACCCTCCTGGACTGCAGGTTCTCTTCTAAGAGGATGATTTAAGCCAGTGCTGTTTGTGCGTCTTCTACAAATTTCTTTGGCATTTATCACTCAGAAGCATTTCAGAAGCAAAACCCCACCTTTATGCTTGAGAACAGTTAGGGTGAACAAGTGAGTGAGGGGCTTTCATTACGCTTCCTCTATTTTCAAAGCCTACACTCTCGTTGGCTGACATTTCTGAAGTCTTTTGTGTAAAATGTGAAGGCAGAGACAGCCCTTTGCCGCCTCCACCAGCGCCCACGGAGTCTGGCCAGCTCTTCAATACACTCTGTCCCCCTCTCCTTTTTCCCATATCAGATGTCAGACTTTACACAGATATTCCCACACAATGCGGTCTGTGGGTGTTGGAGGTTTTTCAGTTGAATTGATTCACCATCTAATGCAAGCATATTTCAGATTTAGTTTTCTGTTAATTCTATGAATGTAATATAACAAATGTCGTACTATATGCACAGTGAAACTGCTGTGTAATTAGTCAGTGAATAAGCCGATGGTGTTCAAAAACACATCAAATATCCAGCTTTCTGTGCTGCAAACAAACATCAATTTTCCAAAGCAGCACAGGCTTGGCACATATTCAGTTCTTACCTGCATTTTAACATCAGCACAGTAATGAAATCAACGAAGGGGGTTGCAGGAGAAGTGTGTTGCTTTCTACAGTCAGCACACATACTGTACTTTGATTTATAATGCAAGTTTGGTGATACATTATGCTGCTTGTGATTTCTACTTTTCTGATTTCCTTCTACTGCTTCTGCTTATTTTAATTTTTGTCTCTCCTTCTGCTTTATCCACCTGTTGTAATTTTTTCCTTCCTTTTACATTAGTGCTGTTGGGATTTACAGTGTTTAAAGGGGGGCACCCTCTTGTGTAGGTGCGATCAATTAATTATGGCTATCAGATTTATCAAAGATAATCATAAATGACTTTAATGAATAAAGTCCTCAGGGTCACCACTCTTCTTAAAGAAGAGAAATGATTGCCAATGCCAATTAATTGACTGAGTCTCATAAAATACACTAAACTATCAATTTGGAACTCAGATTAATAATTAAATTAATAACTATATAACAATAGCTAGTAGGTTGAAGGATTTGGAGTTCAACATAGAAGAGGTTGGTAAATTACTCACTCTTGTGCAACATTAAATAAGCCAGAATAATTATACACAAGCATTTATTTAAAAGATAAACAAAGCAAAAACACACACTATGAAGACTAACTCTAAATACACTAAACTACGGAACAAAAGGTGTGTATGTGTGGGCACAGGTCAGGTGCACGCCAAAAGAAAAGTATGTATGTTTCTTTGTTCTGCCTCCGTATTTCTCGAGTGCGCAAGCATGAACCCATGTGGTCAGAAACAAAGGAACACGTGAAGTGGGAGCTTTAATGTTACTCTCCGATGTGTGTGTGGTTGTGTTTAAGTCAAATTAGAGGTGTGTGGTCTGTTTAGGATAACAGTGCTAAGTTAAAAGGAGTTAGTTAGCATGCAAAGGCTGTCTGTGTGGAACATAACATAACTAACATCAATTTAGCACATGGCCACCAAATTAACCTAAGAGATAAACACGTCACAAGTACAAAACCTCAGAAAAACACATCAGTAATGTCACATGTACAAAATTTAAACAGTCCTTTGCTTAGCTATATACACTGTTAATCTATGCTATACACAGCTGTTACGTTACAGTCCGTGGGAGGGAAAGAGAGGTAGCTTTTTGCTGCTGTTAGCTGGCAGTCAGTTTGTTGTAGACGGGTCAAGCTGGGAAGAATTGTGGTTCCACTCGGGAAGCGTCTTTTGCTGTGCAGTGTCCGCTTGTAGAGATTGGAAGAAGCTGGTCGCTCTGCCTGTGGTTGTCCTTACAGAGTTTACAGCTCGGCGTTAACTTGCTTCGCGCTCCTCTTAGCATGTGAAGTTAGCTGGCAGGCTTTGTGTGTGACAGTCGTTGGCTCTAAACTTTGTTGCAGAGATCTAGCAGGCTCTCGGGTCGCTGCTGTACGATCAAAGACCTCGGTTCTGCTGCGTGTTTCTGCTCCGAGTAGATTACACGGCGAAGCCAGGAAGAGAAAGTGTAGGTGGGTGTCTGCTGGTGACACACTAAGAGGGAGACAGCCCTGGCTGTGTGCTGCAGTGAAGAATTCCAGGAGAAAGAGAGTGAACAATGGCCGTTGACACCTTTTATTTACCTGGTGACATCCGGGTCACAGGTCAGACTGGCCACTAGTGGCTGGGATGCTGCATTCAATGCTCTCAGGATTTCGCAATACAGAAGAGTATGCAGTCTCCTAATGAAAGTTCAGTTAAAAATCACACAAATTAATGAATTCATCTGTGGAGTCCCAACAGTGTTTTTTGCAGCTTTTCCTTCATCATGTCTCCTCCATTTCCTCATCCTCCATTTTTTCTTTTTCCAACTCTCCTCCTCCTTTCATCCATTGCCACTTGTTTACACCCCCCACCTCTTCCTGAGCTCTCTATCTCATCCTTTCATCTCCTTTTGCCTTTCTTCATAATGTATTCCTCCTCAGCTCACCTGTCACAATATGTATTTGCTAATACATTCACTTTCTGCTTGAGCTAACATGACATCTCTCCATCTTCCCCGAATATTGACCCTCATTATAGTTGTGTTCCATTAACTTACAACATGAGCCAACTGTGATGACTTTTTCTGCATCTATCTGTCGTATGCTCACTCATGCCACGTGAACTGACCTGACAGCTTTCTCCTTTTCTATAGTTAATGAAACCACACTGGAGGTGGTTGATTCCCAGGAGATAAACATCATTGGGGCTGACACCACCCAGTGGAAGCTTGAGGGCTTAGAGGAGCGCAGCCTCTACCGTTTCCACCTCAGTGCCTGCACTCGAGCAGGTTGTGGACCTCCGCTGGCTCAGGAGAGCAGCACTATTGCTCTAGCACGTGAGTAGATCAAATCTGTCTACCTGTCGTGGTAGTTTAGCTAAGATATCATTTGCATTGGTTTGGGTATGAAAGCCCCACCAGTGTTTTTGAAGCGTACAGTAGCAGACTAAAGACATGGTAGTTTCAATGTAGTAATTCATACAAAGTGGAGATATTTATACTAACAATTAATTGCACTGTACCATAAATGAAACAACATTGTATAGTTACAGAGAGTAAAAATCAGCCTTTGAAAACTGTTGTATAATGTCTTCTGTGGCTCTGCAGGACAGTTTGTCTAGTCTGAGAAAATTATCCCCTGACTTGATTAGATGAAAGAATGCTATTTTGGCTACATTGCTAATGTGTGTTTTAAAGCAAATGCAAAGACACAGGCTTAAAGTATGACTTCTGATTTGATCGGGGGAACCAGAAATCCAAAATATTTGGACAGAGCATCGCTTTGGCCTTGACGCCTAGTAGAAGTTTTTTTTCTACTTCCTGGACATCAATAGCTGTCAAGATATTAAATTTCCTCCCAGTGATGTATGTACAAAGCAAATTTAAAACATCATCAGAAAGATATTTCTGAAGAAAATGTCAATGTTGTGACCAGTTGAGTAAAATTTTGCATTTAAATCAATTTAGATCGCTGTTCTTTGGTTTGTCCTAAAATCTGTCTGGAACATCTCCAGAATATTAATTTTAGAAAGCTGTTACTTTAAAGATAACTTTTTGAATTATCTTGCTTATAAGAGGGAGGTTTGGGCCTGTAATTAATGAGAACCTTATTGTTTGGTTTAGGTTTTTTAGGATCAACAGCCTAACAGCACAGAAAATCTATAGTAAAAAAGTATTTATAATTTTCAGGACATAATCTTAGACACCGTTAAAGACACATTCAAAGCACTAGTTATAACTGAATCAAGACGGCACATGTAGGATTTACTCTCAAACTTAAAGAGTTTTGAGGCAGAAATCAACAAAAATAGTCATAGTTGCCAGCCTTTTGAATACAGGGATTGTCATCTTTCGCTTCAATACCAGCTTTGATGGTAACTACTGTATATTTTTAAACAGTTTAGCAAATTCCTCACTTTCCTCACACTGGAGTCTTAAAAGTGAAGTGGGGCAGGTTTTAACAGGTGACCAATCATAGAGTAAGGTTGTCACATTAGAATAGAATACAATACTAGTATAAAAAAAACAATACTCGATACCTCTTTCGATACCACAGCAAACACATATTGAGGACCAGTTGATTTTCTTCCCCATTGTTTCATCTGCATTTTTATAGCTTTGGTACTTTTGATACTATCAAATTTATTATTTTTATATTTATTATAATTAACGGATATCGTATCATTTTAAATATGTGGTATCAAAAATTAAGCGTATTTTAGAGAACAAAACAATTTCTATGATTATCTCAGAGACATATGCTCTTCTCTCAGTGCATACAGCTTTATTGCAAGTATATATGTTCCTGTTTTCTTTAAACCAGGCAACATTTTAAGACAGAAACTCGTTCACCCTAAGGACAAGTTGCCCACACAAAAACAGAGCAATGTAGTCTACTCCATTCAGTGCAGTGAGGAAAACTGCAAAGAACGGTACATAGGTGAGACCAAACAGCCACTTCACAAAACACTTTATCAGCACAGACGACACGCTAACTCATTAGGATTACAGAGCGCCATGCATTTGCATCTAAAAGCTACAAACCACATATTTGAAGACAGCGAGGTGAAGATTCTAAGTAGAGAGAAGAGTTGGTTTGAACAGGGTGTCAAGGAAGCCATTTTTGTGAAAAAAGAGAACCCCTCTTTGAACAGAAATGGTGGTCTGAGATTCAATCTGCCCAATGTCTATCACAGTGTTTTATCACCTTGGTCACGCCAATCACATGCTAATCAGGTACTTAACAGTGATGAGGTAGTTGCAGCCAGAAAACAATAGGCCTGATTACTGATTACTGGGCCATCTTGGAAACAGTTAGGTCAGTTTCAGGTGAAACTAGCTATTAACAGACTCAGGTAGATTCCTTCCTGAGGGCAGGGCTTATGTAACACAGAGTAGCTTAAATTTCTAGTTCCCGTCCCCCATTTTTTCACAATTGAGAATGACTTCCAGATGGGAGCCGAAATGTCTTGATTCTGAAAACAGTGTCCAGATGACTACGACTGAAGCCTTTTCTACGATAGAACACTCCTGGACGAATGAGGGACTACACCGTCTTATATATGGACTCTTTGTAAATTAAACATGGCCTTCCAGTTCAACTTTTCTGTGTTTCCTTTTCAGTGGCTCTACATGATCTCTTTAGCAGTCGAATAGAGTTGATAAATCATGGTGATGTTCTGTTACACAACCCTATAATGACCTTCAGGTTGTTGTTCAGGGTGTCATCCATTTCAGCCACAGAGTCTGTCTCACTGAGTGAATTAATGAGCTGACAAGTTCAGAGAACAGAACCTCTGCTGTATCATCTCTGATCCTATTCTGAACTGTGATTTCTCTGACGTTCGTAGTTAAAAATGTGTAGAACAAAATGCACAATAACAATCAGAAACAGTCATTTTGATGTTACATGATCACGTATGTTACCATACTGATGTGTAGCCACAGTGATGTACTACACATCAGTGCCACAAGTAAATTCTAATAGGTTAATGAATTCAGTAGCATAAGGGTCAGCATTTTTGTCCCCATTCTGTCAAAACTGGTGATAGCCAGTGAGACAGAATAAGATAATTCAGGAATAAATTGTGACAACAGCCTTGTTGGTCTGTATGAGAACTGTAAAAAAATGAGACAATCCTGGTAAAAAAAAAGAAATGGGGCTGTCTACTGTATGTATTGCTTTCAGTCTATGCATACTACCACTAGGGGGTGCCAAAGCCAAAAAATGTTAAAATTTTACACAAATAGTGGCTTTAATTTGAATCTTTCAAAAAGCCATACAGATCAGTTTTAGTTTAATTATTTGTCAACACTTTACACTGGTTGTTTGTTGAACCATATTTAATACAGCCAATTTGTCTAGTAGAATGACCTGATTACCTGCCACTATTCAGTTTTCATCTGCATTTGGCTGATAATGCATGATAAATGCTGAAAATGAGTGCTAGAATTTCGTGACAGTTCAAAGTTCCTGAAAAACTCCTCCCTCCATTTCTTGGCAGGAAAAAATATATTAACGCATGAGAAAATATGTGTCCACTTTCTCTGAATGTTTTAATAAAAGTTATTCATTCCTCTCTGGCTTTTATGTTTCCGTTGAGAGGCTCTGCATCTTGTAGGTGGATGTCCAGCCTGAGAGCCATTAGATGCATTGTTTGTAAATATGGTTGAGTAGAGGCTCATGGGGAGATAAAATGGTTCTGTTTCGGAGCGCTGTCCTCGAGGCATGTTAGTCACAATGCAGCAGAGTAGATTTATGGATGCCAATAGCACGGAGCAGGGGCACCATGAATTTAGAGAGGCTGACGGGGAGTGATGGAGTGACAATAAAAAAAATGAATGTGTGTGAGTTAGCAAATCCAGGCTATGAAGTGTTCCTTTTAGATTTCACCTTTGTGACTGAATTAGTTTTTAATGCTAATCGCCATTTAGTTAGGATAAACAGTTGTCTAGCTTAGCTAAAAATAGCCTGGACAAATTACAGACTGACACACCAGAACAAAAAACAGCCACAGAGGTATCAGCAGATGTGTGTCCACATGGCTTTGTTTGAAAGGCTTGTAATGCAAAGAGAGTGGCTGAAGTGAGAGACAGAAAAAACACACACAGAAGGATGGGGTGAAACATCTGTGAAAAAGAGGAGCAGGAAAAACTGAGAGAGAACAGCTAACAGCCCTAACAGAAGAGTGTGGCAGAAAGAGAAAAAATATCTATTTTTCTCCATCAGGTCTCATGAGATAACAAAGAAGCAAAGATAAAGCGGACTGCAAACATGACAAAAAGCACAGTCACACAAAAATAACCAGCTCCTCCAGAGATTAAATCATTTGCTCCCTGGCACAGCATTTGAACACCCAAGTTGTTATCGCCAGCGTATTTGCTAATGGCTTCAACTTTAATGTTTGAAAAAGTTTAGTTAGAAACATAATAATGAAGGGCTTCATCTTCACTGCAATCAGCTCAGGATTCAGCAATCAGTGCAGGACAGGCTATGTCAGTGTACAGCAGCGTTGATTTTCGGTTCAGGTTGGGGCACACAATATTCACACTAAGCAATATGAGAACTAATACAGGCAACAACATGCGCAAATTAAATGATGTGTGTGCCACAGGTAATGAAACAATTATACCAGTGATTGCAAATTCTATCCTTATAAAAACCACCGGAAAATTACCAACATAGTTTATCGGACCAAAACCAACAGAGTGAAATCAATCTATGTGACAAATTTCCCATAACCTAATCCAAAACCAATAATAGTAATTTAATATTCACTTAATAAATTCAGATTAATCAGATCCCAAACAGTTTTTACTTGTCATCATGTAGTGTACAAATCCTCAAAATTATTAAATAATAAAAATACTTACAGTAATGTGTCAAAGCACATTGTATTCTCCCCTTTTTAAAGAAAAGCAGTTGTGTTTCAGTTACACGCAATATCTGAATTCTATAAACCGCAGATGTGTGAATCTTATTGTCCTGTTTGGCAGTTAGTGGGCAAGAAATTATAATATAATATAACTATAATCAATATTTTTATAATAATGTATCAAATGACAATGTGAAAACAATGTGACAATGAGAAAGGGGTCACTCTTAGTGATGAACCTACAGAGAATTATCACCTGAATTTGCAGCTCCCCTCGGCTTTATGGAGCTTTATAGCAAGTTCCAGCTCATTGTTTAGCTGTCCGGCCTGCAGCTTTACTGTTTTAGTTCACTCTCACCGCTCTCATAGCGCCATATCCAACCAAAGCAGGCAGCTGTTTTCAGTGAAAAAGCTCTAAAAACCCACTGTACACTACCTGCTCAGCACCAAACGGCAAAAAACTCACTTAGCGCCTCGCCAAATCTGAAACCCCACTAACAAACAGATTGCTTATGCAGGCATCTACCTGCGTGGGGTTGAATTCGTGAGGATGCACTGCCCACGTATTTGTGTGTGCCAGCGTGTGTGGATGTACATGCACGTGTGTGTCTGTAAGTATGTTTGTGTGTGTGTTTGTGCCTGGTCTATAAACCTTAAAGCTGGCTTTCCATATATTTGTAATCTTCTGTTGTTTTTCATTTTCTTTTTATCCCTCTGAAGATATGTCCTCGACTCCAGCTGTGGCCCCTGTTCAGAGCAGTATGTATCACTGCCTGCAGCCGCTGCAGAACGCTAACTTAGAAGTAGTGGTAGAGATAGACATGGTTATAGGTGTGTTGGTGTAACGAGTAGCTGGCCATAGTCTCAGCCTCAGTTTGTCCTTTATAGTTGTTCAAATACCAGTTCAGTAAAGATTTCTTTATGAAAATACGTTGTCATATATTGCTGTTTGAATTTGCAATTCAGATTTACTATGTAGACCTGCTACAGTTACAGTGTGTTTACTATCATTTGCACTGTGCTTGCGCAGTTACTGCCATTAATCCAGATTTCCCGGTTGCTCTAACAGTCCTTTGTTCATGTAGTCTATAGAGCTTGCTTGTTGCTCAGTATAGACTATTAGACCTGACAGTATTGTAGCATGAATCTAACATCTGAGGCTTCTTTCATTTCAGGCCACAACTGCTCTCTCTCCTTTCCCAGCTCTATCCGAGGCAATTCTACTCATCCTCTTTTAGGTATATAGCTCACTCTCACACATGCACAGCTAATGGTATCCCTGTGATCTCATCTTGTACCTCAACTTTCAACTAACAATGGGATTCAAGACATGGAGTTGTTTCAATCTATTCTGATATTCGCTCATGGTGGGGGGGCGTCAGGAAATGCCAGCTTTGCTTAAGAGAGAGTGAAGACTAGATGTCACTCCCGCCCACGATCTCTATATCTACCCTTTATGAACCAAAATCCAGCTCCACTCAATTAAGTCTGGGGCCCAGCTTTGCCTTTTGAACTGTCGTCTTGAAGGGTTTCTGCTAGCTGCACTGTTCTCAAGCTGTGGGGGGAACCTATTTGCCTCTGCTAATCCTCTTTTCCTGCCTTCTTTCTCCTTTTCTCTGTGCCTGTATGTGTTTTCCTTTCCTCCTTATTTTCCTCCTCCTATTCCTTCTCTCTTCCTCTCTCAGTTCCAGCCCTGGTGAATATAAGCTCTTATGTGAGTGACACCTTTGCCAAAATCAGCTGGACTGTCAGAGAAGAGCAACAGGACTCGCAGCTTTATGTGGCTTATATGAATAACCGTAAGCTACTTTTCCTATCCCCGCCTTGCTAAACATTGATAGGAATGTTAGGTGGCATAATTTTTAGGTGCAACTGGGAAGGTTTTATATAAACATCTAAAAATATATCGTAAGCCTAACGTTTGCATGGCTACTTCCATCATTTCTACGATTGCCTCAAAATGTACTAAGATGTATTTAAAGTTATATATAGTACAACAAATACATTTAATAACTTAAGAACCATTTATTGCTTGACTACAGCTCATCCTATCTTCTTTTTCGATTGCATGAATGCTAATACAGACTTGCTGCTTTTGCACTTCTTGTGCTTGGCTGTGTAGGTGATGGTAACTGGCGGATTTCAGAGGCTGTAAACACTTCTCAAAGTTTCCACGTAATTGTTGGGCTCAAACCTGGGGCGGTGTACACTGTACGCCTCATGGCCAAGAGGCTGCTCGATAACGCTAGCATTTTCGAAGACGTTATCCAGACTCAAGTCAAAGGTGAGAGGAGAGAAAAATGTCACGGTCAATAGAGTTTAGTGATTTGACTTCTAACCTGCCATAACAGTACAAGCACATCTTTGACAAATTGATATTGACTGTGGTGAATGTGTGAGTTTATGTTTCTTGCATCTCGGTGCATTTGTTTTGTCTTGTTTCTATCTAATATTCTTTCAGAAGAGATAGAGTGTTATAGCTGAAGGGAATGTGAGTCAAATACGACGTGAGAACATCCTCTCAAACTACAATCCATCATGTTTTTCTGTTTTCAGTCAAAGATAAAGTTGTATGAGGAGCGCTTGAGGGGACTGTCATACTCAAATAGACCAATGTATAAAGTCGATCCCTGAGCTCTGTCTCTCTTTGCTGTTTTGCTCAGGTGTGGAAGGTCAGCGGAGCAACTTTTCAACTCAGGGCTGGTTCATTGGGACCATGTGTGCTGTGGCGCTGCTCACCCTTGTTGCGCTCATGGCCTGCTTTGTGCGGAGAAACAAAGGTGGCAAGTATGCAGGTACGCTGCCGCCGCCCCAGCGACAAGACATGTTCTCCATGGAAAAAGGTCAGTTAGTCTTTGACCAGGGTTGGGTCCCCTTGTTTCGCTTCAGGAAGTGAACCAAAATTCAACTCATAAAATGCACAGTACATGTAGAAGACATCAGTCTGACTTACCTATAAGCGATTTAATCATCTCTCAAATGTTTAAACATCACCAGTTTTTCAGCATGACGCTTTGATTTAACTTTTGATATAATTTTGGTTGACCTCCTGAAAGAATGAAAAAGTGCAATGAGCCTCAACCCTGATCACCGACCTGTTTGGAAGTGCATTATGCATGCATGTTGGACACCTATGCATGCTAACCCTGCAAAGCCCAATATCATTAACCCCAAATGAACGATACATGAGATGCTATTATTGATGATATTATAGGTTACTTAATGTGAAACAATTTGTGTGGACCCATTAGTGCTGCTTGGTACCTCTGATTACATACCATGTCAAGCCAGACGAGTGGGAACCAGCTGGCTTTGTTCCACACCTCCCCACCCCTCACCTGTGCAGCTCTTCTTTCCCCTGCGTCTTTGTGCTGTCTTGTATCAGAGCCAAATTCAGTCTCACAAAGTGTCTCCTCACTCAGTTTCTTTCCTCTCAACCTGCTTTCCCGTCATCTCCCCACCATTCCACTTCTTTGCCTGCAGTAGCTTTTGACATGAAGCACTGAATATTTCATCAGCTCCTCTGGATTCCCCCTTTGCCCATCCAGCTCTTTTCATGAAACCCCTCTTTTGTCTCTCTCGAAAGCAACTGGTATTTTTTAAAGCATATTTACACAAAGAGCTGATATGTAGCACTTTGTGCAGACACACAGAAGAGAGGCTTTCAGTGTACACACTTGATATAATGTTTACACAGTCATATTTAGTTGGTCTCAAAAGCTTTTCGGTTATGACTTTTGAATTTCAACTCTTATATATACTCAAGTGATGTAAAAGTTCAGATCATTTATTCCTGTACACCTACATTGATGTTGAGCTTACTTTTGCTCTAATTTACAAGACTTCTGACAGAAAATCACTGAGGCTGATTAAAACTAGCAAAAGGCAGATGGTACTGTTTGAGTTATTTCCCTTTGGAAAATTTTAAGGACATCATCCTTTATAGTTATTTGAATTTGAAGCATTATAAATGATTTTATGTCCCAACAGTACAAGTAATATGCAATTACATCTATGGATGAAAGTGCTGCTCTGTAACAATGGTGCTGCAATGTCTGTCCTGCCCCCCATGCAGTGAAAGAGAAGGAGGACCTCCACCCTGACATGGAGTCACAAGGAATGAATGATGACACCTTATGTGAATACAGGTGAGCTGTACTCCTGCTCTGCAGAGGAAAGCTGCAGTGCCAAAGTGTGCTGTTGAAGAAACAAAATTTTTTTATCTCCTTGAAATGCATTGTGTTGTAGCAATATTAATCTAACAACCATATGTTAAATCTTTTCTGGCTGAGAAACTCATTTGTCATCTGTCACAGTAATCTTTTTCTCTCCCATCCCAAAAGCAAACCATGCATTCATGAGCTTTACTAGGATCAGCCTAGAAGCCAGTGTTCTCATCATTTAATGGGCTAGGTAATCACACTCTGTAGTTAAGAGTAGTGGGTAAGAAAAATGTGAGCTTTTTTCCTTTAGTTGGAATTATGTGCTCTTATTTTGTTGTCAGATTGTGATCTGAGTGTGTCAGTCAGCTTGGTCCTGTAGGCATCACTAGGTTATTTTGTGTGTTACTATGTGTGCGTCTGCTGATCTATCTATCTATCTATCTATCTATCTATCTATCTATCTATCTATCTATCTATCTATCTATCTATCTATCTATCTATCTATCTATCTATATGAATACAGTATATATACACATATATATGAATGTTGTAATATTTTTTATATAAGAACAAAAGTGTCGTACATATGAAAGTGCCCAGATCACATGGGCTTACAAGACACTACTCACACTACCTTCAGAGGCAAGAGAAAACAAAAAGCAAGTCAATACATGGTACTGTTAACATGTGTCAAACACATTATATTATATATAAACTTAAATTAAACATACAGCACACTCATACGTTGGTGGTAAGCAATTAACAAAGGCGAAAACGTTTAAAGGTACGGCCACATCAGCCTTGAGTCTATTAAGATTTCCCTGCACTCTGTCACAAGTTCAACATGGGTAATAAACACACAGAAATAAACACTGAGCAGAGCGATCGGCGATGTAAGCAGTCTATGAGAGCAATGCTGCAGTTCTTAGGTGGGTAGTCTACTGTATTGGCCTGAATATAAGACGACCCCCTTTTTCAACACATTTTTGGAAAAAGACTTTTTGAAGATACGAAACACTTTCAGACTAGTCCTGTTGGGAAGGTTTCCCTGTGAGGCTATTAGTCCAAGGAGAATATAGTCCTCATCCGTGAAGCCTTTTATCTAGTAAAATAAATAATAATTTAATACTTCCATTAAAGCAGAATGTAAAGTCAACATTTGTTTGTGTAGAAAGTCACACTCTCTCTTATCAGACTCTTGGAAGCAGTCCGAATGATTTTCTCTGGCTGTTAGCATTCTGAGTTAATATCTGATGTAGAATATCAGATGTTTGCAATACGCAATTGTCGAGTCCTGTAATATAATACGACCCCCATTTTTTCTAACAAGTATCGTGCCAATATTGTACAAAACAGGGTAGTGGCCAACCATGCAAATTCATCGGTCAATATGGAACAAAGACGAACTTTGACCTGCAAGTTTACTTACATATTTTATTGTCCATGTTGTGTTTCCTGGAGGGATTTAGCTCGTACCAAAACAGGAAACTTATTCTTAAATTCAGCAGTTGCATTTTCAGCATTTTACTTTAGATTTTACAGTTTACGTGAAGTGAATGGCAGGATGAAGCAAACAGATTGGTGGTAGTGTGACTGCACTTTGCAACCAAGATATTTCACAAACAACAGTTGTAATTCTATTAATTATTTAAGCTCTTATATCAGCTGCCTACTGAACCCACTGTATTAAGGTCATGTTTTAGCCACATGTACTGAATATCTTCAATACAGGCCACTCTTTTAATTGCAATGAGGAAGCTTCCACTGCAGACGCACAGAATGATTCTAAATGTATCGTAATTGCTGATAGAAAATATCTTACATTCAATGAAACAGGCATAAACTAAGCATGGGAAATGGGTGGAAAAACCGAGCCTTAAAACCCAAAGCAGACAGCTGTTGTACTTTATAATAGCTGTTGAATTTCCATTGTTTGCATTGTTTAGCTGCTACGGTGACAGTTTAGGGAAATCGACTGAATCCTATTTTGCTTGACAGCAACTGTGTGACAATGGCGTGTTTGTTTGTGCACACGCAACAGAAATCACCTAAAATAGCCTCTTCTGTCTGCTTTGATTCTGCTCGTCATCATATTATTCAGAACATGATTACTCACAATAGTGTGCTTGCTGCCAATTCTATTCCTGTGATTCTTGCCAAGACTGTAATTCTGTTTAACAGGGAAGAATGCATTGTCAACAGTCCTGTTTATAGATTATATAGTTTAAAGATAAAATAAGTACATTTTCACTGTCCCATAGCTCCAAATGACTATATTTGTGTGAATGGCTAGGGTTTGCTGATCAATACCAATGACTCAAGGATTGCTGTACATATACTGAGGTGGCTTTCAGACACACTTTAATAGGGGTGTAAGAAAATATCGATACACTTGAGTATTGCGATATTATGTTTTGTGATACTGTCTCAAAAACACTATCGATTTTTAATTAATAATTTACATGCAAAGATTCGTGGCAGTGTTGTACTCTATCTTCAGCCATTTGACTCTTTTACTCTAACGTAACAACGCAAACTGAGACAGGAAGAAGTAAGCGCATATCTTTCCTTTGCTCAGATTTCACACAAAGTAGTGCTATGATGTTGGCTGTTAAAGGGACAATGATAAATACAAATGCAGATCCCACTGTTCTGATTGCATAAAAAAGTAAACTTTTTTAAACTCAGATTTTATGCATATGGTTGTGTGTTCTTTATAATAATTATAATAATAATAATAAAACTTTATTTATAGAGCACTTATCAAAACAAAGTACAAAGTGCTTCACAACAAGAGAAATAAAATACCACAGTGAATGACGAAATATAAAGAAATAAAATACATAAAATACACAAAAGCAATAAAATAAACAGTAAAATAGACAGCCAGTTCAGGTTAAATCAGCATATGCTTTCAGATAAAAATGTGTTTTGAGACAAGACTTAAACGAAGACACTGACTCAGACAACCTAATTTCTTTGGGAAAGTTGTTCCAGAGCCTCGGGGCCCTGATAGCAAAAGCTCTGTCCCCCTTAGTTTTCATCCTGGACTCAGGAACAGACAGGAGACCCCTGCCCGAAGATCTCAAACTACGTGAAGGTTCATAAGGGATTACAAGGTCTAAAATATAATCTGGGGCCAGGCCATGAAGAGCCTTAAAAGTAATCAACAAGATCTTAAAAAGATCTTATACTATGACAGTTTTCCTAAAATTCGATTTTAAAAAATCACAAAATATGGCAATATTTTGAATCGTAACCCCTGTATCGTGATACGGATCGTATTGCCAGATTCTTGCCAATACACAGCCCTACACTTAAGTATTTTTTTCTGTGACTTTTAACACTGATGGAAGACCCAGGAAAGTACCAAGTAGTGCTGGGCGATAATTCACTATTATCATATATCAACTTTCAGTGAAAGTGTATTATGATGATAAGATTATTTTGTGTAATTGTTTTACAAAATTCTGTTCTCCAAATGAATGACATGAAGCAAGTTGTAATTCAAAACTAACAAAATTTGTTATTGAGGTTTTTGTTTTACATGTGTGAAGAACTTTTGCTGATGTACTGCATAACAGTGGAGCATGATTAATTGTGTGAACCATCAATTTTATATTATATATAATTTACTATGTCGTGACATATACATCTATTATCAGAAAACATTGAAGGTGCTATTGATAACATCCAGCCACTATATGACACAGTGGTTGCCAGTTCATTTCATGGTTGAGTTGGACTGAGACTCAGACTGACTCAAGTGATGTATCTTTCGTGATAGAGTAATGAATTTATTTTGCAACATATAGCTATACATTAGCTATAGATTTAGGTTACTTTGTGCGGTGGTGTTTTATCTATCTATAGGATATGGCTAGCTAGCTTTAGGTAACCTTTTTTCCCCATCATTTAATAATTATAGGGGCCCTATATTGTAACACTTAACCGTAAAATTACTTTTCAATCATCCTTACGCTATAACACATTAGGTAAATATTTACATTTTAATCCAGTCAAAGAGTACAGTACATTATAGGGATGCTATTAAAACCCACAGCTCTCGACATTAGACAGACAGCTACAGTAAAAGTTGATGTTAGCTAGCATGTAGTGTTGACCTAACATTAGTCGAGTCAAGTGTTTTCTTGTTGAAAACAAATCTCATAGCAAACCAGTCTGCCACTGACCCGGACGGACCAGTGACTGGTCAATCAACATGCCCTGCATAAACTTACTGGCCCCGGGCCATTGGTTATGCCGAACCCAGGCTCACTTCTAAATCTCCTCTGATACGCATCTTCGTTATAACGTTACATTGTTTGAGGGAACTATATCGTTAGGTAACTGGACGCATCCGTCACTAATGCTAACGTAGCTCCTCTGGAATTTAAGCTGTTATTTTTCTAATTTTGACAATGTTACCAGTGATAACACATTAGTTAAGGTTATATGAGCTATGGTTTAAATATGCAGAACTGTAATTTTATGAGTTACTGTTGTTCGGATGATTAAGCTAAGAAAACTAATATGTGCTTATGTCAGTATCTGTTTTTTCCACACTAACTGGCAACTATACCACGTTATACTATTGGCTCACAAGCCTTGTTAGAAGCAGGAACATCTCACACAGAGATAAACAAAACATTCATTTTTTAAACGATTAATTCACAATCATAATATTTTATTTCAGGAAAAGTGATACTATATGTATTTGTTTTTAAATATTTGTCTACATAAAAATGTTATCAATAAAACCTTTAATATTGTAATATTGATTTTAGCTCTGATATCAAATTTACTTTGGAGCCCATCAGGCCGGAGAAGCCATGGTGATATGAGTTTGTGAGTTGGTGCAGATATTTGGCTGCAACTGTTTAGAATGCCTCTCAGGGTTGGTTTCATGAGGCTGTTCTGACTACTGTCCCCCCAGAGTGCCCTTAGCCTTACTATGATGTTGTTTTCCTGGCTTTAAAGCTGGATTCAGGGCTCTCTTGTGCCTTTTGAATCTCTGAAGGCAACAGATCACCCACTAGTATGCCACGTGTCTGGGGAGCTGACAAGTGATAATTATGCTTCAGACGATTTCTCTTTGGAGACAGCCCTCTGCTGCCTTGCCCTTATGTCCACTGCGAGAACAGCAGGTGTCATAGCTGGAGTAGGCTGTTAGCCAACAGTGTGATGCAATTTTTTCCTCAGCTAGTTTATCTTTTGTTGTTTTTTTAGTTTTTTTTACCCCCACTCTTTTTTTCCTCATCTTCCCATATTAGTATGTGCAAATCGGGAGATGGCAGCAGATGTGGCGAAGCAGAGGTTTTTCCTCCAGACACCTTCAAACTAAAATAAATACAACTTCAGGTGCAAAGGGGGGGAAAAATCCTCCTTATACCTGAAGTTTCTGTGCTGCCCCCAAACCAAGTCAGCATGGGTCAATGGCATGACAAATTTAATAACCCTCTGCCAGGTGATGTGCCTCCATCTCTTGCCTGTTTGCAAAGCTTAAGGAAAGCCTGACCAAGGTCTTGAATGAGAACTGGGGCTCATAAGCACTCAGCCCCATTTTATCAATGTATTCAAAGTCACTGTGGGCGGGCTGCAGCGGCTGTGGCATTCCACTGCTCTTAGATAACAGCCACTTATTTTCAGTGCTCTAGAGTCTTCAGAGAAAGAAGGCTTGATAAGAGTTGAAATGCGGACCTCATGCAGCTTGCATTGTAAACGGCCTCATGAAATAGGATAGATAAGATTGGTTATTAAAAATCCCAGTGAAGGAGATCCGATTTGTAACCTTAGCTTGAACCATGTCTCTGCGCTAAAATGCTGCTCGAAATGTCGAGCTTGTATTTGACACAGGTGTCAACTACAGTATGCCTCAAATGGCACTATCATATACCAGCCACCTGAGCGTCGTCTCTGAACGCAGACGCTCTGTGTTATGAATACTAAACCAAAGGAGAGAGAGAGGTGTTACCAAACATGGATGGTTTAGGGAATTAGAAAAGAGGAGAGGGAAGAAAAATATCCTCAGTGTTTTGAGGTGACCCCGCGTCTTGTAGTGAGACACCTGCAAGTTGGCCAGTTGCCCAGCCTTAAATTGGCATCTAATCTCTTCGGCCTGCGTGTGGGCCCCTCGGGAATACCAGGAATGACAGGCTGTTTGTCTGGCATTGCATATGCTCCACCTCTCCCCCCCCCTTCCTTCTCCCTTTCTCAATCTCAGCCACACACCCGACCCCTCCCCACACACACATATATATACACACACTCCTCCTACCCATCTTTTTTCTCACTGCACTGCAATTTCCATTGCTTGTTCTAAAGAGATTTGAAATTGCCTTTGGTCCTGAAGCCTTGGCAATTAGCAATTAGTGAAGTGATTGTAGCAAGCCCTCCCCGCCTCCCTTATGCTCACTTTCCTGCTGTGCAGCCGCTGCATCCACCTCTGCCTACCGCCCGTAGTGATGCATTGAAACCATAAGAACTCCCTTTGTGACTAGGAGCATGTCTGTGTGTGTCTGTGTGTGTGTGTTAGTGAAGCCAAGCATTTACTAGTCAATATGTACTGTAGAGGCTCTGTACGCTGTGTATCTGTGTAGTTTTTAGTTATATGTGATATTGTGTGTGTGTGTGCTTGTGTGTCAAAGACAACCAAGGCCATATGTGTTGCTTCCGAACATCTGCCTGATGTACTATACAATGTGTTTGTTTATGCACTGCACCACTGAACCTGGCCTCTGTTGTTGTTGATGGCAGTGACAGCGATGAGAAGCCACTGAAGGCCAGTAGCTTGTGTTCCCTAAGTGGCGATGACGCAGTGGGGGATAGTGTCAGCAGAGACAGCCTGGTTGACTACGCCGACGGTGGAGGAGAATTCAATGAGGACGGTTCATTTATCGGAGAATATTCCGGATGCAAGCACCGAGGCTCTGTTAGCGAGCCCAGTGGACCCAACCCAATCACTGCATAAAGCCAGGCTCCATCTGAAACGATCTACTTCAAATCCTTTCAAGATACCTTTTAAATTCAGCTTCCCTGGCATTAAATATAGCTTGAATAGCCAAACATGGGGGACTAAAAATGACTCAAGTGTGCAGAAGTTTTTACAGCAGGCAGAAGGGACTGGAAAGGAAAAAAAAATACCCGCCATCAGTGTGAAAACCATATATCTTTGTACATACTGTAAGAGAATGACCTGTATCATTTGAGTGTTTCATGATTTTATTAATGATAATTAAGTGTTTTTTGTACCTATCAGCCAAAATCTTCAGCGATGCACAATGATTTTGTTCTTTCACAAAAGGCAGAAGATCAACAACTATTTTCTACAATGTAAAAAAAAACAAACACATACAGTAGACATACAGTACACATGCATCAACAACATTGTTCATTCATTTATCACATAGAGCAGGATGTCCTATTTATTGAAGACAAAATCGCTCTCGTGAAATGGAACCAATAGTCATAAATGCTTTACTGTCCATTACTGTATATTTTATGTATATGTTTTGGAGTTTTATTAATATGCAAATGTATGAACATTGATAATTTGTTTATATGAATTTTTATTGCTTTTTATATCAAACAGGAAGCAACAACATAAACATAAGAACAACATGAACACAAGGACAAATTCAAGTATCAAATTCCCCTAACCATGCCCCTGGTTGGTTGAGGGAATTACAGCAGGGATATACTGTATAAGTTGTTCAGCAAGAAGGTTAAAGTGATAAGTGTATTGCAGCATTTATCTCTGGAGTGTAATCATGAATACATTTATTAAAGGAACTTGTGAAAACTCTAATTGGTGAATGAAGCTTTTACCTTAGAACCTGCCCACTACTGAAGAGGAAGTTCTGAAACTAAAGCAATTTGTCATACTCCTATTTATAAGGTTTTGGACTTTTTCGATCATGTGCCTTTATTCTGCTGGATATCCCAGTGTGAATCACTTTACATCCCTTTAAAATTATTAGGCAGCTGAGCTATTTATTATCTTGAAATTGTTAATGTTGGGTATTTCCTTCCCAGTTTTTTTAACTTGGTGCAATGATTAATCAGTTTCTATTTGCTGCTCCTTTTCTGTAATTTCAAAAGCACCAAGCCTACTTTCAAGTTGAGATGTCCTTCCACTGAACATGGAATGTCAATACATTATGAGAAAAATTCCTTGGTGCTTAGCTATTTCCAAAATTATACAGTAAATTTTGTTCACAAACCAAGCACAAAGTGATATCAGAATGATACAAACATGGCTGAATTTAGCTCGATATTCTCAAAGGTCAAACACATTGCAACTCCTAAAAATATTTTTCCCGTTATCTCCGCATTACAAGTAGTAAGTCCTCACGTGCATAATGCATGTTGCTAAAATATTCATCAAGGATATAACTCAAATTTAAGATTTGACCTATTCAACAATCCTACTTAAACAGATAATTTAAAACAGGATACAGCTGTGGTGCTGGCTGCAAAGTACTAAATGTTTCATTGGCTAGAGGCTTATTTTTAAGATTCACCACTGAGCTCGCTACGAGCTGAGATACAATTTGATAACCAAAGAGATCCAGTTAGATGTGTAACTTTTTCAACAATAAGTCATGTAGAGAGTTTAAATAAAGAGAGTTTTCACTTCAAACCAAAATTAGCAACAGTGGTCATATGGAAGAAAGTTTAGCTATGAAATATAGTCAACATTGTAGTCAATCTCCTTCCCATTACTGGGAAATCTCTTGGTACAGATAATTGGAGACAGGTCCCATGGCTCCAATTATCTGAACCAAAGCAGTGCTTGCTCTCACCTTCATTTTCTGAGGGGAAAATATAGCACCTTTGATGAGGCATGAAAACCCAACTAACGAATATGGGAGATGATCAACTCATCCATCATTTGGTGGGAGCCTCTTTTAATCCTCCAAAACAGCCCAACTACCCCTCTGATTCACTCCATTATTTTTTAACCATTCAATAACAAAGCTCAGAGGTTCAGAAGGAAGATGTTTTCCTTATTTACCATATTTGTACCAAAATTCCAAAATGAACAACGATGACTGAAATTAAAGTGTTTAATTTATCATGCATACAGAGATGGATGGATAGGAAGATACACATAGATACAGAATATCCTCAGTCACAATCTGAGTATGTAATAAAGGACAAGCAAATAGGCATTGTAGTCGCAATCAAATTAGACTTGGGATAGTGGAGTTGAAAAGCACTCCATGCCTCATGGCAAGATAAAGGTCAGTTAAAGAGATAATCCCTGTATTGTCGGGGATTACGCCCTCATCCGTTTTAAAATTGCTTTCTCCGTGGAATGTTAAAACCTCTAAACAACAACAAAAGATTACTCTAGTCAAAGCCCCCCTGAGTGTCACACAAGCAGCTTTTTTGCTCTACTAAATCTATTTTGAGGATGTGCAGGTGACCCTTTCAAAAGTCATAATAGCCCGATTTTAGAATGAGCAAATGTCAGGATGTTAACATCACCTGAATTCATGTTGAATGGAACAGCCATGTTTGTTGCATGGTGTTTTGCTCATGTCAAAGCTGGTGGATGGTGCACACTCACACACAAACCCATAGATCTCAGTTCAAAGCGGATCACTCCCTTTCAGTCGATTTGATCGGAGCTGATATTTAGGCTAAGTGCCGTGGAAATTGCCTGGTGGGAAGAAATCGATAGCATACTCACACATGCTGTCAGTTCAGCCCAGTAACCACGGGCTGTAACCACTCAGCTTTGCACTAACTTTAAGCCAACCAAAGACGCTGCAAGGACAGGACACTGCAAAAAGTGTAGCAGGCAGTGAAGATTTGCAGTTTTCTCAGGGTGCGAGATACCCAGTAACTACACAGTAAAGAACGAGGTAGCGTGATGGCATGAAGATCCCATCAATAACAAACGCAGCTGGGTTCACCGCGAGGGGAACTGTGAGCGCTGTTTCCGGAGAAGCTCTTATGAAGGACCTTCTTCTCTTTAGCTGCTTTTGAAGGAGTGCAGTTAAAGCATTTGCAGAGGAATCTGTACCAGGAGCTAAACCAATGTCACGGCTCCGATTTTTTAAAGCGACAAATAGCCAGTTTGGCCCACTAAGAGCAACACACACACAGACTTTTAAGGAAATGCTTTGAGCACTTTACCAGAGAAAGGGGTTAAGGGTGGGTGGAGAAAAGGGGGTTGAGTATTGAAGGTCATTTGACTGCATGCTTGTTATTGAAATCTGCTTCAGCAGCATTGCAGATGAAGAAAAGGAGCTCAGAAAGATGGCTCATGACCTTGACACCCAAACAGAATGAGTGTTTTATCTTCTATATTCTTCCAATGGCTTTAACTCTCTGTTTGTTTTTTTTTAAAGTGGATGTGGGATGAATGCCTGGGCTTACCTTTTTATTGAAATCCAAAGCAGACGACCAAGACAAAGCCGTCGAGCAAAACATCACCATCTAGAGTTTCATTCAAGAGGCTGTTATTGTCTGTCTCTTTCAAAGTCTTTCACTAAATCTTTTCTAACCCGTAGCTTCTATTGATTCCACTTTTAAAAAACTAAAATACATCTAAATGCATCAATATTTAAATAAAAGTTGTCCCAGTCACAGTAAGACCCGGAAGAACTCCCATCTAATTTAGGTCTCAGGCGTCCTCCTCCCATTTCTGCTCATTCGTTTGTCATCTCAACATGGTGCTACACTCACCTTCTGCTAAAATGTAATTTGTCTCAGTAGAATGCAAATGGAATTGGATGATTCTGCATACAGAGAACCATTTTAGAGGGCTATTATTTCCTTGGTAAACTGCTTTAGATGCAAGCCCAGACACTCTCAAATGCTAGCCAGCAACTGAGTGGATGTTTGTGCCTGTGTGTGTGTGTGTGTGTGTGTGTGTGTGTGTGTGTGTGTGTGCTTGAGCAGGAGGAGGCAGAGACACTCAGCCATGGCAGAAACTAATGAGACATGCATTGGTAATATGATTACAAAGTCAGCCTGGCTATGTCAGAGACCAGGGTGGCGCTTTAGAGACATCTGCACAGGACAAAGTGGACACTGGGCTGTTTAGTTGTCCTGTGTCTGCGTTACATTACTGTACCTGTAAGTGAGTGCAGATGATGAACATGATGCTCACATTGGTTGTCATTCAGACAATCACAACACTTACATCAACAAAAAGGAGCAACTCAGGTGTGCGTATCATTCGGGCCCTTTTAGGTCAACACGTCCTGAGTTTGATCTAGCCAAGGATTTCATCTTGACTACTGCTGGAGGATTAGATAATAGACTAGTAAGTGCTGTGTGGGTGGTGAATAATCGTCACCTTCCTTTCTTAGCCCAAGGCTGTCAAAGCAACAACTTGGCACAAACCACAATCCATAAACAATACGTAAGTCTGCTCAAAGTCTCTGCGACAGAGCCATGTGGAAAATGGCATCCTTAACTTGCACAGCTAAAGAAACATAATCAAAAATGACTTTCACATTTGTTCATGTTTGAACACTCCACCTGCTCACCCGCGGTGATGTTTTTAATGTTATTTTTAGTGCATCAAAATCCGTGTTAATAACGATTCAATTGGTCTATTTTAAAAAATGTCAGAACACAAAGTACAGCAGAGCGTGTTCCTTTTTTTCTTTTTCTTCGCAGGCAGTAAGCAGACTCTGGTATTGTACAAACAACCCTCTGAAAAAGACAAATAGAGTTTGAGACCTTACCATGATATTCGGTTTTAGTCTCATTAAAGTGCAAAAAGCTGACGGCAAGAGAGAGAAGTGGAGTGGACACAGAGTGAGTGCATCTCCTGTTCTTTACAAACTAATTAAATGGGTTATTTCAGTTTGCTGACGTTTGTTAATAAGCAAGTGATGAGCAGCCCTGGATATCAAACAGAAGGGAAAGATACTTCAACGTCAATGTTTATTTTTCCAAAGCAATTCTTTTTCTATGAATTTGTTCCTGCGGTGTGTTTCTCGTGGAACACCACTCCTGAATTATTCATGACGCCTTCATTAAAACACCTCCATTTGCATAACACATAAGGCGGCGTAAGATGCATTAAGGCTTTTGATCCTGGTGTACATGTCAAATAATTTAACACAGAACTGGACCCAAAAAAAAAAAAAAAAAAAGCCCAGCAACATAGAAGACTTTAAATGTCTCCAAATAAACTGAAAACAAACCTTCCTCGGCTTAAAGTTTGAAATGAAAAATTATCATGCAGAGATGTAAGTGGGTCAGAGAGGACCCCTTTGGTGCAGTAACCCACTTAAAGAAGTAAATAAAGTATGATAAAGGAGTCTTGATTCTGGAGGACATTAGTGTTTCTCTGGAGAAGCTACAGCAGTGTGATTTATTAGAATCATTATTTTGATGGCAATCATTATTTTGTCAAATGTGGTTTTCCCGATGTATCTAAGAGCAACACACACACACACACACACACACACACACACACACACACACACACACACTCATTTGCATATCCATCATATTTAAAAAAAAAAAAAAAAAAAGCTTTCCTGGTTGTTCCTCCCTGGTTGTAGCAATCAGGCTGATGAGCACAGATTGAATGATAAAAGCCGCATTTGAAAGACAGGTGAACCCTCCGGCCTTTGTGTTCAAAACACAGTTACAGTTGAACTTCATTAATACTGGTAGCTCCAACCGGGGACATGTCAAATGTGGATTCGGTTCCCACCTGCTGCACACACATACAAACACACCTACACACACACACACACACACACACAAAGGGCCAGATTCTGAGGCAGAGTCATGTTTAGTCTGTGTGAGTCTAACAGAGTCGGTATACTATGTGGCACTGATTCCATTTGCCGTATATCCATTAGTGTAGGTTTAGTGGTTGATGGGCGCCTTCTCTATCACACAGAGCTTTAACTTTGATATCACAGCCACATTCTCATGTGACTCCAATTATCTCTTCTTTCAAACACACACTAATAATGTGTTTAGAGTTCTGCTACATTACAAATAATTATGTGGTCCAACACCTCACTGTCCTTGTGCTGAACCCCTCCATAGCAGTTGCTCTCCAGGTTTCCTCAAGAATCAGGACAGAGGCACAACAAGCTTAATGTTATATTGGAGTGATTTGCAAAGATTCTGACATGAACGTGGTTGGATTCTTTAATATGTTATTTTTTTCTGCTCTCACTCTGAGATCTGAATTTTGAGGAAAACAACATCTGATTTTGGCCACTTTCACCTTAAGTGTGATCATATCCTAACGTTTCATATCCGATATCTATCATTGGATTTGTTCACTTATGATTCCTCCCCGAGCTGTCCATCTTTGCCTTTTTTGCAAAGCTGAAATGTTACAGTCATGAGTAATCGCCAATGTGCTTATGTGAGGTTTTGATACCCCACAATTTGTTGAGCTTTTTACGTTGCAAGTTGTTATGCGTAATGGATGAAAATGGCAAGTAAAACTGGTGCAAAAGGCATCATTTGGCCAAAGATAATCACACAATCGACTCTTAAATCCTGGTGGAACACTATCATGAAAGCCTTCCTATTTGGTTCTTTCAATTCCACTCAACTCAGACTGATTACTGTAATGGCTTTGTCCTGCGCTACACCATGAAAATACTTGATCCTTTTGTATGCTGTGTATCATTACTGCTAAACATTCAAACACACACTCGCAAGCACATGCACACAATGGAGCAATAAGCACAGATGGGTATTATGTGTTTAGTGGGGTTTTCTGTCTCTCACTGTCTGTCTTTATTACAATCTTTATTATAATCATGTGACGGCCCCTCAAGGCACAATTAAAATACTTCTTTCTGTTAAACGCTCAGGCTGATAGTGGTAGCAGTGAACAATGTTGTGTTGCAGTACTACAGCATGGATGTTATTGCTTAGACAAACTTGTGTCTTTGGCTGATCTCTCTGTACAATGCGGCAGCAGTGCTGCTAGGATAATGGATAATCATTTTAATGTTTTGGAACAAACTAAACAAATTAAACCTCCAAACTAAATGGCAGCAACTAGCAACAGTTGACTAGGCGTTAGATTCAGAGAGGACTGATTGTTCAGCAAAGCACTTTGGGATCTTGGGGGGGGGGGGTGGTACAAGACAGGTGTCAAAATGTTCTGTATGTATACAAATAAGACTCAGATGATAAGCTAAATATGCATTGATCTGCATGAGAAGTAAAGTTGAAATTAAGTGCTTGCAGCTGCAATTTCAGTATAGATATAGGTGCTCCTTAGACCAGTTGTGATTTCTTGTGTTTCCATCCACCTGTATATATGCGCATTTTCCAGTTGTGCACCATTCGATTCCACATTCTGACCTTGTCCACTGAGACTGTCCTCCCAAGAAAAACGACAGCGTCAGTCGTTTCAGACAAAAGCCCCAAAACACCATACTGTATGTTGACATTCAAGTGCTAAAGGCCTCCAGTAGCTATAGGAATTATGACTGTTGTCCACCATGACCTTTCCCTAACTCTAATCAAGTCATTTTTGTGCCTAAACCTAACCAAAGCTGTATAAGATCAGAAAACAGTTTCATATTTGCAAAGGTTTTGACATTGTAAGGAAACGCTTACAATATGTGTTCTGGAGGGCAGTTACAAATAACGCTTAATATGGTCATTTAATTTGAGTTCTTGTTGCATCCGATACACCGGATTCCCCAAGCAGTCCCCCCTTCACTGATGCGCCCCAATTCCTAAACCACCTGACTGCCAGCGAAGACTTGAAAGGTTGTGAAGAAGTGATATTGGACTTAATTCTATGAACTTCTTGTATTGGTTTTATTACATTGGTATTTGAACTAATGTCATCCCATTTGCTTTGTACTTTGTATTTCACCTAATTGTTATCAACTACCAACTATCTCTATAGTTTTTGTAATTGCCATTTTCCCACTTATTGCTGCCCCAGCTATGCAAGGTGGTTAGGGAATTTCTGTCTTTGAATTTCTTCCCTCTCCTGTGCCACATTTTGTTTGTGTGTGTGTGTGGAGTTTTTCTTGTGTGGGTCAGGATCTGTTGCTGTTTGAACCTGTAAAGCCCACTGAGACATTTTTGTGCTGTAGAAATAAACTTGACTTTAACATGCACTGCACACACACACACACACACACACACACACACACACACACACACACACACACACACACACAAACACACACACATTTAATGACATAGTCATGGCTCACCATCCACTGTTCATGCTGTATGAACTGGGTGGATCTGGCTTCCATGTCAGACTTTACCTGTAATGTTGGATTTGACATCTCTACTGTCCACGATAAGAAGTTAGGGACATGGACTTTGACTTGTCTGGGCTCATAATACCTAAGTTCTTATAACTTTTCATGCTCCAGTGGTTGCAAGCTCCCCTAAGGAGTTGTGTCCTCTGCATCTTTCAGTCTAAATCACCTCATTTCATTTGCCTCTGTTATACTCCATCACACCTTATATCTCCCATATGACTTCAAGAAACCTAATTTGCCCTCCATTGTCTCGGCGACATGCAGTGAGACACAACAGGGGTGCCTCTACCTCAATTAGTGGTCAGTCATCCTCCTCTGGAATCCATCAAGTCTTGCCTACCTCGTTTATTCGCACTTCACCCTTCTTCTTAACTCCACATTTTCTGCCTGAGAGAAATCTCCCCTGACATGCACGATTACTAAAAAGCCTCTCACTGTCCTTTCCCATCATACTTATTCAGCTGTGATGGAGCCTAATTCTGCTCTATAGAAGGCAGAGTGTGAAAATTCAGTCTTTTCTATATGTAATTTGCTGTATGCGGATGGATATATTTGCACGCCCGAGACAACAATTTTCATTTTTCATTTTTTGCCCCTCTTTATTCATTGCCACATTGGCAAAAAAGGCCCTGTAATAGAATGCTACATACGTATAAACATTTAATGAATATGTTTTGGTGGCTCTGTGTTGGTTGCAACACACATAAACCCCCATGCTTAGCCAACAGACCTTGCCAAAACACAGTAGCATAAAAAAGAAGGAAAGAGCTGTACTCTCAACCTAGCTGGTGTAACCATTTGTTTGTGATGATTTGTGATGGAGGGAGCATGTTCAGACATCATTCAAAATCCCAATCTCACTTGGCATTCATGTGGCAGTTGCTACTAGCACCTCAACGGGGTCATGTCTTTGGAAAGTAACTTCATTGTACACTACACCTTTTTTTTTAGTTACAGTACATTAATGCTGCTTTTGTCCTCAGAGACCAATTTTCTCCTGTCTGCTGCTGAGCACTGTAGCAAACAAGAAGGGCTACTGTGGTGGCATTGCTCTCTTGCACCACACACACTGAGATAGAAAAATAAGCTCAGTTTGCAAAATATATGGAAGCACCTATTTTGTTTTATTGTGTAAGCATGCAGTATATTGGATTTATCATACAACAGGTATATTTGTTATACAGGAGCTTCTTTTCAGAGGAGTTCTGCAGAGATTTTGCTGTATAAGATGTTTCCACAGAAGAACTCATAAGGAGTAGATTTTATAACTCTTATCAAAGACTGAATAAGTTGTAGCCCTGAAGCACAACTGCAGTGTAGCATCCTATTAAATGTAATGAATTACCAGCTGCCTTACATAACCAGTATTCCAGTAGACCTGGTGGTGTAGTGAGGCTTGTGGGTTGGCTTATTCCCAGTATCTTGAAGATGGTAATGAAGAAGATGAATGAAGATGGTAAATCTTATTGTCATTTCTATTATCTTTTATTGTAGGACCATGTGTTTCTCTCTCCCCAGACAGTAGGTAGCTCAGCAGTATATACAGTTTTTGGAAAGTGTCCATGTCGCTGAGTGGAGTATAATCAGAAAACAACACAGCAGGTCATAAAACCACACCGCTATCACAGAGAAATGTGTTGACTGTACTGAGGTGCTCGCTTCTGTTCTGCAGAGTAGAGGGAAAACTTTCCGGAGCCTTTAACACAATTACAAATCTTCATCACTTCTTTGGTCACAGGGGCATCATGTAGTCCTGCACATAGAGTGTCAACAACTGAATTGGAAATTATTTTAATAGTGCAGTTACAGTAACGAATATGAATTTTTCCAAAGCAAAGTGTTTCAAAATTACACACCGAATAATTGGCACATGATGCGAGTAGTTTTCCACACAACAGCAGAACACATTAAAAGGTCAGAGTTTCTGCTCCTTCTTGCTCCCTGCAATATATAAAATTGATCCGCAGTCAAAATTTTGCCAAATATGACCAGTATCTTGTTTTGTAGATGCATATTTACATTCATAAAAACATTGCTTGTCCCGTGACTGCATGTTTCACAATAGAAGCCACCTTGTGCACCTGTTGGAACTGTTGTTTCCCAAATACCTCGTGTGTAGCTAGGCATTTTGAATCCAGGGTGGTAATGGCGGACCTCGCCACTAATAACGAAAACTATAACAGAGAGCTAATTACAGGATGTCAAAACATTGAATGGCTATTGCTAAAAACAATGATGACCACAAATAGTATCAAAAACGTGGTTTGATTTCATGAAAATCATAAGCATTATGACTTTAAAGTATAGTTTTAAGTTTGTTAAAATATGTAAACAAACAGGCTTTCTGAATGGCATGATTGTACTAAAGATATAAAGCTGCTTTCTAAATTTAAGGTGGTTGGAAATTATTTATAAACATAATATTTGGAGAAATCTTATTGTAGATATTATCATTCAGCCAAACTAATTATACTCTTTTTCACTTTTGAAGTGTAAATGAAAATGAAAGTGGAGTTTAAATAAACATCACATGCATTTGATAGCTGCCAGAAGAATAAATACTACTTTATAGATATACCGTTTATATCTAAGTTATAGATATAGATATAGAAGTATTCTTTTTCTGTTTACAATAATTTATGGAGTACAACTCATTTGAATTGGTCATGAGCTGTCCTCAGCTGGAAGTTATAGTTATAAGTTATATATTTGTTTACAGACTATCCTGCAGGAAGTTGTGGAATTACCTGGAGAAAAGTCTCTGGTTAATCAATCTATAGTGAACAAGGCAAACAGGTTGGTTAGAGAGGAAATGCACTCCAGCAACATTATGCATGTATTCTGAGTGGTTATTTCAGGCTTTTCCAAAGGCATTATTTTTAAACCTCACACTCTTGGGTTGGTGTAGTGTACAATTTCCGCTTGCAGTGCGACCACAGATAGAGGGAACTTTTTCAAAGGGTGACAAAGCAGAATCTCTTATCGGAGTCCTCTCTGTGACGTCCCACTTTTTAGACAGAGGGAATTATGGGCTGTGATCAGTCGGCGAGAGAGAGGATGCCCTGATACAACAGAGGCGGCTATCAGAGCAACTGTAATTTCAAGCATGCATTATTCAACGACGCTGCAAGATCTGTGAAGCTTCAAGATTATTTACACTTTGAAAAGCATTGGCAGGGCAATTGCAGGAATGTCCTATAGAGCCCAGAGGTAATATCTCAGCATTTGAGAAGAGATACAAGTTTTGTAAATTTGAGCATGCACAATATATATTATATTCTAGAGCTTTTCCATCATCATTAGTTTAAACCACTGACCATGAATAATATACAAAATGTCAATAAGATGGCAGAATTATTGAGAAGGGATCTTTGTATGCTACATATCAAAACCTGCCTTGTCTAATGTTTATGACAGCAGTCAGTATTGTTCTTTTGTATATGCTTGTGGGCTATTTTTTGCAGTAGTGTCTGTGTGTCTGAGCCTTTACATTCATTATGGTAATTATCCATGGCAGCCAACGATGACTCCTGCATGCTGTGTGTCCACTGAGCTGCCATCACAAGAAGGGCATGGCCCACGTACTGTGGCCTGCATTAACCCTTACTGTGCTAGCTGCGTGTGTGTGTGCCTGTGTTTATTTGTGTCTATGTGGCCCTGCTCCAGGCATTCCCTACAAATATAACTCAAGCTATCTGTCCTTCTATTTCTAAGTCTTCTTCTCACTGGCTTTATCCTTTCTGTCTCAGTCTGTGTCGGAGTGCAGGGTGTGATGCTAGGGCTCTGTAGCTGTAAGCGTAAACATCTCTCCATTTCCACATAAAGACAAACAGGGGGTCATTATCAGGCAGAGAGACAGACCCTGCATTCAATCTTCAACTATAAAATAACCCCTACCACCTCCTCATTGACATTCATGAGGTGAAATTGCAGCTTGGAATTGAACAGGCAGTCTGTTTGCAGTGTTATTCGTCTCATTTGTTTAATCAAACATCACTGCATAGAATTTATCACACTTCCTCTTCGCTTCCTATCACTCTCCTTGCTCCTGCCTCATATGAGCTTATTCACACTGGACAATTCAAACTCCACCTGTTGCCCTGAAGAATTCAATTTTCAGAATGAACCACATGAAGACTGTCAACTTAAAGAAATTGTTTGACATTTTGGGAAATATGCATATTTGCTTTCTTGCCGAGAGTTAGATGAAAAGATTGATACCATGTCTATACACTAAATATGAATCTATACTGCCAGAGGCTGGTTAGCTTAGCTTAGGTTAGCTTAGCATAAGGACTGGAAACAAGGGGAAACAGCTAGCCTGGCTCTGTCCAAAGGTAACAGAATCCACCAGCTCCTCTAAAGCTCACTAATTAACACAAAAACAGACATGTAAAGATTACACGTCGCTGTTTTATAGGGCTGTGACGGCCCTGGGCCTTGCCCTTACCTGCTGGGAGCCTATACTATATAAGCTGGTTGGTTCTGAGATGGCTCTCTCTCTCTCTCCTGGAAGGCTTGGTGCCTTTCAGGCACTCAGCTTGTTTCTGTCTCAGCTTCTGTTTAGTTTGATTGCATTTAGTTTATCCTTTGTTCATGTTGCAGGTAGTTTTTGGTTAGCACCTACAGTTTCATACCAAGACTCACACTTCACCACTGACTGCTTCACACATCACACATCATAGGTTGCTCATGTTGAGTTATTGTAAATAAATTACTTGTTTACTTGAATTGTTACTGTGTGGACCTGCCTTCTTTGTTAGGCTCTTGACTGAGCCGGGCATAACAAGTGGGGGCTTGTCCAATTGTGAACCTGAAAAATGTCAAAATTTTAGGTGATTCTGAGTAGTATAACTGTGTTGGGAGGCCCACATTGACGATTTCCATTACGTTTCAGTTAAGCCGGTAGGGGTTGTTTATTTCGCTGTTGTGTTAAGTTGCATATATGGTGTGTATCCAATAAGAACGGTGAGTATGGGTTATATAGTATACGACTGTGGGGATGATTGTAGCTGGGTAGCTGCACCATTTTTGCTGTCTGGCTGGAACTTTCATTGTGTCCCCCAGATAGGCTGAAGCAGCTGTATTGGCTGGGGCAGTTTGTCTTCCCCAGTACAATCGGTTTGTAGGTGCATAACTACCCACCGCCAGTATGCACATAAGGACTAGGGTGCAGTTAGCCAGTTTGGGCTAGGTAGTTAGGAGTTGGCACTCCATAATCACTCAATCTCCCTGTGTATTTTGTGTGACTATTACTGCTTTGTTTAGTTCTTTTGGATGCACTTAAAGTATCTTTCTCTAGTTTTGTAGTCAATTTGCCTATGTTAAACATAGACACTGAGCATAGTAATACTTCTGGTCTCAGAGTTTATAAAAAGACCTTTCTCATAGTACTCTTTGGTGGAACATTTGAACAGTATATGCAACTAGCAGTGTTGGGCAAGCTACTTGGAAATTATAGTGAGCTAAGCTACCAGTTACTCTACGTTAAATAAAGCTTCACTACCCTGAAGGCATCAGCCCAAGGATAGGTACATGATGTCACCATCATACGGAAGTGCTTGCGTGGATGCTACTGCACTACTTGATTAATAATAGAGCTGAGCTACTGGGAAGCTATTTGAGTCAGAAAACAGCGATGCTACCACCTCGCTTCTGAGAAATGTAGTTAAACTAGTAACGCCGCTCCTTGTAACACCGCTACTGCCCAACACAGGTAACTAGAGAAGGAAAAAGCAAAAATAGAGGAGAGACTTCAGTTTGAGTTGGAGCATGAGAGAATGAGGGTTGAGGTAGCACTGGAAAGGGAAAGAATAAAGGTAGAGCAATTGAAATTTGAATTGATAAAGGAGGGAAAAGCATGAGTCATTGTTGGCCATTGGCAGAAGTGAATCTACTGGTGTTAATACTGTTTTTGATGTTGCTGGAAACTTGCGTCTTTTGCCTAAATGTGATGAGAAAGCCCCTGACACATAGTTTGTGTTGTTTGAGCAAATGTCTAGGTTAGAAGATGGCCTGACAGTCATAAAACTTTGATGTTGCAGTGTGTTTTCACAGACAAGGCCCATAGAGCTTTTTCTGCCCTTAGTTCTGCTGTAAGTGGTGATTATGCTAAGGTTAAAGCTGCAGTTCTAAAAGCATATGAGCTAGTTCCTGAAGCATACAGACAGAGATTTAGGAACTGGAAGAAAGGGGAAAAACAAACCCATGTTGAATTTGCACAAGACATTTTGTCTCATTTCACTCGTTGGTGCTCTGCTTCTGATGTAGACAATTATGAGGATTTGTGTGATTTAATTATGTTAGAACAATTCAAGAGTTCATTGCCTGCCCACCTTGATGAAGAAAATTAATGAGAAAAAGGTGACGACAGCCTCTGCCGCTGTAGTTATGGCTGATGAATATGTTTTAACACATGCTAGTGGCGCAGCATGTGTCCACAGATACTACTGATCTACTGAGAGTTTTATTTGTGTGAACATTTTGCCTTTTTCACCCTCTAGTGCTACTGGAGAAAAATATCTTGTGCTTGGCATTGGATTAGTTCCTCTGTGGGTGCCCTTGCATAATTTTCATCTCTTCTCTGATCTGGTATGTGGAGAAGCAGCAACGGGTATCTGTCCCCAGCTGCCAATTCAAGGTGTAGACATTATCCTGGGGAATGATTTGACTGGGGTGAGGGTTTGGAAAGACGGTCCACCACTATTGTACGTGGGTTCACCCTTGCAGGCGTTAGAGGAACTAGATGAGTGTGCTAAACAGCACCCTAAAGGTTTTTCTTCCTGTGCAGTGACACGTGCAAGGAGTAAAGCCAAGTCAGAGCAGTTGGAGGTTTCTGAACAGATCCAGCCTTCTCAGACATTGTTTTCTCAGGCGGAAGACATTTCTGAGGGAAAGGAGCCGGTTAAATTATTTTTCATCCCGTTGCCATCACTGTCTAGAGAGGAGTGTATTAAAGAGCAAGCTGCAGATCCCAAAATGAATTCCTTGTTTGAGTTGGTCTGTCGAGAAAGATCAAGAGATCAAGAATGTTCCAAGTGGCTATTTTCTTAAGGATGGATGGCTGGCAGTTGGCTTGTGTAGTGAACGGTGAGCAGTTAGACAATGTCGTGCCCTCAAAGTTCAGAGACCTTGTGTTGAGCACATCACATGATGGGGTTGCAGGTCATCTAGGTGTAAAGAAAACTTGTGACAGAGTTCTCTGCCATTTCGTCTGGCCTTGTCTGAAAAGGGATGTAGCAATGTGATGTAAAACTTGCAACACCTGTCAGTTAACTGGAAAGCCCAGTCAACAGATTAAGCCAGCTCCCTTGTACCCAATTGGTGGTTAAGACACCATTTGTGTCTGCTACTTGATTGCGTGGGTCCTCTTCCAAAGAATAAGACTGCGAGTAAGTATTTGACAGTGATGTGTAAAAGTACTCTAGCTATCCTGCTGCTCCCCTGCCCTTGCATTCCATTTAAACGAAGCCAGTACTGAAAGCGTTGACTTCCTTTATGACTATACCTTTGGCATCCCAATAGTGGTGCAAACTGACCATGGAAGTAATTTCATGTCTCGCACCTTTTCTCAAGTGGTAAAACGGTTAAAGGTTAAACATCAGGTGTCCAGTGCATCCTGAGTCTCAAGAGGCCCTTGAAAGTTTTCATCAGATGTTGAAGTATTGCCTTGCTTGTTCATGTTGCAGGTAGTTTTAGGTTCATAGCATCCAACACCCACACTTCACCACTGACTGCTGACTTTACATCATAGTTTGCTTGTGATGAGTTATCTTTAATAAATTACTGTGGACCTCTCTTCTTTAAACCGGACATAAGGGGGGTTATGATTTCTTGGCTGGGTGAAGTTCATTCCTGGAGTTTCCACTGGTTGCCAGGCAACATTCTGGGAGTAGAGAAAAGTAAATATCTGTCACCCTGAACTATGAAAAGTAATCTAAAGTAAGTTCTTAACAAAGGTGCATATGATTACACTTGCAAAGAAATGAATCACTGAGCTACACTATATATTAATTGATCAGTACAGTAAGTTGATTTTTATTTCAAACATTTGGCCCATCTCACATGGAAGTGCAAGATGCTATGTGTCATACATCAAAAACACAGCAAGAAATTTTGCTGTAACACAAACAAATCAAAAGTAAGACATCAAACATAATTTTTAATGTACAAAATTTAAAATAATTTAAGCACTAAAGAGCAGAAGGAGAAAGGAGGAAGCCACTTTGGCTAATCCCTCATTTTAATTTATATATATATATATCTATATATATATAGATATATATATATAGATATATATGTGTGTATATATATCTATATATATAGATATATATATAGATATATATACATAAGTATACACTACCGCGCAAAAATTTGGAGTCGCCTGCCACAAAAGCTTGATTCAGTACAGTCAATTAGCTGAGAGGAATACTCTTTTTGAATGGTCTTTCATGCTTTTAGGTTGTAGAAAGTCCTCTTTACAAATAAATGCAACAGTTCAATAAGAATATAAGAAATCAGCAGTCATTGGTAAAAGAAACTGGAAGCTTAGTATTAAAATCTGCAGATTTAAATAGGAACTGTTTTAGTGTCAAGTGAACAATAAGGCCTATAACAAGCTGGAATTAATAGGCATGTTGCTTTAGCAAAGCTATTCTTAAAACTTAAACCTATTCAATCTAACCATTGAGTAGACTGCAGAGGGCCCAAAGAATATTTAGAGCTCAACTGCAAGCACAGTTGTGATTCAAAAATGATCTAGGGTCACTTATGCTTTTCTGGACTGGAAAACAAATTAAAAATCGAAGAGTATTTAAGGGGGGAAATGGTTACAACAGTATTCTCCCCTGTCATGCAACACTGTGGGGACATCAACTAAACAGAAGTTTTAGTAATTTAATTATGCTAAAACTCTTTCAGATGTAAATAATACATTTGGTGTATAATTATACTGTTTTTATATTTGTTGAAATAGCCATTATTGAAGGAAAGAAGAAAAATATAACAGGTGACTCTAAACGTTTGAGCGATAGTGTGTACATATATATGTATATTACATATATTTAAGGCCTTTATCTCCCATGCAACTGGCTAACTAACAATGATATGTTTTGAAATACTGTTAAAAGTTTAAAATGAAATGCTAAAAAGTAGTGCAACAGTAGCACAAGTACAGACAAGTTGTACAGTCAGCAAAGTGAATGAGTAATGTCAGTTACATAAACAATATCTTAGTTTCATAACATAAGATATTGGTCATAAACCCATGAGTGTATTCAAATGAGCAAGTTCATTTTATTGCTTATATTTTAATTTTTTCACTTGTTAGAGAAAGATTGTATTATTTCTTCTTTCAAAATTTACATAGTCTTGCTTTAAATGTGTATGTGAGTAACAAACTCTTTCTGCAATTGCAAAATGAAAGTAACGCATCATGAAACCAATGTGATTTACTCCTTTAAATATTTGGTTCCACCTTTCTCTACTTACAGCAGATTGGATGTGGACAAATATATGGTTTGTAAAACTGTTAGTGTAAAGGAAGGTGAGTGGCTGCTCATGGAGGAACATCTGGTAAGCCCAGCTCTGTGTGTTTGTTAATTGGTATGTTTGTGCATAACACTTTTTATCTGAGAGAGCACAACTTTGGGCCAAAGCACAAAAGAAATACAGTGTGCGCTAATAAACCAGGTGGCGTGGTAGAAGTCACACTGATGATGTGTGGTTCATTAAATGCTCAGTGATTTTGTAACAACAAAACTGAGGCATCACACCACTTTCTTTGGTGTTAACACTTGTGTTAACAATTTATAAAGTCACACCAGCTATGCATCCCAATGAAGAATTGGGAAATATATACATGCTACATCATTGTTTTTCTTTCATATACTGTGTATGGTTTAATGTGATGCACACTGAATCCTGATGTACAGTATATACCTGAAACAATTTGAAGTTTGTCACTTTGCCACATCCCTCTGTGGGGACAAAAGATTAAAAAGCACAATTTAAAACATTTACACATTAAACATTTAAAATTCACCCAATCCTTCCTATTGACTGAAGCCTTAATGACGTTTTATTTTACCCAACCACAAAAAAAGGGAATATTTTAACAGCAAAAATCAAAGATGTGTTGCTATGGAAACTGTGAATATCGGTGTGTGTGACTGAAAGTCTGTCTTGCAGGCATGATGGCTCAAACATCATTCTGGAGCCACATCTAATCACACTCCTCACTTGTTGAAAGTTTGTGCTGCTTTTGTGACTAATCTCCATTCTTCTTCTCACTTCCTATCACTGTGCTTGACATTTCTTTTCAGCCTGAGTGGAACTCTCATAGACACATACACTGGGAAAAAAAAGTCTGGGGAAAATGTGTCAATTAACACCTTCTCCTGGTCGTGCTCATAGGTTGTATTTGCAATTCATGCTGTTGCTTTGTTACATTATCTTATTTTAGCAATGTCCTTTTCTTTTGCTGATTGATGAACTGTAAGTTGCTCTAGATAAGTGTCTCAGCTAAATGCCTACATTCTAAATTGATGTACTGTGTGCTCGAGACTTGAGCTCACTAATGTAATGCAGGCTAACTATAAATCAGATAAATTGCTCAAGTTAAGTTGCTGTACATGCTTCCATTAAGTTGCGACTATTAGTGGCATCTAACACTACAGCAGTAAGGTAGATATTTCACAGATTACGGCATCTCATCTTAATATGGTGTGGGATGACCTTAAGTTAATTAGCTCTGGTATTATCACATTTCATCTTGGCCACATATAGCTTACAGCTGGGAAGTTTTCTGCTCACTGCAAACCTCAGCAAGGGAACCTTGACTGTCAAAGCTCTAAGATTTGTGACAGTGAATCAAGCTAGCTGTACCATGAGGTTCAGAGTGAAAAATCACACAGAGGTCTTACATATTGCCCATGCTCTCCCAGGATGGTGTTATCTATCAGCAAATCCAGGTTTTTCTGTATCAGCATACATTCCTCAGTATTGGCTATATGTCCGCATAAATCACTCACTTTTCATGTGGCTTATGAATCTCTTTAGCGGATCCTTACCACTTTGAGAACACAAAGTCTGACCCCAATACTGAAGAAAGCCACTTCATTTTATCATTATTAACCTCAGTTTACCCCAGAGGAGATCACATCTCTTCAGAGCTATTGTGTTTCCAGCTAACTCCTGCTTGAAATACAATCTTTGCAATGATGAGCTGTGAAATTTGCTACCTGTGAATCCTTGGTCATGCAAAATTAATAGGCAAGTCGAGTATTGACCTAGCATCTGACTGGAACATGAAGAAATCATAAAGTAATAAAAATACTCCTAGGAGAAGGAGGCAGGCCATATCTTGCTGCCCAATCATCAACATGCCCAACACAATGAGTGACCACAGCACATGCATGCATTTTGTATATATATATATATATATATATATAAGTTTTTTTACATATATATATAATTAATATCTTAATGTTGTGTTAATGCTCATATTACTGTTATTGTGTGCTGCAAATATTGCTTTTGAAACTTTCATGTCAATAAAGCCCTTTGAATTGAACTGAATTGAATGTAAAGATGTATTTATATAAGTGTAATTAAATATCTACACCTCAACTCCCACTGGCACTTTTTTTTAATAACGATATCATTTTCAGTGTTGCTCTGAATTTATAGGGGGAAAAAATGACTTCTTCGTTGTTTTTCTCCCACAAAAATAGCAATTCTCATGAATAAGACAGAAACGTATTTTTTGTAGAATACGCAATGCGTTGTATTCATTATGACTACCCCATTTTGCTCTGCAGTTTTGAAATAACTAAACAAAAATGTTCTTGAGTTCTGAAAACAGACAAAATGCCTTTGCTCTGTGTGCTTTTGAGTCTAAGTCACTTTGTTCGTTTGATTTTCTGAGAAGCAAGGTCAGAATTGCTGCAAGAGATTTCTGTCTCCTCTATTTATGCGTTTGTATTTTTGTCAGGTCTTTGAGAGTGGATGACTAACGACACAGAAGGATCGACAAGCGGCAGCCTCAAGCTGTGGGAAAGATATGATTTATCCCTGTGATTAACCTTACCATTTCCCTCCACACTTATTCAAATTCATGACTAAATCCATCTCTTTTCCCGCACCATTTTTTTCATCAGCGTACTTTTGCATTCTCTCTGTTTTGATCTATATTCCAGGACAAAGATTTGCTGTTTATACAAAGGAGCCATTTAGATGGCACCTGCTAGTGTGGGAAGAGAATGGATATGAATCTCATATGACAATGTATTCGATTAAAAGCAGCGTGAGGTGTGAGCTTGAGAAATGGCTGTGCACAAAAATGCACCAACACATGCATACAGACGAGTCTACTCTACCAGCAGCCTAATGCTGGCAACACACAAGCCCCATACCACACAAACATTGAATAAGTTCAAACAAAAATCTACAGTTTTGTTTAAATTGAATTTTACGTCTTTACAGCTATCATTCTCAGCAAAAGTATGTCATTACGAAGACAAGCAGTGCTGTTTTGACAGGTAGACAGCAGGTCAAGATGCCTCCAACTGTCTGTCACTCCCACCACTGTTTTCCACACTATATTTTCCCTCACTCTAAGTGATAAACTATCTACACGGCGCAGAAAGGCAAATTTATTTGTATAGCACCATTCAAACACAGAGGCAATTCAAAGTGAGGAGAAGAAATGCATTAGAACAAACATTTAAAAACCAATTAAAATGAAGTACAAAAGTACACACAAAAAAAAATAGACCAGACATGCAGTTATGGTGCAGTTACAGTGCACAAATAAGCTGTAAATAGAAGTGCAGGGGAGAAATTGATTAATCAAAGGCACTCTAGTATCAAAAAACATAGTATATTGCTTTGTATTTCTACACTGTGAAATCAGGATTATAATCACAAGGCCTTTGATAAATATAGTATATAAATTTTATTTCATATTTATGTATCATGATTTGCAAAGTCCAATGAAAAGAGTAGTGGACGAAATATTTAGATCCTTTACTTAAATAAAAGCATTGATACCACACAAATAGTACATTACAAGTAAAAGACCTGCACTGAAAATGTATCTTAAGTAAAAGTATGCAAGTATAATCAGGAAAATGTCTTTGAAGGATCAAAAGTAAAATGCAGAAAAATGCACCCTTTGAAAATTATAATATAATTAGTCAGATAATTACAAGGAAAAGCAGCAAATCCTGACACTTGAGAAGCTGGAACATTTTTGCATGAATAATGACTTCGATGATTATCAAAGTAGTTGCAAATAAACTTTTTGTCAATCGACTAATCACTTTATCAAATAATCATTTCAGCTCTAACTGTATATACTGTTGGTTAGGTTACAAAGCATCATATTTCATAAGCTCTTCATGTGTTTTGTATCTTAATTTGTAAGTTGTGTATAGTGGTATAAAAATTACAATATTCCCCTCTGAAATGTAATGGGGCAGAAGTAAAAAGTGGCATGAAAAGAAACTACTAAAAGTAAAGTACAAGTACCTCAAATTTGTACTTGAGTACAGTACTTGTGTACATGTACTTAGTTACATTCTGCCACTGAAAGATACAAAGCATTAGAGGTTATAGTAGTGAGAGAGAGCCGTAATGTAGCCGTGCAGCTGAGGAATTATTACTGACATTAAAATGTACTGACGAGCATATTTTTGGTGAATATAAAACTGATAATGAACACATCCAATTCACACTATCAATAGATCATTCAGTAATATACAGTACAATGGCAGACTGATTAAGATTGTTGCAGTATACAGTTGTATGCAAAAGTTTAGGAACCCCTGACAATTTCCATGATTTTCATTTATAAATATTTGGGTGTTTGGATCAGCAATTTCATTTTGATCTATCAAATAACTGAAGGACACAGTAATATTTCAGTAGTGAAATGAGATTTATTGGATTAACAGAAAATGTGCAATATGCATCAAAACAAAATTAGACAGGTGCATAAATTTGGGCACCCCAACAGAAAAATCACATCAATATTTAGTAGAGCCTCCTTTAGCAGAAATAACAGCCTGTAGACGCTTCCTATAGCCTGTAATGAGTGTCTGGATTCTGGATGAATGTATTTTGGACCATTCCTCCTTACAAAACATCTCCAGTTCAGTTAGGTTTGATGGTTGCCGAGCATGGACAGCCCGCTTCAAATCACCCCACAGATGTTCAATGATATTCAGGTCTGGGGACTGGGATGGCCATTCCAGAACATTGTACTTGTTCCTCTGCATAAAGGCCAGAGTAGATTTTGAGCAGTGTTTTGGGTCGTTGTCTTGTTGAAATATCCAGCCCCGGCGTAACTTCAACTTTGTGACTGATTCCTCAACATTATTCTCAAGAATCTGCTGATATTGAGTGGAATCCATGCGACCCTCAACTTTAACCAGATTCCCAGTACCGGCACTGGCCACACAACCCCACAGCATGATGGAACCTCCACCAAATTTTACTGTGGGTAGCAAGTGTTTTTCTTGGAACGTTGTGTTCTTTTGCCGCCATGCATAACGCCCCTTGTTATGACCAAATAACTCAATCTTTGTTTCATCAGTCCACAGCACCTTATTCCAAAATGAAGCTGGCTTGTCCAAATGTGTGTTTGCATACCTCAAGCGACTCCGTTTGTGGCGTGTGTGCAGAAAAGGCTTCTTTCGCATCACTCTCCCATACAGCTTCTCCTTGTGCAAAAAGCGCTGAATTGTTGAACGATGCACAGTGACACCATCTGCAGCAAGTTGATGTTGTAGGTCTTTGGAGGTGGTCTGTGGGCTGTTTTTGACCGTTCTCACCATCCTTCGCCTTTGCCTCTCCAATATTTTATGTGGCCTGCCACTTCTGGCCTTAGCAAGAACTGTGCCTGTGGTCCTCCATTTCCTCACTATGTTCCTCACAGTGGACACTGACAGCTTATATTTCTGCGATAACTTTTGTAGCCTCCCCTAAACCATAATGTAGAACAATCTTTTTTTCAGGTCATTTGAGAGTTGTTTTGAGGCCCCCATGTTGCCACTCTTCAGAGGAGAGTCAAAGAGAACAACAACTTTCAATTGGCCACCTTAAATACCTTTTCTCATGATTGGATGCACCTGTCTATGAAGTTCAAGGCTTAATGAGCTCACCAAACCAATTGTGTGTTCCAATTAATCAGTGCTAAGTAGTTACAGGTATTCAAATCAACAAAATGACAAGGGTGCCCAAATTTATGCACCTGTCTAATTTCGTTTTGATGCATATTGCACATTTTCTGTTAATCCAATAAACCTCATTTCACTACTGAAATATTACTGTGTCCTTCAGTTATTTGATAGATCAAAATGAAATTGCTGATCCAAACACCCAAATATTTATAAATGAAAATCATGGAAATTGTCAGTGGTTCCTAAACTTTTGCATACAACTGTATATACTTTTTATCTGTGCCTATCCCCGACTTTAGAGAATCCGACAGAGTGTAATGTGTTTTTACCATGTCTGTGCTTCAGACAGCACTGCCTTTTGGAGAGACAGGTTAAAAGAATCATAAATCCAGCCGTGAAACCAGTGGTGATATAAATAGTTGTTTTATGCTATTGTAGGTCTAACAGCTCCATTTCTCATCCACATCTTGGCAGCTGAGGCATGTTCTTAGTGACTGTAACAGCCAGAAAAATCCATTGCAAGCATGACCTGAAACCCAAAGCAGCCATTCTGCACCCCTAAAAGATCTGGGAGGAACTTTACTCGGTTGTGGACTTTATTATTTGAGTTTCACCTCTCTGTGTGGGTTTATTTTTCACAGTTTTTCCCTTGCCATTTTTTTTCCATGACCACAGGCTTCTCAGCTGTTAGTATTTTTAAACTACAAAGATATTTTTTAGATCACTAATTACTTACAAGGCCCCTGAGTCCAATGGGTACAAGTGCACTACACAGAAGTCACCTCATGATTCTGACTTTCACAAGTGACCCAGTTGGGGTGTGTTATTACATCCATATATGGAATGGAAAATAGTGCGAAAAAACAAAAGCCAACCACAAAGGAAACATGTCCTTGACACAGTTATATTCATAAATGTTGCCATCTCTCACTGGAAACCTTTTCAAAGAGTGTTTTTTAAGTTGGTGTATACATGCAGTGTAAAGCATGGTCGGCTGGAAAGAAAACTCTCAAAAAGAGGACTCTCACTTGAATTCTTTTATTAGCAGCAGAGAAATTTTATAATTGCTGTGCACCTTCTTTAATATGAGTGCCTAAGGACACAGCTGGACACCTGAGATGGAGTCCTTTGAGTGAAAGTTCACTGCAGGAGAAGCTGCACGATGAAATGCAGTGCACGGCAGGGGCTTTTGCCAAACCCATGTACACAATTTTGATACAGTATCAAAATTGCAGACTATATCTTATATGCATCACCATGCAGATCACCACCACAACAGTGAGTAATGAAGCATTGGTTCTCATGCTCCGTTTGGTATGTTGTCATACTATAAGGAGTGAAGAATAAACTAAAATTACTACTACTAATGGACACACAGCAACACATAGCAAGCAAACTGTGACTGTGAGCACAATGTTTTCCAATCTATTTAAATTCTTTTTAAAGTCATCAAACAGTATTTGATTTTGTGTGTAGATTTTTCAAAGGCTAGCGAACAGTAAATTCTTTTCTCCGTATTTGTTGTGAGCCCCACACACAGTGAGCAAAACTAACAATTTTACAAAATCAACCCTTCAGTAATTACTTTTAAACTCTTTGGAGATGGAGTTTGAAAGGTGTTTTGACAGGCAGGTTGCATTTGCTGAGGAGGCTAATTGACTTGCAGCAACTAATTAATTCAAAGGTTACGTAATGAGAGAAGTGAATGTCAACACCAGTTGATATTAGCCCTGCTAACTATAGATGAGATAATGTTGGACAGCTTTTCTATGGGTAACTGGAGTTCCGGATGTAAAAACAGATAGTGATGACACAATGTGGAGACAACAGATATCTTCATGCTGTGGCTGTACAACAAGTTACAGCATCATGTTAGAATAGACCCACAAGATTCAGGTTTATGGCACAGTAGTTAAAAACAAAGCTTTTCTTACTAAGTTAGAAGCAAATAATTTTTGCATTAGTAGGGACAAACATGAATTTAAATACATTTTGATAAGTCTTCATTATTAGAAAACAATGCTACAAGGTGCTGTTCAGGAATAAAAGCAAACAACTACAAACATATATTGCATTTATGGCACCAAAGTTGTCACATTATTGACTTCGTAATGAAATAAAGACATGTTTGAGTTTCCAACTGACTCTTGATTAGAAAGCGCTTGTTTACCTCTGTAAAAATGGATCTAAAAACAAAGTTACCAATTCTGATTATTGTGTATCTTCTTCCTTCAACAATATGTATACATTAAATTAAAAACCAGAATTCTGCCATCTGGAGTGAGTTTATTGTCACCCTGACTTGACATGTAGTAGGTGGACGTGGCTGTAACTTTGATAGTAATAACACCTTTCTGCATGGACTACACCCACCCGTTGTAATCCAAACTGTCAAAAGCCCTGCTGGCTTGTCTCAGTGTTCGAGGCAGACATTTCTACCTGAAAGGCAGCGAGCCTTTTAATAGCCCCTTCCACTGAAACCTGGTTATTCAAGCATTGTCTTGTATGAGAAAGTTAAGAAGATTAAGGAGATTCACCAAGTTGGACAATGACAAAACTAATTTGTCAAAATTGTGACACTCTATTTGCATACTGCATTGATACTGCATGCATTACGGTCAGGCGTTCATAGCAACATTTTTCTACATATTTGAATGTGATGAATATCTACACTCTGCTTTTCTCATTATTGTCAGTCAGTCAGAAGAAAACATTTTTTGTCCATCTTGTCTGTGTTAGTAATAGTAATAATAATGATAGCAATAATAATAATAATAACAATAAGACTAATATTAATAATTGTAGCAGCGGGTATTGAGCAGGAACATGGGGGTAGGTGGCTTCAGACTCCATGCAACTAGTCCATGCATTTGCTACTTCTGTGCTGGACTACTGCAATTCCTTATTATCAGCCTGCCCAAATAAGTCCCTTAAGACACTCCAGTTGATCCAGAATGCACGTGTACTGACAAGAACTAGGAAAAGAGATCATATTTCTCCAATATTAGCTTCTCTGCACAGGCTCCCTGTAAAATCCAGAATAGAATTTAAAATCCTTCGTATCTTAAAGATCTCATAATACCTTATTACCCCATTTGAACACTGCACTCCCAGGATGCAGGGTTACTTGTGGATCCTAGAGTCTCCAAAAGTAGAATGGGAGCCAGAGCTTTCAGTTATCAAGTTCCTCTTCTGTGGAATCAGGTCACAGTTTGGGTTCAGGAGGCAGACACCATCTCCACATTTAAGAGTAGGCTTAAGACTTTCCTCTTTGATAAAGCTTATAGTTAGGGCTGGAGTCCTGAACCATCCCTTAGTTTTGCTCCTATAGGCCTAGACTGCCGGGAGACTTCCCATGATGCACTGAGCTCCTCTGTCCTCCTCTCCCTCTCTATTTGTGAGCATTTATATCCCATTAATGCATGTTACTCAACATCTTCTCTCTCCCGTAGTTTTGTGCTTTCTCGTCTCTCTCCTCTCTCCTTCTGTCGCTTTCAGCAGGTATTCTCTGACCTGCAGAGTCTGGATCTGTGATTGTGGGCCACCTGCTGCCCCTTGTTCCTGCTCGACAAGTGCTACTACAATTGTTATTATCAGTCTTATTACTATTATTGTCATTATTATTCCTATCACTATCATTCCTATTATTATTACTTAATTAATATTAATATTACCACTACCATTAAATTATTATAATTTTAACATTCTAGGTGGAATTTGCATTGTGCTCTCCCCAACCCAACCTGCAGCGGCGGATGGCTGCCCACCTTAAGTCTGGTTCTGCCCGAGGTTTCTGCCTCTTAAAGGAAGTTTTTTCTTGCCACTGTTGCCAAGTGCTTGCTCATGGTGGGATTTGTTGGGTCTCTGTAAATAATATTATAAAGAGTACGGTCTAGACCTGCTCTATAGGAAAAGTGCAATGAGATAACTTCTGTAACTGGCTTGAATTTTTTGAACTGAATTGAATTAAATCCTAACTGAAAATCCTCAAATAAACTATTGTTATGTAGAAAGTCACACAACTGATTGGCGACTGTTTTCTCAAGGGTCTTAGAGAGAAGGGAAGATTAGATATAGGTCTGTAGTTGGCTAAATGGCATGTCAATGTCTGAAAACCACTATTTGTCTCACTTTAAGCTGAGACAAATCCTCAAGGATATAACACACACCCCCCCGAAATTAACACAATGTTCCTTGAATGTGTCTTGGAAAACAAGTGATGCTGAAAAGTTCGAGAGGCATCTTAGCACAATCATGTTTTCCTGAGCTTGAACATGTTTTCTAATTATGCCCTGTCCCCTTTGGCTGACAGAAATGTTGTGTGAGAAATAAAGTTGTGACATTTTAAAATGAAGGACACCAGACAATTAAGGCTTACAGTGGGATTGCCCCCTCATGTATGACCCTAACTTGCATGATGAGATGGAGAGCTGTGTTCAACCCAGTAATAATGCTCACTAATGCTTTTTGCTTGTCCAAATGTCACATCAGATGGGGGATTATTTTTTTTGTCAGGGAGTGCTGGGGTGAAAGTGGCATGCCGCATGAGTGTAAGGCCACTTAACCCAAGCGTCTGTCTGCAAAATGTTAAGTTTCTTGCCAATTTGAAGAATAAACCCCAAAAATTGCGATAAAATGACTGAACGAATGAGATTTTCACAGTGGTTAGATGTTTTTCAAATTGCCATAGCCTGCCTCGCTTAATGTAAAAAGAAACTACAATCTTATTGTTCTGCTTATTTGTCCAAATCTCGTACAAGAAAATTGTCTATGTGGAGGAGATCTGTGGACAAAAAAGAGACAATCTATCATGCCATCTTGAGTCGGTGTCAGAAAGTGACACCCATCCACTGCCTCCTCTTCAGTGGCTGCATAAATAGCTGCTGAGATCGCTGATTGATAATTTTCCTTATCTCCAAATGTCTCCTGTTACGAGGAAACAAATAAGGGGAGAGGCAAGCGGACCTGGCAGACAGAGGTCAATGGGAGGACTTCTACATTTCATCCGGCACACATTGAGAGATGGAGGTGCCACAGAGTGACAGTCTCCGACCCCTAGGTGAGATCTGAAAGGGATGATAAAGGCAACTGACGGAGAGAAAATTGGCAGATAATTACAAAGGCTAGAGGGGCACATTTTGTCTCCCCCTGTCCCTTTCTCTCTGTCATATAACACTCACGCATACACCCACACACACACAAACACGCACACATAATGCAACAACAGTGACAAGTCAGTGTGAACACTGTGCAACATCCACAGGTAGGCACAGAAATTACCCGTAACTCCTGTTCCATCATTATACCTGCTTGTTAGTGGTTGCTTTGGCTTGTTTTCAGGAGACACTGGTAAAATATTTTTTTATTTTATTTTCATGATCTTTCAGGGGAAATATCCTCCATTAAAAGGAGGATATATGTAATATATTGGAGATGCTGACAAATTGTCTCTCTTTACTGTACATGGTGACTCTCTGCTGGCTGAAATTACATCAAGGATAATGGAACATTTAAAGTTGTGTTTGTGAAGTTATTTCACCTCATTTTTGGTTTGAAAATGTCATGTACTGATCAGGTAACATGAACTCAGATTTGTTATTTACTTAAGTAATGGAGTTTGACGGCAGTGGCATTGTCAAACAGACAAATGCAACCTGACAAAGCTCTCAACTTTTCTCAACAGCAGAGAGCATCTCCAAACCAGCCTGTATGTCTAGGAATTAAGTCCATATTGTATGATTCCACACCTCAAGATTTACATCCAATGCCAACATGAAGAGCCAACACAAAAAGCAAGGAGGTGGAGGTCAGGGTGGTGCAAGAACTTGTAGGGCGTCTGACTTGTCATGCAGAGTTCACCTCTCGTCACAGACCAGTTATTCAGCTGTAACCACAATGATTCCCCAACTTCAACCAAGTGTTTTTATTGCCTAGCCCTAACCATACCATAAAAGAATACACTTTTAGACTTTCAAACTTGTCATCTTCAGCCCCAACCAGCACTGACTCAAGTGACATCACATGAGGCAAGTGATCAAATTCTGTGTAGCTCCCTCTGCAAATGGCTTTATACAACTCATTTTATATATGCAGTAGTACTCCCCAAGACCTGACTGCCAACCTTAACCATACTGTGGTTGCCATGTGCACATATTATAGTGAGTGCAAAAATTTAAAAAACTTTGGCATTGGATGTAAAAAAACACGTTGCCACTCTCCACCACCCAATGGAAAAGGTGCCTCTCTGAGTAAATGAATAAATGCATATATTTAACAATATTAAATAGATACATTTTAAAACTACTATAATTTAATATTTTTCATAGAGATGATAATGACAAATCTACACTGGGACATTTTTCACCTGTTCTGACTTTCTACCCGTTCCTTTACTTCACACCCTAATTTACAATTTTTCCTTATGCAGTGTTTGTGGCTTTTTCCCTCCCTTTCTCCCATCAGCCACCTCTGTTGCCCATTAATCATGTCATGCGTCTCTCACTGGACAAACCCCCAGTGAGTGCTAAGGAGATCAGAGGACTAAACTGCACTTGAACTGGAAAAAATGCACCAGAGCAGCTAGAGCAGCTGAACCAAATCATGTCTTAAGAAAATCATGTGTTTGTGTGTGTGTGAGAGAGAGGGGGGGGGAGTGCTGTGCTGTTCTGCTGGCTCACTGGCAAAACTGTCCAAAAGGATATGCTTGCCTTTTAGTAATGTTATTCCTTCTGAAGTGTATTCTTAATCCCAAACATTGTTTTCTTTCTCTTCACAGCCACCCTCGCTGATTCAACTTGACAGAGGCAAGGTGGGCGCAGATATATCACATTCTGTTTCAGAAGTGACGGTTTGCTACATGTAGTCTTCACCCAAAAAGTGAGAAAAATCGCAGAAGACATTGTCCTTTTAAAATTGAATTACATGTAACTGAATGAATTGGAGGCATTTAATCTGTGAGTGCCGGAGATGTCATGAGCTGAGCTGTAAATCTTAAATGACTCAAGAGCTGAGTCCTGGACCTGAGTTGAGTTAGACTGATTGGTTTCCACACATAAGGTTATTGTTTGTCTCTCTGTGCAGCAAATGATGAATTCTCTGCTTACTTGATCAGTTTAAGATAAGTGTCATGACGAGACTCTGTTCTCAATGAGATACACAATTTACACATTAAAGGAATAGTTCAATATTTTGGGAAATGCACTTATTTGCTTTCTTGTCGAGAGTTAGATGAGAAGATCATCATCATCAGGGTGGATTTTGCCTTCAGTCAGAGCCAGGCTAGCTGTTCCCCCCAGTTTTTATGCCAAGCCAGTAAATGAACGTATCACCATTCATAACAGTGTCGACTGTTACTGACTGTCTTCTGTTCAGTCGTAGTTCTGTTGCTGGTTCAAGCTGTGACATTCGGTTAAATAGAAAACTAGGCCTTAACATGCACTGTTATGGGGTTAATTTCTCAGGATGAAAAAAAAGAGTTATCACATCACGATTGTTTCTGTGAATTTTGCAGTCTTTTAATAAGAGGAAGTGATCAGTGAGGGGAGCTCCACTGCTTAAAGTTACTGATTCAGTAAGTGACAATGGTGATTCATCTGTTGAGTTTAAAGATTTATTCGTACATGTACTGAACACCTCTTATGAGAATATCACGTATTTGTCAAAAGCAGTGGTTTATTGTGATTCACACTGTATTCCATACTGTAGAAGAGAAGGATCTCTTGGCATCTTGTTAAGCAGCTTCAGTTTGATTGGTAAATCTCACTGCCAATGAATAATTTTCTGATTTTAGAAACTTACATTCTACTATATATTTAGTCAATTTTTCATCATTCTCACAGCGATTCATGGTATTGAAGGCAAAATACCTGATCCATAATTCAACACAATAAGACAATGATTTGACACTGATCTATTGCCAGATCAATAGCCTTGTTGACAGAGAATTCCAGATGAGCCAGCGATGCTTTAGTGATAGAGCAATTGCTCCATTATGCTAAACCCAAGACTTGGGAGGGCAGCCCTAATTGTCTAAACAACACACATCGTATTCCTCATTTGATGCGGCATTGACATCTAACATATTGGATTCCATGCTGGAGCAATCAGGCCGGGACTGCGGCGTTGGGGCACTCCGAGACGCAACCGGGAGCCAGGATAATTAACATTTATTGATACATGACTGCTGTAAGCCTGTTTGCCCAGTGAATTAAACCAGCTCATTACAGGCTTAATGGTGGGTAGGGGAGATAAATAATAGATGCCAGTCCACTCACTGGCACTTTAGCATGCATCAGGAGACCCCTCCACCACTGCTTCCCCCCACCACCATTCCTGACATCAATTTGCTCCTACACAAAGTCAAAACATTCTCCCTTGAAACCAAAACTGACATCACCACTTCAGTCCAAATAAGCAGTCTCATGTGGGCTTTGTTGGAGGTTTTAATGATGGTAGTTGTGGATAAAGGTTAGGTTGAGTTGGGTACTAAATCAGAAATATGCACACGTGCAGACACATTTTCAATAAAGTGACAACGTAATAATTAGCAGCATAAATAATGGTTATGTTGCACTCCTGGGAGTTTTTGATGATAAAAAACAGATGTCAAGACAGAGTGAAAAAGTTCTTTGTAGGTGTCAACCCCACAAAAGGGTGTTCAGTTGCTCTATTTTGCCCTCCCTCTCTTCTGCCTTACCTCTACTGGCAGAAATGAAACATGAGAAAAACCAATACATTTTAGTGGAGCGTTACAGCAAGGCATCCCGACAAACAGCTGATGCTTTTTGTTGTGCTTCTTATCTTCTGTGCCTCCCCTGCCCTTTCCAATTGTTCTCCTCCCTGACAACATAACTTTCTCACTTTTGCTCCCCCACCTCCCTCCTGTAACCCCACATGAGATGCTGCCTTATCGAGCTTTACCCAAAACACAGTGCATTTTCATCTGCCGCTCTGCCTTGTAAAATCCACTCAATTCAAAAGCTCATGAACATTCAGTGATGGGTGCAAGTTTGAAAGGAACTAGTCATGGTTGGATGAGTGTTTTTTATTTTTCTATTCATGCATACCACTGCCAGATCCAGCCTCATCTTTTTCGCAATTGTCCAGACTTTTTTCATAACATTACTGCCATTTGCTGGCTCACCAGAACCATGAAAAGATTTGAAGAAAGTTTAATTTTACTTTGATGTGATGCAGCACAAATAACTTGGGTATATAAAATTCTTTTTATCCTCAAAGAATAAAACTTTTGATGGCGAATAGACTTTTTCAATATGACATATTTTTTGTGTGGAAATTGTGCAAGATTTTCTCTATATGAGCTACTTTGTTTCCACGTTATTATTAATAAATGACATGGAAACATTATGTCTTGGAAATGTTTAACCATTTTTCATACACAATTGCATTAAATGGAACTAACAAGGTAAAAGATTAAAAAAAGACATCTGAAATATACAATCTACTGTTGTTAATGGCATTTTCAATAAGAATCGGAAGATGATAGAAGTCAGAGAATGCAGTTTGCCGATGTGTTTTACAGAAATTTTTCACAGAAATCTTATCTTATGTAATCACACACTGTCCTTTGTTTGTTGTTCGTCCATCATGTTGTCAGGTCACAAAGCCTCAAATTAAAAACAAATTTATTTATTTGTCCTCAAAAATACTTCATCTTAGAGAATAACTTAACAGCAGGCTCAGAAGCAGTGTGTCACTGCCCTCTAAGGTTAAAAGTTTTCAAGTCTGTTTAAAGTATGAAATGTGCTCTGTTACCCTGTAACCACACCCAACCGTGATGTCACGGGGTACTGACACACTCTGGGCCTGAAGTACACTTCTACATCGGGCAACAAGGTGAGAAGTTAAACCACTGGTGGTCAGCAAAAATAAAGATTTTAAGCTTGTGTTAAGTAACTTATTTATGGGTAATTTCTCCTTATTACAACTTGGAGCTTATTTTCATCGATTTGCCCATTGTAACGGTTATGATACGATTGTAGTCACCAAAGTAATTGTTGAGATATCAGAATGGCTAAAAAAAAAAGTCCAATGCGGCAAGAAATACGAGAAGTTAGACAATCCCACCCTAGTTTGCATGGCAAACATTAAACTTTTTACCCAAATTGTCTCTTGTACACATCCATCACAGCTGACAGACCAACATTGTGGCTCAAATTTGAACTAACTTGCCGTAGTTGTGCACATGCACAGTTGTCCTGTGCAATGAGGGATTATTACTGACGTTTTGGGTGTACTCACTTTCAGTTCACCTCCAAATTTATTTAAATTTAAGACTATTTAATTTTGTCATTAACTCAAATAATCTAACAGGAAATTTAACTAAAATACACTTGCTAGCATTGATTTGAATGTAACTGGACAAATGCTGAATTTTATTTGCGCCATAATAATATGGTGTATGTCTATTAACCATTGCGCACAATTACAGAGAAAACTGATGAAACAAACAAACCAACTTTGGAGCATGAGGGAGGTGCATTTCTGTTCGATTATAGTATCTTTCACAGATGACACAAAATATGCCGATGGAGATTTCACACAAGAATGCAGATTCCAATTAAATTTTACATGCAGAGTGTTTTTCCAATCATCCTGGACATTTCAAAGAATCAATCATGCTAGAAAAGATATTTGGTGATACACAAACTGGAGCTGATCCCCCAGACAGTGAAAGACTGACTTTGTAGACTTGTGGAATGTTTTGAGTGTTTGTACCAAAAGGAGTCATATTTCACAACAGCAGACAGGGGCTCTGAGCCAGCACCTTAATATTGTCATCATCCACACAAATGGTCATTCAATTGGCACTGAAGCAGATCCAGGCTACACCTAAAAGAGCTAATAGTCGCTCATGGTCAAGCTGTACTTGATTTGATATTATGTAAACATTTGAGCCAGGTTTCTATCAATACATATACCTTGTTTTGTTTCCTTTACCACAAAGTAACAAAGGTCAGGGGATGAAATTTCAACACTCCAACCATGTCTCATGCCTACAGACAGCATTCAGTAGTTCAGTTGTGAGAAAAGTACTCTCATTGTCCTCATTATGTCACTTCTGACAGCTGCAATGCTTTTGCCGGTGTGTTTGTTCTGGTTTGTAGGAGGACTCCTCCGGTGCCACCCATGAGGGTCTATCAGTATCAAAGCAACGTGTCAGAAACCTAACTCACAACTTCTCCAACACTGCCAAGGCTGTGCAGAGAGTACACTGAAGTCTATGTGAAGCAAGGTCTTGTGAATCATATCAGAGGGATCTAAGAGCTCTCTTACAGTTATATATGGTGCTTGAGGGCATATAGATGTGAGGGTACAAACAACTGTATGGTGTCAGTTTATTGTCTGTTTTTCAGTTTAAAAAAATGCAGAAGCTGGCATTTTGTTAGTATGAAGCTGAGATACCCAAAGTTTTAGAAATTCCTTGAAATTTCCTCAAATATTGTGTCTAGAACCTCCATTCTAAACGCATACACTGTATATATCTTTCACTAGAAAGTGGTTTCCATGCTTTCCATATTTTCGATATATTTGAGAATACTGCTACAACAGCTGTCAGCTTTATAAAACAGACAAATGTTTAAGCAAAATAGAGCCCTAAAAGTCTACTTCATTACGCACCAGTAAACAAAATTGCCAAATGGATGAAAACTATTACAATTTGATTTGAATTCAAAGTTTGTTTGCACTATGATAATGCAGTATTTACAGTATACCTTCCGATTCATGTTACCAAGTCTGTGATATTTTCACTGCATCAGGTGAAACAATGCACAGGAAATGCTCTTTCATCTTTTCTGTAGTTTCATTGTGTGGGAAGTAACAGATTGTGGCTGTGTACTGTACCTATGTCTTGAGAATAATAGTCACCATATTGCAGGTGTGCCTGTTGGATGGAAACTTGGATGTAATGGTACAGACCAAATTACAACGCCATTTGTATGGTAGTTTTTTGTAGTACTGTGATCAGACACTGTGCACTGTACACTGTACAGCTTGAATGGTGCTTTTTAGAGGCAACACTATTAGGGTGAGAACCATTCTGGCCCTGTAAATGGATCTGTATAGCCATCTAAAATATCAGTGCTCAGTTATAAGGAGCATTACAGAACCAGGTGGCTTTTCAGTGGTTTTGACTTTGACAATTCTTAACTCTGACAGGCCAAGATGACTTTTGGAACTTGTGATGAAGTGGTAAAACAACTGCGTTTGGAACAATTTAGCCATTCCAAGCTCTGTTGCAACCATCACTGCTGACGCTCCGTAATATAGGTGCATGCCAGATGCTTCGTTCCAGTTTCCTTTCCGTCAGTACTTCCTTTTTTTGTGACCTGCGAACAGATGTTTTTACTGTCATTTTGTTCTACTATCTGTCCCATAATCTAGGAGGTAAAATAAGCTGCTTCACTGTCTTCATAGCAGCTTTTTCGAGTATGGATAGTTTTTTTGTATTTGTAAGCCTAGATTATTTCCTTGTACAAATTAAAAATGGTAGGTGCTTGGATTACAGAAAATAATTTGATTTCAAGAAGCAATCTTTGCTTTGTTTACTGTTTGCTTGCCTATTGATTTGCTTATAAGAGTCATCCACAAAGAACACTAAAAGTGAAGTCAGATACAAAAAACAAGCAACATGAACAGTATGAAGGGCACTTCAAATATGCAGCTATTCTACATTAGTTATTTATGTTCAGTGAACAACTGACAAACCCAATGTAGGAAGTAGTGGGACATTCGTAGTGCAGTGAAAGTAAGAGTGTGAAGGTCAGGGCGGTGTAATGGCCTATAAGAATTTGCCTTCAACGCTGGCAGCCCACTTTTGTGTCTCATCTGATGATAACAGACAAGGGTGAAATCTTCAGTCAGACATTGGGGGACCAACCGGGGAGACCAACCGGTGGGGGGGACCAACCGTGTGGGGAACCTCACAAAGTAATGAACAGCCATAAGCACATAAAACTCTAATAGCTAATGGTCAATGTTGTTGATCTGGGAAATGAGGCTGTGTCTGTACTAGCTCCTCTTTGTATCAAAATGCACACACCTGACACACAGTCTGTATATGGGTATATATAAGTTTTCTAAAAACTGTGACAGTGAAATTTAGATCATCCTCCAGCCTGTTATACAGCTGTTGTGTTCTCTGTTGCTGGTTGACATATCAACCAACATCAAACAGGAGGTGTTCAGTGAACATATATGTATTTTGGAGTCAGTTTAACACTGTTTAACACTGAATATTGAGGGGAGAAAATCAACTTTCTTTTAGTCATTGGAGGCATTTGATGGTAGCGTTTTTTTGGGATGTGACCCCCATCCCCCGTGGCAATAATGCACTTGATAGCAGTCGGTGTTGTTTAGCCATGATCACTATCTCTCCCTAACCGTATCAAACCGTATCTGCACATTTTGTAGTTCGATACAATATAAGCATTATTTCTAATATGTACCAGGAAAGCAAAATCCAGTCAACCTCTTGTTTTTCCCAAAATGTATTTCGCTAATGAATAATAGTTTCACATGGACATTATTTGTGGAACATGAAGCTGATGTAGATGAGCCTGTAGAATAGAAGCCTATTTCAGAAACTTTTGCCTCCTTATTTCTTCTCATAAACGTTAATTTAGACTGAAGGTGACCAAATGTTTTTTTAATATAATTCACACGCGATAAGAATTTGTACGTCCGACTGGCCAGACACCATTAAGCTCTGCAACTGGCTGCAGAGCTGGACGTTTGGGATTGGGCATCAGAAATGGTCACACTGTGTTCTATATTTTTTTCTATGGAGAGCTTTAGCATTCAGTCACTTCTAACTTTGTAGCCACACCAATCCATCAAAAGAAAGAAAACTGAAGGGAAATAAATGTCTACAAAGATAAAGCTACATGTCACTAGTGTTGGCTGGGCCTCCAGACATGCAAAAAGCATACAATAGTAGTTAGTAGTAACCTTATAGCATTGTTTGTTGCTGTGCTTATAGCCCAAGAGCATTTCATACCTCAGATTCTTAAAAGAGGGCAATGGAAGAATTGACAATTGTCCTACCTTTTATTTATTTATTTTTATATTTATTTTGCTGTATATACTGTATATAGACACATATACATGCTGCCCATTACTATCCATTCCATGTTTTCTAAAGTAATCTATTGCATTACCCATTCAATACTTATTCCTTTGCACTATTTGTATTTGTTTACAATCTACAGAGCACTTGACTTGTACATAGACAGTGTAAGTTGTTGGTCATTGTTGCTTTTTAAATATATTTATATAAACACCTATTTTTTCTCACCTACTTGTATGTACATAATAGTTCTATGTTTATTTTTACTCATCTTCATTCAGCTTTGTTGACCTTGTTTTTAGTCTATTTCTATCCTCCTGTAAATTGTTCTTGGAACTGTGTGTAACGCTGAGAGCAACAAAAACCTGAGTGAAATGATGCATATATTTTATGCAAAACATGTGTACACATACTTGGCCAATAAAGCTGATTCTGATTCTTATTAAGGAGTATTTAGATTTCTTCTGATGACAAAGTTAATAATAGGACATTTCCTGCTCACAGGAAATTAGATAATCATGGTATGTTGCTTTGTTTATAACTTAGTTTTATGCACATTTTTCTCCTGAATTAATGAGCAATAATACTGCAATATTAATTTACAAAACAGCATGTGCAGCATGCACAGTTAATAAGTGCATAACATAAATACACTGTACTCAAACCACATTAAAAATGTTGAAACAACTATTCTTTTATAAAACTAGCAATTATCACTACATAATACCACAATATGTTGTGATTATATAATCGTCTTTATCCATTTCCAGTTCAATGGGTTAAATGTAGTAAATTACAAATTGATGGATTTCTGATTAATAGCAAATTAAGTGAATATAAAACAGTTAAAACACATTTATCATTATATCCCTGTTTTTCACATAAAGGGTTGGTGATGGAGCTACGAGTGTTTTGATAACAGGGCTTATTATGGAATAGGACAAATTAAAGTGATGTATTTCTCTGAAATATAACAAGGAAACACTAAAACACAACATGGAAGTCTAAGACATTGTTGCCACCATACTCCAGAGTATGAGGAGCACTCTGGTCAATATGAATCAAATACATTTTCTTGTAACCACTTGATTCCAGTCTGTTGTTGAAAAGAAGTGATTGCTTTTATCTACAATTGAACACAATTAAATCTAGTCCCTGTATCTTTCAATACTACTCATGTGAATTGTTCAGCTAAATTATTCTTGATCAAGCTGATGGTGGGGACAGACAAAGGTAAAGTCCTGGAATAACACATTTCACCTTAACAAGTGAGCTTCACCTCATTTAGTCAATGTTAACACCCACAGTTATTGCTGGAAAGAGAACAAATGTAAATTACAATCAAATTCCGCATTAGCCATGCTTCGCTGATTTTAACTGCACGGAGGAACAGACGGAGACTGGCGGCCACGTTGAATTGCACGGCTGCAAAGTAATTTTCAAGAGAAATGCTGGTCAATCTCTGCTGAACAGCAAAACAACATGTGTCCAACAGCTTTCCATTTGGAAACTAATGGAGATGTTTGAGACAAGTAAACCTGAATGACACCAAAACAGATGGTGAGGTGTGATAATGATTAACTTCTGCACAGCGGGTTATATAAAACAGGAACAATACAGCACGCATAGACTCATGCACACTTTTACACATGCACACACACACACACACACACACACACACACACACACACACACACACACACACACACACACACACAAAACTCTCTAACCTCTCAGGGAGCACAACCTTCTCTGATGTTTTTATCATCCAGTGTTTGATCCTACTTTCCTTCTCTGTGTCAGTCTACCCTCAAGCCTGGCCAATTCAAGTGGCCAGGTGCAGCCTCTTCAGAGTAGCTAACACGACAGCCCTCCAGTCACTGTTTTCTCACCAATGCCACAATCATATGCGACAAATTATTCTGCTTTTTCACACTCCAGGATGGAAAACATTAAATCTGCTATCCAATTTTTCTTCTTTGAAATTTTGTGACTGGCTACAGCAGTCACACTGACATGCAAGAGACGTTTTCCTCTTACTTCTCAATCAGAACATATTTCACTAAGCTATTGCTTAATATGAGGGAGGATTTCAATAAATCCCATGCACAAACACGGTTTATGTAGTTAGTATTCTTGAAAATAATTTAATGAAAAGTCATGAAGAAACTTTTCTCAGCGTGCATTGTTATAGTACATACTGTACAATAGACTTAGATCTATATTTTTTTATAATGTTTCAAATGACACATGTGAAAGGGGTCACTCGTAGTGATGAACTGGCAGAGAATTATCACCTGCAGCTCCTCTTGGCTGAATAGAGCTGTATGGTGAGTTTCAGCTCATTGGCTGTCCAGCCCCGCAACTTTAATGTTTTGGTTCACTCTTGTTGCTCTCATAGCACCATTTTCGGCCACAGCAGGCAGCTGTTTTCAGCAAAAAAGTTCTAAAAACCCACTGTACATTATCTGCTCAGCACCAGACACACAATTAATGGACTAACTGGTGAACATAGTAGAACAGAGCATTTAGCATACAAATAGCCAGATATTTCCCTCAGGAGTTGGTAGAGACCAAAAACAGAGCTAAAAGAGCGTGAATATTGGGCTTACATTCATCTTGTGGCCAGAAACACGACTCCAAATGAATGATATTGTTTCACTGTAAATCCTCTAACGCATGGTCAGAGGATTTACAGTGGTCAAGAAAAAGTACTGTTCACTGTGATGTAAGGTCAAGCCACTGATCCCACAACAGTGCCTTGGAGCTATCCATCCCCAAGTCTGGGTTAGCTAACAGTTGATCGGACTGAATGGGGTCAAATAGTGAGGTCATTGAGATAAACACCACATCAAAGTCAAGCTATGTTCTTTTGTCTGTGCCATAGTGTGACCTTTAGCTATTTTGTGACTGCAACTGAACAGGAAACATGATATGATGCATCCCACTGCTCGACAGGGATAACATGAATCCATGCCAATAACAACCAGTATTCCACAACATCACCACAACTTCACGTGCTAGCCAATGCACCATACAATCACAAACAACATCTGTTTAATTTCATACCATTAAATCATTAGCTGATGTTCATATAATGAATGAATCATCAGCAGGGATGTTGCTGCCTAATAGACATGTTTTCCACAACACACTGACTCCACATCCAGTGTTGGCCGGCTCAGCGTACCAACCTATCTAATCAACCCCCGCCTCCCTCACCCCCACCAACACCACCACCTCTCTCAGCTATTCTTCTGCTCCATTGAGTACAAAGCCACTCGCCCCCCTCTCGTTCTCTACTCAAGCAGAATCATTGGCAGTGACAAACATCATTATAATGTTACTCAATGAGCGCTCCACCTTTAGCTGCCTGTTGTAGCCCGCGGGGGGCTCTTCTCCTGAGTGGGATCTATGTGCTGACCCGTGTATGCATGCTCGCAGTTTGAACTTCCACTCCAGTGAATCACACACTGAAGCCACTTCCCTGTTCCCTCTGCTTCTGGAATATTATGCATTAGCTTGAAGACATTGGGGGAAGAAGACTGACATTATGTAGCCTCTTCATTATAAGTTAGGGAAGTTCTGGTGACTCTTACTACATGACTGATTAAATAAATGTGTAAAAAAAAAAAAAGGTTTTGCTGAGAATACACTTTTTTTTAAGTTAACAAAGCTTTTACATTTCTGGATAGGCACTGCACAGTGACTTAAGCAATAAAAACTTCTACTTTACAAGACAAAGTACAGTTCACCAAGTGAGAAATAGTCTACATTTTACTAACCAGCAGAAGTATTTTCAGCGATGCATTGATGCCAGAATGACTGCCAGATGAATCAAGATGATGCCACTCTCCTTCTTGTCTTCTCTAAAGTAAAGGTTGAGAACAATGTTCTACTCCTAAAAATTAGGCTAAATACATGAATGAAAATAAATATTTTGGAATTACACAAATATGTCAATTGAGGATGTACAATCACAGGTTATAATGTTTGGGCAGTGGCATTTTAATGCTGGTGGGATACATTATGTGGCATCTAAGCTTGAAGTATTCATGATTTACAATACCTTGTGGAGCTGTTGCAAATTCATCTTATATCAATCTGGTCTTAGCATATTTGTGATATGACAAACCAGTGGATGAACAACTGCCTTTCTGTTGTTCAAATAAAATGAAAAATGTTATAACATATTCTGATATATTTAATGCAGAGGCAATAACCATACAGTATGTGATTATGTTGACTCAATCACAAAATAATTCTGTAAATTACAGCGACCTTATAATTTAAGGACTCTAATATGCATGAAACATTAATCTGTGGTCTATTAGAGACACACTGTCACAGAGTCTGTTGGGGGCTTAAGTGTTCATTACGACAGAGCTGTGCTTGGAGTAAGTCTCCTGCAGACTGTTTCAAGTATTAACGCTTTGGGTCCTCTGTGAATTTGTCATAATACTGAGCTCCCAAGAAAAGTCAGGCATGTCCCTGGGCAGACATTTTTTATACCCTAAAACTATTATTTCATCGATGATTTATAACACATAACTGCAAATGTAATTCTCTTGTGGCCATTTTGACAGCACCATTAATGTTGCTAAAATCCAGGACATAAAATTCATATTGAGTCTCAGCAACAAACAACACACAACATCCTGCTTCTTGTTGTTTATGCATCTAATGTGGGTTTTTGGACGTACATCAGTGATATGGCTCTGGTTAGGAAGCATGTGGTGACTTTGACCTTTCCTAACCTTGGCAAGATGATGCCGTGACCAACTGTGAGGCCGGCTGTCCATCTCTCACTTGGCCCTTTTCTTTATGGGATAGGTCTGGAAATGTTGCCAACACATTCCTTTTTCTGATAAAGTATATCTAAAAGTAATGGACAATGCAGTCATTAAGTTTTTATGATAACATCTTTGTTGCCAAATGAAACCAACTGTTTTAATAATCACAAGAAAATTAAGACCACTCTGTGACTGCATGGAAACATAATCTTGTTTATGATGATTGGGTTACCTTGTTAGTGCCATTGACTGTGGTTCTGCTGGTCCTTTATGGGACAAAGCATGAGGAACAGATGTACCTGTTGTCAAAAATGGAAGCCCCTGCAGGGCGTTGCTAGCTCTGTGCTCTGGGATCATGTGTCCACTCTGTTACTGGGTCCTAGAGGTGTGTGACACATTTGTGACAGGTGGATTGCCAGGTGTCCCAGTTGGTGGCCAGGCTTTCATGTGCTAAGGCCTAGTTGTCACATGTAGTATTTTTAAGTGAGCACTCAAGCGGCCATTAAAGTGTCTATGCAGATCTGAATGGGCCAGATAGGGAAGTGGTGACCAATGCAGCTCCATGTGTATCAAATGCTCAAGCTATGCATTTTCACTTATTTTTTTTTTAGATACGTGTTTTCACACCCCCCAGCACAATGTATGTGTTCATTTTTGCAAAATTCAAATCAAATTCTGCTCATTGATTTTCCTCCAAAATAGTTAATACACTAAATTACATGAAATGTGACCAGTGACATCACTTCAGTGAAACTACAAACAATATGGCATATGTTTGCATAGTTCCTGAAAAGCAGCTGCATCTGAAAATACAGTATTCTCTCATTAGTAGTGTGAAAACAGCTTCCCCTTAGAGGCAGGGACAAACTAAGTGGCATGCAAAGTAGAAAGGTGAGATGACTCCTGAAATCCAATGTTACTCTGTGTGTGAATGTGTGTGTGTGTGTGTAGAAGGCAGTACACCTGTAAGCCCTGCACTCAGTGGAGCAAAGCCTATTAGAACAAGCATAAGACATATCCCTCAGACTGTGAACTGTGAACACACACACTAAAGCACACACACACACACACACACACACACACACACACACACACAAACCTACTTCAGGCAGACAAGACATTGTACAGTGCAGGCATGAATTACCATCTTGATCATACCCACAGCAGCAGCGATGCCATGCAAACTTATTGTTCTGTCTAATGCTGAGGTCACCTTCAACAAGACAACAAGTCTAGGTGTGGCGTTACGCTGTCTGCAACCGTGATGCTTTGTTTAAGCCGCAAAATGTATTTCTTATCCCTTGCAAATGCTTATTCATCAATTGACAGAGAAGAATCCGGTGACCGTCAAGGGTAAACTTATTGTTCTGCCTTTCCGCAGAGGTTGTTGAGTTTGAGAGATCTGAGCTACTGTAAACACAAGGTGTGGCATTCCAAAATCCACTTAATGCAACAATGCTTTTCCAGACACAATGTTCATTTCTTATCCTTTTTAAAAGCTTAGTCATTCCATTGACAGCAAACCGCTGTAACTGTCTAGCATTTAGTATCTCAGGCTCTTTTGTGCATTGTCCAATATTTGGTGCAGATTAAATATTGATTTCTATACATTTTGGAACACAGTGTGAAAAATGTTCCCTTGAGTTGGATTATATGAGGCGTTTCTGGAGGCCACTCATCATTTTTCTGATTCCTACAATTTGCCTCAAGAGGTGAGATTATACAATATACTTTGCTCTTGTGGCCTTTCAATATTTGACTTATTTGAGTATTCAGCAAGCCTTTCTCAAATGACTTGTCCCTAGCAGTGATGAAACTCCACTAAACTTACTTTCCAGTGCACTAAGTCCTTAAAGCAATCAAGGATGAGGAGAAAATAGACAATCTCCAAGAGAGTATCTCATGCTGATTTGCTTGCCACGCTTATCCAAATAGTCTGGCTCCTTATCAAATTGAATTGGTTTATTTGAATGGAAGTGAAGTCCCTTTTGGTCAGCAGAAGATTAATATTGATTTAATCTGAAATTGTTAAATATGGGACAGATGGTGACAGTAGAAAGACCTTGAATTCTGAAACCATTTTCTATAATACGCTGTGTTCTCTTGTCCGTGTGAGTCTTCTTTTCTGCATAGAGACACGGTATCTGTAGCCTATTAAGGCACGCTCTTAATATGTTCTTCAGGGGGCTGTGCAACCTTTTTGTGAGAAATAGCCATCACTTATTTTGCCTCTACATTGTAAGACCAATCATTTCTCATGCAACATTGAAACTTCTGAAACTACAGTACTACATGGACTACAGTAAGAAGTGTAAGACTCGATCATCTTAAATGATTGTCTGAGTAAACACGTGTTGTTTTCCTAGCTCTAATATTTTACAAATTAATACACCATTGCTGCTCTCATCCTCACTAATATACTGCTATGATTACAATAAATGTTGCATATAATCATTTCTCTTGGGTGAGTGATGTTACTGATTGTGAAAAATGAGAATTGGTTTCAACTGTAGAACAGAGGCTGTTTCAGCATCCTTGTCCACAGCTCATTAAAAGCTCTCTCCTTGTGCCAGTAGATAATTACAAAGGATTTGCTGCAAGCCCTCGCCTTGAAACAGGGTAAGCCTCATCAGGGCCAAGTGTCAGCTACCTGTTTTGTAGGTGATTACAGCAAAGTTGACACATAGTCACCATGGATAAGTTCAACTGAATTTTTAATTACAGATATCATAAGCACTGTGATGACGTGGCCTCTGCTTTCATCTGAGCACCAGGTAGTGAACTCCAGTGAGTATCCACGAGTGCACTACAAGCTTGATGCTTGCCTTGTTGTTGTTCTTTTATCCCCCTACCCCACACACAGGAGCAGCCTTTGAGCCTCTGTAGATGCTGGTGAGAGCTAGGAAATCAATGCACTCAAACAGGGATAAGAGGGACTTGGTTTTGGGTAACTCAGGATGTCTTAGTGTGCATTATTCATTAGACAGGAGAGACACAGTCACAGTTGCTGCCACTGCAGAGGTGTACTGAAGACAAAGAACATGAAAGCTTAACCATATCACTCCCTAAATTTCAGAGCAGACATACTGCAATTCCTGGTGTTTAGGTTTCTCTCGCTCCCTCTGTGTATTAGGGCAGGTACAATACACCTTGTGATGATGTTGTAAACCTATGTGAAATGGAAACAAGGGCAAGGCCTTTTCTGTAGCAGGCTTGCAGGGTTTTCTTGTTTTCTGATGTGGTAAGGATAAATCCAATGTGTAACTATATACTGCACATCACACTGTACACATCATTTTATCAATAAAACAAACAAATATACAACTGATACTCATGGGAAGAAGACCTTGAGCAGCTAACAATTTCTCCAGATCTTAACTGAGATGTTACGTTAACATAAAAAGGACTTGAATTGCCAAGTGACCAAATTAAAAAGTGGACAGGCAATCACTTGCAATGGGAGGTGCAAAAGCAAGTGTCCCCTCAAGTGTCAGAGGGGACATCTTATCAAAAGGATTAATTTCGAAGGAAATTCAGGTCTATTTCAACCTGGCCTATTCCCCATGTTAACTTTGCACTCGTCACCTCCGTTGTAGAGTTTTGGGGAAGCGAGGACTAGCGCAAAACATCTTATATATTGGGGCAAGCTGCGGGTGAAATGATTCATGTAAAAATCAGGTTTGTTTGGAAAGCTGTAAGAGGCTCACGCAACTTTCCCCCGTTATAAGCTGTTTTGGACGAGTCCTTGTTTCCCCGATTCTCTACAATGAAGAGCTGCCGAGTGAACGCGAGTACAAAGTTAGCATGACCCATAGAGACACTACAGCCACATTTATGGGAAATACGGCAAATTGAAATATACCTGAATTTTCCATGATATATGATTTCTTATTAAATGTAGGTGTCATCCCAGCAATTTTTTGTATGCATTGCCATGTCATTTCACTCAGAGAAAAACTTCTTTTCAAGCTCTGAGATGAGAGCAAGGAATCTAATCAAAAGCATACTTACTATAAGTAGCAAATTCAACACTTTTCATCACAACAGTAGAAGGAAATGACCTAACTCATTATGTCCAGGCTAAATATATGAACATATTAATCATGCTGCTCCTACACAAAATGTACCCGTATGTGGGTGGCTTTTGTATGCTCCATGAGATTGGCAGACACAAAAATATGAGAAATATAGAATATCAAACACATGAATCTTCCATACACAAATTAGTGAAAACACCTCAAGGGCATGCATTTACACACAAATTCACACACCCACCCTGCAACACACATTCAACCTTTTCTGATTTTAATGCTCAACAAAGGTTGAAGTTGCAATTTTGTCACTGTCAGTTTGTTCTTTGAAGAGGTAGCTGTCACTTTAAATCTGGAATAGTTCTCAACTACCATATAGTGACTAAAAACTCAAGGGGATGGATATTATATAAATCTTTTTTAGTGCATTTCAGATTCTCTTTCAGAAGTGTGATGTGTTTCAGAAACTATTTAATTTGCACAGGTGCACACACACACACACAAAATTCAGAGGGAATTTCTTCGTGCAGGTTTTGCTTTGATTGTGTTGCATTCAGATTTGTCTCATTCCTTCATCCGGTTTCACATCGCTCCCTGGTTGCATTGAGACAGCTGGGTACATAGGCACTGGATCATACCCACACTTTTAGAAATAAATTTACCAAGTCTGGCAGCAGAATCACTTTGGATCAGGATGAGTTTGACAAATGAATTTTGCTTATGTGTCATTGCATCTGCTGTGTTTGGACAGGTATACAATCCTTCATATAAACCTATTTTAATAATGGTCATGTGTACTGTGTCCACACGTGTTTTAAAATGATTCATTAGGAAATGACTGTGAAACTAAAAATAAGAAGAAGATTGAAATAACAAAGTTCTGATAATGATTCCAGCCAACACCTTCATGACATTTGAAATGGCAATAATTTATTAATCTTGAAGTAGTCTGGGTTGTAACCTACTTTCAGAGGGACAACTACCTCCATTTCATGGTTCAAGAACTCAGCTTTTCTAAGTGAGAAGACAGATTGGCTCAAGGTTAAATGCTTTGGCTAGACAGTCATTTGTGTGCAGCAAGTGAAGGCTAGTGGTAAGAGAGAAAACCTCTACCTCTTGATTTTCTGTGAGATATCTCCCACACACACACAATTTGGCCTGTGGAGCCAGGAGTCACAAGTCAATATCAAAACCCCAGTGTTAGACTGTTTCAAACTAACGTGGCTAATTAGAAGAAAATAGTCAAGTCCTCTCGTAGAAGTATTTCTGAGAGCTTGCTTGGTATTAGACATATGTCATTAGGGAGAAACGAGTATCATTGTCAAAATACATGTTTTGCTTAATTAAGCTCCTGTCAGTTAAACTGCATTCATGAAGACTGCCACTGATCCCAGGAGTGTTTTTCTGACAGAGAAACTGGCAGACACTATGATCTTTCGGCAAGTAAACACAATAATTACAGCACACACCAAGAATGTCCAGATTGACTTAATTTATTTATTCACTTGTACAAAACTAGCCAACATTGTGGCTTTTTCAGATTTGCTCATCACATGATCTGATGGTTTTAGTTGATATAGTTAAAAAAAAGTGTAATATACAAGTACAAATCATGCATATACAAATATCAGTTAAAGGCATAACAAGTTAAGTAATGAGATTGAAAATTCAAATCATACATCTAATCTAATACTAATCTATCATCTAATACTGACAAAACAGGTGGAGAGTGGGTGAGGGAGATCTGCTGTGTCTCAGCTCGTATTATATAAAGGATATAGATACAAAAAAGAGATGTTATTCCATCATAAAATGTATTATTATTAAGGTGTGTATCCAGTATATGCCTTTCTTTTCATTAGCTGATGAATGAAAAGAAATGATGAATGAATGATGTTGCCTCCTCTTGGGTAAGGTAAGACTCTTTCCAAACCAAGAAATTTGAGAATGGAGGCTGACCTATATTTCCAACCCTGTCTCCTGAAAATGTACTGCCTCTCACATATGCAAACTGTTAACTGCTATCACAAAAGGCTCATTCTGAATGTCTCTGCAAAATGCTCACTGTCAACATATGTAGTTTGTTTGCCCTACAATATCCACTTTAGCAATGCACTCCTATAACATTGTTGGACTCAAAAAAAAAGCCTCAAAATCGATGCAGCAGAACCAGGGATATCGTCTTTTTTATTCCATGCATTGTTCTTCCTCGTCAAAACCTGGAGCCAAATTACCCACAATGCAACTTGACCACCGACAGTTTGGTCAGAGATTCTGGTGTGTTATGCCACAGTAGTAGCCTCAAGGACCTACAGAGGTCTGGTATCCTCACTTCTTTCTAATGCCACACCCCCGTGAACGTAAGCCAGACAGCAATTGTGCTTACTTCAAAATATATTGGTGATTTTGCAGAATTTACATTTCCTTTTCTAATTGCTGCTTTATATTCTTAGATTTTTTCATTTAAAATGGTATTTGTCTATATGCAAAGTATACTCTCAACAGAAAGTCACTATTCATTTGCACATGATGGACACTCTTTCTATGTCAATGACTTCAGATTACTGGCATTCACCTTTGTCAGAACAAAGGCTAACACAAACCTGCGCTTTCAAACTTATAGTTTGCCTACATTGCCTAGTGGAATATACACAGTCAATACAAGGCCAACAGTTTTTGCTCGTTTCTCTGCCAGGATCCCATTTGAGGACCTCACCTCTGTTTTTTAACACTATTATCCTGGACCTGCTCCACAGCAATGTGTAGAGGCTGTATATTGCTTCCTAAACGAGTGGGTGGATATCAGATTTCCTGACAGATTGAAGGCAGCTTACCTGTCAAATCCCAGGCTGCAAGCACAGGTGTAACACAGTGATGTGTGTTTTTTCCTGTCCTACAGTACACTCACCGTACGTCCATGATTGTGTCCTAACTTGTCCATCAAGCTTCTTCAGTTTATGAACAACACTTGTCTTGTGAGCTTCAGCTCCAAAAATCAATCAATAACCTTGAGGTGAACACACTTACATGTAAACTGTGTCCATCTATGTCCATCACAAGCTCCCAGAGCCAAAGTCTTTAAATCTCTTATGTGGTCCAACCAACAGTTCAAAACCTTAGGCATTTAATTGACAAAGCTATAAAACAGCTATAAAATGGATAATATCACATGAGTAGAAGAATTAGCAAAAAATCAATTAATCACCATATCATTGCAGCACCCAAACCTTGGCGACATGCCTGCCTCACTTTGATATTAAACGGTTACTGTGGATATAAACATTTTACTCCTACTCCTTCTTACTCCGTAACATAGGCACATTTTGGGTCAGTCATAATCAGAAGTAATGCTCTCCTGTCAGATAAGATGACTGTACTCTTCCGTATGTTTTTGACATCTTGGGTGGACAGGAATCCATCATTATCCATTCAGTTTACTGGTTTGGGGCAACAGGGAAACTCAATCACACGGTGTATTTCTATAGACATATTTATATAAACAGCATAAACCCAGTGAGAGCTTAACCAAGTCTATGAACATCATCATCAGCAGCATTAAATGCGCATGTCATTGTGTCCAATCAAAGGCAAAAATAAAAGATCATTTAATTGATGTCCTGCCCACTGCAGCTGAAAAAGCTTAACGACACACTCATTCCTGGTCTAGTTTTGCAAGTCAGGAAAGTATCCTTACATCAGGCATCACTCCACATCCTCCTGTCCTAAAGATAAGCTCCAGTGTGTTGTCTGCATTGCTGAGCAAGTGACTAAGCTGTTGACTGTCCTTCATTTAAATTAAACTGAATGACATCATGCAGAGACAAGGGCAGTGAGGATGCCCTAACTCAGTCACTGCAGACCCTGGCTACCATCTGTGCCAACAACTTTGCTCTAACAGACGATACAGGTCCAGTATAAAATCCCCCTTCACCTCAGCCGCTTCTCACAAGCACAAATTAAACCAGTTTCACCTAAAACGCAGGTTGAAGAGAGAGAAAAAAAGGTCAATTCCAGAAGCAAAAGCAAGGTTTTGATGTACAGGCTACAGAGAACATGGATTGGAGTGTGGTAATGTTAGATTATACATGTTTATTTTGCTGCTACCATGGGGAAACAACAAATATGAGTCAAGAACCAGATATTTACAAGCTAGTTAGCCTTTTGACTAATGACAAGCTCCTGTCTCGAAATTAGCCTCCACAACGAAGCATATAATACACCTTTAAATAAAATAAGACCTCTTTTTTATTAGCTATTCTGTTGTTTGAGTCTAGTTGGAGAACTTTGCCTGCAAGACTGCACACCTTTCCTAACATGAAACTGACTCTGTCAGTCCATTTTCTCTTACACCTATTAGTTAACTGAAGTTTAATAGATCTATAGGTAAGTAAACTGGAGAATCAGAAGCAAACATAAAAGGAGTTTGAAATATAACAGTATGACACGTACGTCAGTGAAAATGGTTGCAACTGAAGACAGTATTTTATTTAAGATCATTGTTTTGCATTCGTCTAAAAGAGCGTGTGGCAGTGTGACACCTCTGCAGAGAATAATCTGCCATTTCTTGCTCTCAGAGAGACGGCCCTGAAAAGGCTCGTCTTTCTGACTCCTGGCAGCGATGACAAGTTGCTCATTTCAGCATCTCATTTACTGCCTCAGGACAAACATAATTCATGGATTTAAATGACACCTTCCAAACAACAATGAAAAGCTCATTGTCTCATAGGGGTGGTTGCATGCAGTATTTGTCCCATTGGAGAGCAGAGGGAAATGACTAAAACTACATGAGGTAAAATTCAGTTAGTTTTTCTTTGGAAGAAATCATCACAGTAAAACGATAACAAAATTTCTCTCCTGTCTTGAGCATTAAAGAATTCATGAAATATTCAAGCCTAGTTGCAGATATTTGTGTTTAAGGTGGCTATACTATTAAGTGTTCCATGGAGCTTTGATGTGCCATTATTAGCTGCGTGTATGGGTGGCTAAGGAATACTAAATGTTCATTCAGTAGGTTAATCCAAATACTTTTTTCCCATTTGCCTTTCCAAGGCTCAGCGGGGCATTCAGTAATTTCTGCTGTAATTATCACTCTCCCATTGGCTCAAACAGAAGAAGATTCTCTTAAATCCCACTCAACATTATGAGTGGATTATGAGCCGGAGGCATAGTGCATATAACAAGTTCTGACTGTTTAAACTTTATGAGCTGGCAATCTGTCCTGTTTTGTGTAAAACAAATGTACATACACAAATATCAACTGACAAACGTGTTATTCTGGACCCATATCTGTTTCTTTTTTTCCTATGTTAATTTTGTGCTAATTTGCCATACCGCACAGGGGGTGGTCAAAAAATGTGAGCACCCCGTGAAAAATGGCTGCTATAGGTTATTTAAGGTGGAATGCCATAATCATCACTTTTTTTGTGTGACTTTCAAAGCAGTAAGAGACAAGTTGAACCTTTATATATATAATGATGGGCATTTTCATCTGTAACAATGCGTCATATTTTCCAAGCTGATCATGTGTTTTGTATGAAAAATCACAATTCGACAACTAACTAATAACTATAGCTGTATAGTGGAGTATAAGTATAAAGTAGTACGCTTTTAAATAGAAATACTCAAGTAACACTGTCTACTGTCTACTGCATGATCATTACAGTGGTGGAAAGTAACTAAGTACATTTATTCAAGCACTGTCCTGTACAAATCTGAGGTATCTGTACTTTACTAAGTATTTCCATGTTATGCTACTTTATACTTCTACTTCACTACACTTCTGAGGGAAATATTGTACTTTTAACTCCACTACATTTGTCCGACAGCTGTAGTTATCAGTTACTTTGCAAATGAAAGTTTTCAGTTACTCTGGCTGCTTAGACCTCTAGTCAGGTGTATGTTGGGAATCACGAGATGTCACCAAGCTCTATGTACTAACAAGATAACTAATAACTTATGAGAATGATAACAGCTTAAGTTGTCCCACCCTAACAGGTAAATGAAATCACTTGGACTTGTGTGTGGAGGCACGTTAAGATTTTCCATAAAACATATGTCATGACTTTGCAAAATATGATGCATTATTACTGATTAAACTATGAAGCAGTATAATAAGTAGCCTATGCTAGTTAGAATTTGCTCTACATTGGCGAACTACAACATTAAAAGGCTGCTTATACTTTAATGCATCAGTAGTAATAAATCAATAGTAGGCTATGCAAAAAATAGAACACTGAAAGGGTGCTCTCTGCATAATGAGAACTTTTACTTTTGATACTTTAAGTACACTTTTCTGATAATATTTACGCATTTTTACTTTGACTTGAGTACTATTTTGAATGCAGGACTTTTACTTGTAACAGAGTATTTTCACACTGTGTTATTGCTACTTCAAGTACAAGCATAGCATATCTCTTCCACCGAAGAAGATAAAACGTGAATTAAATGTTTCATTTTTAATTCCTTAATGCCTAGAAAAAAAGAGAAAAAAACCCAAACACAAAACAAACTAACAAACAAACAACAACAACAAAAAAAAACCTACAGCATTTTCAGATAAGCAAGATCATTTATAGGCTTAGTAAGTCCTCATGTCAGCTTGAGGCCCGGACACAGTGGAGAACGTATTGCGAACCCGCAGCGTAAAAAAAAAACACACAACCCTACTGTATATCCACCTCTGCTGTCCCGTGTACCACTGCCGTCGCGCGCAGGAGGCAACTACAATCCTCATTCTGTACACGAGCCGGACGCTCACGTCAACCAGACCTCGAACACTTTCTGCTCCTAAAATGAACATTTTATATTTATACAGCGAAATTTAACAACATTCAACACTCCTTGTTAGACGCCACCGCTGCGGGTTTTGGTTCGTATCAGCCTTGAGGCGGTGCGAAAAGGGCGGCCGGGGTGCGCTACGTGAATGTGCCGGGGACCGGAGTGCGGAGAGCGAGGGACCAAGCTGCTAGCAACTATTCGGACTCTGAAAAACACCGAAGTCGCTTGGGGTGGAAAGATCGAACGCCAGCGTTAAGGGTAGCCTACCTCCGGAGAGGAAAGTTTGGGGCCATTTCTTCGAGAGCAACATCCGCACTTTCAAGAGACGAACTTCACTGTCGCCGTCGACTCGATGCCGGGAGCTGCTGGGCTGAAGGAGTGAGGAGATGCGCGGTGTAACATGGATATCCGAGAAGGGATAAACATCAGCAAACACCGCAGAGGACGAACTCAGGTAAATAACTACTACTATTTGCTTTTCTCCATATTCTGTGTAAACTCTAATTTTCAATATGCCTAACCCATTGTTGCTTATTTTCGGTCTGTGCAAGCATCAGGGTGTTCTTAACCGTCAGTCTACACAAACTACCACTTCTGGCATCAAAGATAATTACAGTAAAATAGTGTAGAACCTAATATTTTAGACATTCACCGAAAAATATCAGTAAACAGGCTGCCGTGTTCTGTTTTTTTGTTTTTGTTTTTGTTAGGTTATGCTCATTTCTCTCACAGGCAATAGTAGGCAGCACACACATATTACAACATGTCCACCGTGTAATTGCACATGTCAAGGCATATATTTGTGTCTATGCCTTTATGGCCATGGACAAAAAACTAACAGGTTTGAAATACCAGTTTTACAGTTCCCAAATGAATTTTACACAACCCATTAAAGATAATAATATTCTCTGTGTTCTATAATTGCCATGGTCATCATTTATACCATGCATCTTTTCTGTATGAGGGAACAAATCCATCTATCAATTCTTCCTCATTTAAATCCTCTGGCAGAACTCATTTGTCGTCAGTGATCAACAGGGGATTGGACTCAGTCCAGTCTCATCATCTCTCCCTCTCTTTGATTGCACCGAGCTCCGAGCTTGATTGCCGTTAGGACTGGCTGAAGTCCTTAGCGGGCGACTCCGTGGAAATAGTCATCCTCGTGAAATTAAGCGTCCATATGTTTGAGAGGGAGCTGCCTTGGACATCAAGTTTCTGCTATTAAGAAAATTAGAGGTGGCGCAGGATAAGGTTCTTTTGACAGTTAAGTCTTCCCTGTCCCCAAATTGTGTGCAGTTTGTGGGATTTTCAGTTCTGTTTGCAAGGAAGTCTCAGTGTTGTAAGCACTGTCTTTTGTTGCATGTTGACATAATGCCAGCTGGATGTGCCCTGGGCATAAGTGTTACTACCAAAAGCTGTGGTTGAATTCCCCACATAAACACTACTTTAGTGTGCAGTTACTCTTCTTACCTTTTGCATCCAAGTGGTTGGAATAGTAGAGCTACTACATCTCTCCTTGGGGAAGTGTGTTTATGGCTGGACACGTTTCTGATGATGTCACTGGCTCAGAAAGAGGAGGAGGGTGGAACATGAAGTTCATAGTACCCCACTGAGCAAAGCCTGTTGTGCATGAGAAGTGGAAAAACTAGCACATAGACTGAAGAAGGTTGATGCAGGCAAAATTATGTGCATTCTGATAGGTAGGGGTTGTCATTCTTCCAGCATTTTAACACAACAGGTAGGCCTAAGCATAGGTAGTAGCATGATCCACATGGTTTCTAGAAATTATAGAAATCTGTTTCAGTTTTTGTGTCTCTGCTGTTCATTCTTCTCTTTATGTTCAGAATAAAGGAATGCAGCGGACCAGCAACATTTAACCTGCAGGGCTAAGCTATATAATCTTTGTCTTTTATTCAAAACTAAGTACAGCTGGGACAGTGACAGTTATCGTTTGAACAAACCCACTAAATTCTACTCAATGTACAGTATCTTTACAGTAATTCTGTACAATATATAAGTGGAACAGCAGCAACACAAAACTGAATCAATTTGCATATGTTTACCTATTGCCTTAGAATGTTTCAAAATCGACAACGCCAATTTGTACTAATAAGAATGCAGATAATTTCCCCTGCATCAAAATACCTCAGTCTTTTGCTACATGTGTTGTTTTTCCATTTCTCATGCTCAGTGGGGTACTATAAAGTTCATGTTCATGAGTCAGTGACATCCTCAGAGACGTGTCCATCCATAAACATAATTTTCTGCTGGCAGAGAAACATCATGCACGTCAGAGAAAAATGATTCCCTCTCCTCATAAAATCTCTATATTTGTAATACACTGCTCAACTTATTTAATATTTTTGCGTTTTTGGTCAAATGTTCAAATATCAAACAATAAAACTATGGATACCATAGAAGTGTTACATCTGCAGTAAGTGAAGTGGACTAGGTGTAAGTGAACTGAGAAATGGATGTACCCTTGTTTTTCTAGATCTTGACCATTCTAACAAGGCACGTGCAGCAAACAATTTCCTGTATGTTTGTTCTACAACTGATGCTTGCTTTGTTTACAGCTCTGTTGAAATTGCATATTACTGTATATACAAATTCTATACATGTACTGAGTATGTAGTGCGTTTACACATGAAAAAAATAACTAAATGAGGTATGGTATATATGATTGATATGTTGCAAGCACGCAGACAGAATCTCTCAATTTTGGAGTGTGGTGTTGATGGACATCACAGGTGGAAGTCTCCAGGGACAGCTCAGAAAACATAAAAGTAAGGTAATAAATATAGGAAAAACATTGTAACTTGCTATTTGTCAAGTTTTCACTTTTGAAAATGAAAGTAGCATTCTCAAGTTGTAGTTTGATATACGTCGCTGCAAGTCTTATTATTTCCTGTTTTTACAAAAAAGGAAAATACATTAACTTCTTGTGTAACTGTTAAAACAATGTAGTGTCAACATTAGACCATAAATATATACTACACATGGTCTAATGTTGACTGGCTTAGTGGTAGAGTGGGTCGTCCACCAATCGGAAGGTCAGCGGTTCAATCCCAGCGTCCCCCAGCCCACATGTCGAAGTGTCCTTGGGCAAGACACTGAACCCCACTGCTCCTGAGGACTGTACCTTCGGTTTGTGAATGCTTAGTTACTTTGATGAGCAGTTCTGCCATCACTGTGTGAATGTGATATGTATTTAAAGCGCTTTGAGTAGTCAGAAAGGCGCTATATAAGTACATAGTTACCATAGTTTGGAATTGGGGACAGTTTATATGTTTTTACCATACAGTACAGTCTGCTAGATTTTTCAGGGATCAGTGTCCTTCCAGTTTGTATATTATATGGCCTTAAGCCACATTGCTCACAGAAACTTAAGGTGTTTTGTCTGTAAGAGGATCTTTCATTCCTCACAGTAATAAGAGCTTACCTTTTCTCCGTCATGGGCTTAAAATGGCCTGCCGTGAAAACTCCTGAGTTTCACGTAAGTGTTTCACCAAAGACCTAAATCTGTTTATTTAAGGAGCAATTAATTGGCAGGCTTTTAAATCCTAATGGGATCCTTAATTGGCACCTTAGTAAAGGCAGGTGCACTGGAATTGTCAACCACTTGTGCCTAAAAACACATTCAGTCAGATCTAGCAGCAAGACAAATACACAAAATGTTTGCTGCAGATGCTTAATTAGAGTGATTAAAATCTAGACCACTCCAGTCACATCTAGAATATTTCCAATAAAATAAAAAGTCACAGTGATTTATCAATTCACTTACATTTATTACTTATTTTAGGGTATTTACAATGAGTGCATTGCTCGAGGTTTAACCCTTTAATCAATAATGCTTAAATAAAGGGTGTTCAGAAACTTTCTAACTGTGTTTTGATGCTATAAGGGTGTGTAAATTATTACCATATACTGTGCTCATTATGTTAAAACTTGGGCTTGGAGCATGTGTGCAAGCAGGAAGAACCTTTCAACATACTCAGTTGCTCTTGTCACAGGGGAGTGTGGGATGAGTGCTTTCGTGGAGCGCCCCTGGTGTGGTCTAGAGAAATGAAGAAGCTGGCATGTGTTATGTCATGCCTGCGGCTTGTGTGCTTAGATCAAAACACCATTAGTCTCTTTGTCTTGTGCCACTGTTTGAGGTAGAATCCTGGCTAGGGAATACGTTGGCACTTCCTTGACTCCTCTGGTGTGCCATTTGTGTGGAATGAAAAAAATTGGGGTTGGCACGCATAAAAGCTTCAACTCAAGAAAGTTTGAGCTCATTGGTCATATGTGCATAGATTCTTGAAGAGCAAGATTGTCAGAGGGCAGATTAAGTTTTTTGTGGCTTTTTCATGTCTGTGCAACCTTTAAAGTACCCTTGAGTTGAATGTTTACAGTCAGTACAAACAGAAGTACACACCTTCAAAATACCTTTGGAAGTTCTGTCATTATTTTCTTGTTAAAATTGTACAGGAGGCTACAAACATGTTTTGTACTACTCAGACCTCTACTCAACACATAGCAGGGACCATGTTAGTTCGATGATGATGAAAAAGAAAAATATTAGCAGACCTTCAAAGAACAGCAGTATAGTCTTGGTCACTGTATGAGTAGCTCACACAGTCAAAAACAGCTGTGTATATTTGGTTTGATAATTGAATATTTAGTGTAAAAGAACCTCATAACTGTAAAATACTATCATTTGAGTAGGACTTGATATCATTATCACAGCCACTCTTCCACAGAGCTGCTTGATAAATCTTTGGTTCCTGTGTGCAGTGAATCAAAGTATGCAGGATTAGATTTCATATTCCCTACTACTACCAGTCTCAACTTGAGCACCATCAGAAACTGAATTTTAAATGGCTGGAGGCACTCAGAGTCGTCCGATGAGCCTCGCATGCAGGAAAACACTGATCGAGCTGGTGTCTGCAGATCAAGTGAAGTCACAGCTCAGGTGATTAAAGATGCAGCATTGTATGCTATTTTTCCTGGTCTTGTCTCGTTCCTGCAGAGTGTGGGAGTCGGGTCTCATTCATGATTCAGAGCTCAGGGAGTGTGTGTGGCTGTGTGTGGGGTGCTCATGCATTTTAGTGTGAATTTTATCTTCATCTGGACTGTTCAACCAAAGGGACCTGGAGTACCGTTCTATTAATACATATTTGAGCCGTGAAAAATTGATGGTAGTGGAGAGATCAGGTGTAGTGGAGAGGGTCGAATCAACTGCCATCACTGTCAGCTTCTGTAACTGACTGAATTACAACCTGTAGTTTATCAACTCCAGCTTATGCTGTCAGAGAAGAAGAGGAAAAAAGTTTTCACGTTGACAACACTGAAATCTGGAGGAGCACTTTGTCTTCAGAAATCTGAGGCTTCCCTCAAAGCAGCTGCATTTCCTCAAAAATCATATTAAATGAAGTGCTCAGTTTTATATCCAAGCTTTCTGCTGTTCCAATACATGACATTGATTCCATGTGATAAGATGCAATCCTAGTACTACTACACTGGGGATTGAACCCCGATTGTCCTCTCTGACATACAGTGCACGCTACAAAGAACTGATTAATCAAAAAATACAAATCTATAAAATATCAAAAATCAAAAATATAAAATCATGTACAAAGGAACATCACAATTTCCCAAAGCACAGTTAACTTAAGGTGAGGTCTTCTTATTCCTTGTTTTGTCTGACCAACAGTCCAAAACCTAAAGATATTCAATTTATAATGAAATAAAACTGAGAAAAGCAGAAAATCCTCACATTTGACAAGCCTTAATGAGTGAATACTTGGCATTTTCACTGCTTAAATAACTGAATAATTAATTTATTATCAAAATTGTTTTTGATTAGTCACCAAAGGAAAATGAGCTGTAATATTGATGTCTTCATTTAAGACTAGACATCATCTGGGATGTTGGTTATTATGATAATGTGACATTTGGATATTTTACACAATTCTTCCTCAAACTGGAAATATTTATGTGAAATATTACTCACAGATCATGAAGTCAGAGATGACATCTCTGAGCTACCTGACATTTTGCAGATCTCCTCTCCTCATCATGACTTTAAAATGTTTTGATCTCCCAACATCAATCACTGGTGATTGGCACACTTTTGGTAAAATTATGCTGTATGCATGCTGTATGCAGCATGCCCATCACACGGTCAGCAGTGTTTAAATCATTACCCAGAAAGAAAGAAAATGTGTAAATGTGTATAATTTATTTTATTGACATTTTGTATGTCATTCACTATTTATGTCAGCTGCATGAAATGAAGTGAGAAGTTGAATTGCTCGCCGTTGTATTACATTAAAATGCAGAGTTTGTGCAAATTGGGTCAGGAAATGTTAGGGCCAGGACTGTCATTCCAACCGTGATGATATTCAATTTTTCAACCATTGGCCTTTTCCGCAGACATGAAAGGGAGTGGAACTTGAAAGGCAAAGTTTGAAAGCCTTTCCTATCATTAACTTTCATCTCATACAGCAAACAAATGAGAGAATCGATTTGGGATGAAAGTAAGTCATTGGCCTTGTCACTACCACTTAAGGTCAAAAGGGTAATTAATTTGTACTGAAGAGGAAGTCAAATACTGCCACGGACACTCCAGGACTCTCCCGTAGCCATCAGCTTAGTGCTGAGCGTCTTGGATCAAAAGGCTGTCTTTTATCCCCCCCACTAACTCCGCTGTCTGATGTCTCGTGTCTCAGGGCTTGGTGAGATCAAGAGATTGTTGTTAGAGGCCAACAGATACCTGCCTTTATGAATGGAGTGTCTCAATAGTTCACAAGTTCTGGTCATGTTCGCTTGTGGTGCTGTCAAGGCAAAACAAATTAATTTTAGATGACCAGAGTGTCAAACATTTACATAGCTGACAAAACAATTACTTGAACAGTTTTTGAAAACTTTGAAGCATTTGTCACAAGTGTAATAGTGTCAAAGTGCAGCAACAGTTCAATCTGCAGCCTGAAGTGACACGTATTTACTTTGGTAGTTAAAATAAAATTTGAACATTTGTCCAATTTAGTGTACATATAAAATGGTGTAAGTATGAAGTTTGAATAGAAAGTTTCGCTGCAAAGACGTTGTGTGGAGTAATTTATTCAGCACATTTCTCACAATTATTCCCTCAAAGGAGGAGCACTCCAAAAATATCCAGGAGCACAAGAAGGGATTTAAAGTCTCTCTCTCTGTTTTATTATTAAAAGCCAACATTTACTCATGACATTTGCATCCTAATAACTGCAAGATAAGTTGGAACTAAGATGACACTCTAAACCCAATCTCCATAATGAGATTTATAGGGGAAAGTGTTGCCTTTAATGGTTTAGTACACGAAGAAGGAAGAGTAGTGTAGGCGAACGTGCCAGGGACACAGTTGATATATTCACATAAGCATCAGTGTGCTCTGTCATGCCTTTCAGTGGTGCAAAGATAAGAAGCGTACAGATAAATGAGAAACTATAAAAGTGTAATCTTTCAGTTGTCTCTGATTTTTTGGCACTTGCCTCTTGATAGACTATACTGTATGTTCTTATTAATTTTTTTCTCTCATTTATTTCAGCATGCTGATGGTGTGTAGTCAGAGACAACTGTGCCATCAGTCAGTTAAATGTACCAGGGAGAGTCAGTTTGAGCAAAGGCAATGGCTAATTTCCTCTCTTCATCCTTTCTTCATAACCATACGCGAACATTTATCTGCTGCTTTATCAGAAAGGATCATTGCTATCAACATGTTGGGGGCGTTAGAGTATTTAGACAAATAAATACATCACTGTTTGTCAGTGACAGGAGGTATACGTCTCATTATCATTTCACAACTTTTTTGGGACTTCATTTGAGTCTAAGCAGGGATAAATTACGGTTTAGTCCTTGAGAAAATCAATTGTGTGAGTCTCCCAGGGGAGTGAAAATGGTTTTGCCCTGCGTACAGTCATCTCCTTATGTCAGAAATACATAATCCCTCCAGCTCAGACGAATTCGAGGAGCCAGGACAGTGCTTTATTACATGCTATGGATGTGTCTGACAACCAGCTTGCTTTTTGTTTTGTCTCAGCAGGTTTGAGTACAAGCGAGCAATCCTTTTATGTTTCTCTTGAAGACACAATCCCTATTATGCAATGTTAAGCACACTTAAGCAAACTCAACAGCACAAGTGCTTTGTAAGGGCTTTGCTTGGACAAATCATTTTCTGTGTTTGCACAAGACGGAGCGGTTTCTTGATTATGCTCACAGATATACATTACACCCAGACTATCACATTATCTGCAAGATCTACTATCAACTGTCACCCAGACCTGAAAAGTGTTTGCAAGGATTAAATGTTGTTAGCAAAGATTTTCTGGTTTTCAGGATATGATTTCTACCATCCTCTCATGTTTTAACGTATATCATTAAAGTCATTGCTTAGTAAACATGGACAATTACTGTACTTGTGAAATAACACCATCTGATGAAACTAGTGACCAGTGGTTCTGAATGTCTAATGGCTTTCCCCCTCCTTTTCTTTTCATTTGACAGAAGAACGGTGAAAGTGCTGGAAAGGACAAAGCCAGGATTCTACACACCTGTGATTGGATGTGAGCTTGTATTGACCTGAGACCATTAAAATGGAGTTGCTATGGAAACTTATACTGTTGCTGTCATTGGTGGAGTGTCTGGCAGGTAAGCCTCCCAAACATGCATTTTTTGTATGTTGTTAGCACAGGGGCTATGAATTGTTATTTATAGATTTTTTGTGATGGCACCTTGGCATACAGAACAGATGGCACTTAAAAGGAAAATGGAAAACTAAAAGGTTTTATGGCAAAGAGCGTCCAAACCTTTGCATCAATTTTACAAATGGTAGGAAAGGTTCAACTTTTTGTCTTTTCATTGGCAGCTCAAGACAGCAAATAAACATTCCTTTAGTTGTGCGTAGCAGCTATCTCTTTTTTTTACCCGGCAGTGAATCCTGTTGGAAATGAATAAGCCAGGTTCCTATCTCTGAAAGACAGCCCATATCTAGCTGCTGAATTTGCAGTCATTCGTTTAAAAGAGCCCCTCAATTGTTACCCTAATTGAGATTGCACTGGTAGTAGTATAGAAATCTTGTCATTGATCTTGCTTTTAATGAGAGACCTAATTTTCCTCCCTTACAAAATGTTCAGGGTCAAATGGTAGTTCTCTTCAGAATGTCAGTCTGAAGCTGAGAACAAGATGAATAAGGGCTTTGTCGCATGAGCACAGTATCTTGAGGAATGAGTAATCTTTTATGTTGCCTTACTCCAAATCAGCAGCCCCCCCCCTCACAGCTGGGACCTAAAATAATTAGTGTGCGTGCGTGTGTGTTTGTGTGCTTGTAACTATCATTGTGTGTATTTATTTGTGCATGTGCGTATCTTTACAGCACGTCGGCACCTAAATTTGCCTACATGGCAATTAGCACCACTTATCACTAAATCCAGTACACATCAGTGGATGTCTAATGAGGCTTTCCTCCGGGACTGTGACTCACTATGGGATTAGGATCTACACCACAAGTCACACCACATATTATGTCCTACTTAGGCATTCTGTTACATATACAGACGGGGGAATGTCTTCGACATCTGAAATCCTGCCACAAACCTGACAGAATTTTGATCTCAATTCAAACAGCTTCAAGGAGACAATTCAAGTCTGCAGTCTGTTTTGCACACTAGATCCCAGCCACAAAATTTTCTCTTGCAGTCATAAGGTGGAGAAACCACATTCAGGGTTATCTATTCAAAGCAAATTAGTGCTTAACAAAGGAGCAGAGGGCAAATTGTTTCTGAAAAGCATTGTGTTGCACAGCCCTTGCCTCACTCCTGAGGCTCACACTCGCAGTTGTAACACAGAGTAACCAAGCATTAATATTCACTATGGGATTACATTACAAATGCTCTGCTTGCAAGACAAGTATGGCGCAATATAACGATAGACCTCCAAAGCATCCAAGTTCTGAGAAAGACATGTTAAGCATTTTAGTATGCACACATGCACTACTAGGTAGAGAAAGCACAGTGTGAGAGTGTTAGATAGGGGCTTCTAGGAAGGTTATTTATCCAGACTTGGAAGTGCGCTTTTTTAAACAATAGACATTGGTTGTGTGGGAGAGCAATGGGGCCAAGGGGAAGTCATTCCCATAGCGAGTCCATTGGGAGTGAACCACCTCATCCCCCATTCCTTCCCGAGGGTCTGAATGGTCCGAGGCAGGGGCGTGTACTGTATGTGTGTTTGTGTGAATGAGTGCATAAGAGAGAGAGAGAAAGAGAGTGAGAGAGAGATAGAGAGAGAGAGAGAGAGAGAGAGAGCGAGCAAGGGAGCAAAGAAGAGGCGTTGAGGTACGATGCAGTTGGTCCACACAGATACAGCTAACCTTCACTCAGCAAGCCAATGGATCAATAGTCTCCATCTGACAGAAGTGGTTTTGTCATATAGTCATAACCTGGTTGGTTGAGCTCAATTAAAAAAAATAAAATAAAAGTAACTCATTATCTGTAAGGACTGGAGAGAGGAGATGAAATTTCTGTTCGATTACCACACTGCAATATTCAAAAACATTAAGACATATCAAAGAGATAGTGTACAGTGATCTGGTCATTATGAAAAAAGAAGCCCCTACAAGGGGAATAAAGATGCTGCTGTGAAGGTCGCTGTATATATTCTCTCTTACTACAAAACCACTTGCTAAAAACATAAATCATTTGATGCAAAATATTGATTTCAAAACATTTTACTACAAGCTCAGTGAATTTACAAGCATCTTCCAAAGAAATAATTACCAGGACTGTAATCACCAAAACATCTGTAGTTTGGCATTGAAGGGCTACAATTTAGCAGCCCTGGAAACAGAAATATAAACAAATCCAGTAAGATTTTTCTGAGAAGAAGTTTCAGAGAAGTAATGTATTTTTGGCACAAGGTCTTGATGAAAAATCAACAAAATCTGTAGCACTTATTGAAATGTGAGTGATGTGATTAAATATTAAGTGTTCAGAAATCACTCAACTCAGATTGTGTTTATTGGCCAATCAGAACTAAGTATTCAACAAAGCAGCAATGAGTTCTTATTGTGCCTACCTGAAGTGGCTTGGCACAGCAGGTGTGCCACCATCACAAATAACGCTTGTGTTTTGTTAAATGTTGAGTTGAGGTGAGTTTGTGGTTGTGCTACTGGAAACCTGTAAGCCTTAAAGGATTTGTTCACATTTTATAAGCACATATTTCTTTTAATCATATTTGTATTGTTTTCTTAAGAAAAATGTCTACAACAACCTAAACCATAGCAAATAAAGTAGTCAAGCTAACAAATGTATATTGAAAAGCAGTTCAAAAACAATGGAAAATAAAATTAAAATAAAATTAATTCACACAACAGATTCCCAGATTCCCAGATTATTAAGTATATCTTAATACAATACTGACATGTCTGTGTGTATATTATAAGCGTTTTTGATTCACTGTAATTGTTCCTCCTGTCCATACTGGTTGTGTAGACATCTGTTCCTAAAGTGATGTAAGTCCTCGTTCTGAGTAAAAATGCATTTTGAAGTTTTGAAGCTAATATGAGCTTTCAGCAGCCTGAGTTGGTCAAATCAAGTGGGTATCTTCCAAAGGTTTGGCCATTTTAGTGCAAAATTTCCTTTGCTGCAAAGAGGCACAGTAACAAAAAGAGTGCATTTTGTACTAAAACACAATAACTTTGGAAGATAACCTACTAGATATGTTAAATTGCAACTGCTGAACTCTCATATTAGCTTTGGTTAAGTGGTGGGGTACATTGTTACTCAGAAAGAGGACTGTGCATTTTGTCCCCCATCACTTACATTGAAATAGCATTTGGAGGGCCAGAATGAACAGAGGGAATGATTACAGAGACCAAAAACTGTTTAAATGTACATACAGTATGGGCATGTAAATATTGTTTTAAGATAGACTTAAAAAAATGTGAACCTATTCTTTAATATGACACATATTAAAGAATAGCTACCCTAAATAAATACTCATAAGACAAGAATTATAATTTTACCACCACCAATGTTCATTTAAAGCAGGTTCATGTATTAGTAATGCTAATGAAAATGAAGGGCTGCTTCTGGCCAGCATTATAATCTCCTTGAACTACTTATACTTTACTCAGTATCCCTCATCTCTGGGATGCCAGAGAGGACTGGAGTTTCAAATATTGACTTACCTCATTGATTCATCAGAACATGGCAAAGCCTTTTAGGAATCCTTAAGCAAGGATTTTATTGCACCTTTGAAGTTCTGTATATGTGAAGATGTGGAATATTCCCCAGTGAATCTTCCTCCCATAGCTGCCTGTATTTTTGCTTCATCCAGGAATGAAAAATCATCCAATTTAAATGTGTTTACACACAGTGTGATGTTAAATATAGATGCATAATAATTAATCTGTATTGTGTATTATTTCTTGTAAATACATCACTATCAATTAAACAGCAATATATATTTGTCGGGAGCTGTGAGCTGTATTTACTGGCATATTTCAGTTTCTGTGTCTCCTGATGATGAAGTTACTAGTGATGTGAACATTTTACCTTTATTATCTTTAGCAGAGGCAAGGCAGTAACTATGCACTGTTTCACAGCTTATTAACAGTATTTAAGAGATTTATGTCACATTTTGTAAGAAATATTTACAAAGCACAGGAATCCACTCCATACACTACATTGTCAAAAAAAAAAAATGAAACCACATGGTCAAACAAGGCATTTTGTAAATTACTAGGTTGGAAACATTATGGTACAGTTTTAAACCATGATGAATGTTTCCATTAGTGTAGACCATAGCAGCTGGTAAGCGACAAATAACCTTCTAACCAATCTTGAGGAAGGAAAGGTAGGAATATTACTACAATTAGATGACGAATGGCATTCTCAGAAGCAATATGTTCCTGGGTTTATGTAGACATTCAGTAGAGAGAACAACAACAAAAATAGCTTTAATTTGCCATTCCCACATATGGAGTTGGACCTAATCAATTCTGTTTCTCCAGTGAACATGGCATTGCATACCCTGGATACAAGAGGTGTTACTGAATTTCTGATGCACTAGCTTTGATTAGCTACAGAATGGTGTGACATGGTTGGATATTGGTTGGGAATGTGTTGGCCACATTCCTCTCCTTACAGACTGTGTCGCAGAAAATGTAATTAACTTAATGAACGAGAGTCTGCAGTACAGTACACCCTAGCCGATAGTCATATCAGTAAAGTATAGCCTGGAACATTTGTATTAGTTTGACTCTTGGCTATTTCTTTTTATGTGCTTCTAATAAATCTTCTCGCTTCTTCTCTAGTACTAGAATCAGAATGTGGCAATCTTCATTCACTATTTTTCCTTTTCCACTATTTTACTGGTAAAATGTTAAATTAAAAAATGTATATTTTTATTATTTACAGGTCAATGTCTCTATTTTTTTGAGGACCTTAAAAAACAAGTTCCACAGATATTTCAAACATTTAGACGAGATGTGATCGAATCTATACTTTGCTTGAAACAACCCAAACCTTCCTTCTGCTCTGGAACATTTTCAGCCCCTGAATGAGAGAACTTAAAGGTGTACCTTATCGGCCTGGACAGAGGGGAAAGATGCTTTAAAAAGCAAGATTGGCTTTTTTTATTTGATGCATAAAACCCTGAGCTGAAACGAATGGATTTGGGACCTCACAAACGACCGATACCTCCCCCACAGCTGACTCCCCATGTGCCTGTTTATTCATGCTGAGGTAAGCTGGAGGAATTCATTTGCTGTCAGCTAGTATTGAATTTGAGATTAGTTTTTATTTCGGCCCCCTAAACAGCTCCCTCTGCCTTCCACTTGTGCTTCCAGTCTTGTGTTGTCTGAGGAGCCTTCGAAAACGGCTGCACATATCACCATCTGGCAGCAGGTGACAAATGTGAGTGGGGGTGGCCCATTTTTAAAAAATAGACCCTTTCATAATGACCTCCATCTCTGTCCTGCAGCATTGTGCAGTCAACTTCCTGTTAGGATTCTGGATCAGTGCACTTCTCTGATAAAGCGTTTTTTCATCATTTTGCTTTCTGTGCTCTGGGGTGCTCAGTGTTGGACCTGCCATCAGAGTCTGACATTCTGGTTTCAGCATGATTTCTTGAGTTCTCTGTAGATCTTAAAAGGGGTGACAATCTGTCAACTGAAGTGTCAGTGTTGTTAAATTTTAAACTTGTGCTACTTGGCCAGATGTATTTCCAGAATGCTTCCATGGTCTGGTTAAGCCAACAAGTATGCCACCAAAATTAAATATTCGTGGAAAAAATGAAAAATCCCTCAATATCTTTGGCCTGTGGATGTCATTTTGAGCAGCACTGGTGTAGCACCTCAGTGTTTGATTACCAGAAAGCTAGCCTGAAAATTATTCCGCTTTCCCTTACTGCATCTTACATTCATTTCTGTTATGGCAACGAAAGAGTTTCAGAGAGTTTGCATCAGTTTTAACTGAGCCCCCAGGCACAGCCCCCAGAGCTCAATCCCTTCTCATTATTCTGACACTCATTCACCATTATTATAACAGTTGCCATGGTGCTGCAAAAGTTCAGGTCAGTTCAGTGCTGCCATAACTGAGAGTACGGGCTGCAACCAAATACCTATGTTGATTAATTTCCCATTAATTGAATATTGAGTTAGGTTTGTGCACTGCAGTCTACTTAGGGTTTGATCAAGAGTGCAATACACACAAAGGTAATGCGAAAATGTTCTGACAGACATGGTTCGGTGCGATTAGGGTGTTTGCTTGTGGGTGCAGTAGGGGTAATGCAAGTTGTTCTGTTGAGTGGTTGTTTGTGCTTTAAGTGTAGCAACAGCAAAGCGCAAGTGATAAGTAAGTGGTCCAACACATTAAATAAGCACCATGAATCACTCACTGTGCTAAAAGACTATTTTTTGTATGTATTTATTTCCTTCTCAGGTAGTCATGAAAATTTGTTGAGGATGAGCCAGAGCAGTGCATTTTCTTTTTACAGTTTCCACGCATTTATTAAGTCATTCAAAACATACAAGATACAAAACTGCTGTAACAACCCTAAATAATGAACAAACCTCAGAAAAAAAAACTGCAAGGCAATAGTTTATAAAAAATATATTTATTTCAATATAATAACCATTATTACACAAAGCTGTTATAATTTATAATTGTTATAATTACCTCACTTGAAGGGTAAATTTCATTACAATTCTGCCATATACTGTATACAGTACAATGTAACTCCTTCAAATATGTGAATGAATACCTTTTAAAGATAACATTGGGTTTTGTGGCATCATCAGTTTTTGACATTAATCTCTATAGTAAACTAGAGCATACATGATTAATTAATCGTATACTCTTTAACAGTGTTATCCAAACACTGAATTGCAGTGCAGCACAACACAAAAATACTTTTCTGTCTGTAGAAAATTGCAGAAGTTAGTTCTGGATAAAATATACATTTTTAATCTAATGCTTTGGCTTTGAGTTTTGACTTTTGAATTGCTGCGA